>NC_081433.1:34325893-34659893 GCF_949786415.1 Peromyscus eremicus | reverse complement strand
AATAAATAAATGGTTCTTCTCTGGGCTCTCCTTAAATCCTCATCCCCTATACATTATATGATAATTGTCCACTGACATGCCCACCTCCTATTTAAGACTGCCGGTGTCAACAGGACTGGAATACCCTTGTCCATGCACGAAATGTTCTAGAGATGCTTGTCCGTGATGCCCATTCATTGCTGTCTGGTAGAACAGAAGGACAAAAGGCAGTAATTACAATGCATGAAGATCAGTACTACAGAGGTCAATTAGAATCTATAGGAAGACACAGAGTGGAAAGAGGATGTGACTCTGGAGTGTAGTTCTAGAGTTTTAATTGGTGCTGCCATGCAGTATGGGAGCTTGTACAAAGATGTGAATTCAGGAAAAGTCTCAGTAGTGTGGACTGTGCAAAGTTCAATGGACCTGGGTGGAAAGGCATGTGAAGATTGTTGGGAGCTAAAAGAAAGAGAAAAGTGGGGAGAGAGAGAGTGAGAGGAATACAGGAAAGGAAGATATTGAGCATTTTTATCTTATGGGCTGCAAGACACACACAAGAAGAGAGGGGAGTAAATGAACAGAGTGGGAAGTTGCTGAGCAGCAAAGGAGAAACGGAGAAAGAAACACTTTGAAGCTATTCAGATAAATGGCTGTCTTCTGGAGCACTAAGATATTGCCCGGCTACTTGTAGGTTTTACTTAGGTTACCTTTGTGGCAGTTCTGTGGAGCAGGTCCTATCGTCACCAACTTTCTACTTATAGTTAGCAAAAGCGAGTCTTGATGATGCCTAGTAACTGGCTCAACTGTGACACAAACAGATGATACAATGAGATTACAAACCCAGTGTCAGCTGCCTGCAAAGTGTGTTTACAGTATGCGCATGAGCACCCATCATTGCATTGTATGTATCTTTTCAACGGAAATGCATTACTTAGAACATGATCAGAAAGGATTGGAAGAACAACATGATGAACATGTCTACACCATGGTGACTCTCAGTAGACTGCTGCCATCCACCCAGCCCCCACAGCACCTGAAGGAACGCCTCCAGTGTAGCTCCAGCAACTGAACCACAGAATACGACAGTGGTTACAGCGGGAACATGGTACTGAGGTAATGAATTACAGAATTCATTATGCCAATGAACACTTAAGTGAAGGCATGGACATGTAGAAGACTTTCATCGTGGAACCCCAAAACCAAGTAAAATAGAGCACACCCCTACAACTGAGGCATCCTATGCCTGTGGACTGGAAGTCATAATTACTGTGTACGTTAGGTCACAAGGTCACCAAATCACTTACCATCCTTGCTATGTTATGGTCTCTATAGCTTGCTCTCCTTTGGCCAGTGAAATTGATTTCACAAATGCTCTTTTCAGTCTGCTGGGTGCTCTTACTTACATTTGAAAAGTATTGTCAGTGAAGGAACTGTCCTGGGTGAGTCTCTATTACAGATATACTGTGTGACATGTGTAATCCATGTTTGAAATCTTCAGGTAAAGACAGTGAGAGACATCTGGAGTGGATGAAAGCCAAGGTGTGTGTACACATGTTTGTGTGTGTGTGTGTGTGTGTGTGTGTGTGTGTGTGTGTGTGTGTGTTGTGCATGGGGTGGGTATCAGAGGACAACTTTCAGGAGTTAATTCTCTCCTTCCATCATGGCTTCTAACCATTGTCCGGCTTGGTTGGCAAGAGCTTTTAACCTGCTGAGCCATCTGGTTGCCACTGAATGAACAATACCTGAAAGTTCCACATTCTGACTAAGTGTGAGTGTAACAAGCAAAATTACAGCAATAAAAGAGAAATGTGAGTAGAATTCTGACCCAGAGTATTTGATTTTATAAAGCACATAGGAAGTGATGTCAATATCTACATCTTTCCTCAAGTTCTGAAATTCCCAATAGTTAAAAACAGAGAGAAGGATAAAAGGATAAAAACAAAGGCAGTGTGGTTGTATATGAGTGCAGTTCTGCACTCAGAAAGCCAAGGCAGGAGAATCACACTTTTGAGACCTTTCTAAGCTACACAAGAGTTTGGTGTCCAGTTTGGATTATGTTTTGATAGTTTGTCACAAACAAGCAAGGACTTCCCTTCCAAAAAAGGAAAGGTAAAAAGCACAGAAAAGGGTTCAGAAGCTAAACTATATGTCTCCTGTCTTCTCTCCATGAAATGTAAATATAAATATAATGTGACATAAGAGATTAGACATGTGACTAGATATGAATACATGGAATGCAGCATGTGTCATGATCAGGACACTCCAGATTTCATGCTAATTGTCATTTATTTCAAACTGTTCTTTTGAGGAGTCAGAGAACTTTGTATCCTTTTATAAGCTGAATTTGCCTGGTTAAATTGTATTGTTTTTACGATAAGCTTTGCCTTGAAAAAGCAAATTTGTATATAGGAATTAATTTTTATCATAATTACAGATTATTAATATTTTCTTTAATATTGGAAAATCACCACATCTTATCTATCTATATCTAAATACCCACCTTCGATTATTCCTTTAATAAAGCTCATCCATTGTTAGATGATACAGCTTTCTTATGATGTAGTATTGCAATTAAAATTCGTGCTCGAAAAGGTGAAACAAAATTAGCATCAACTAAAGTTAGGAAACAGGAAACATTAGTGCAATAATATCTGAGTTATCACTACATATGCAAGAGTGTGGATAAGTTAAGTTAATCACAGTTTATGATCCTCAGGAGAACCATGTGTTAGAAGAATTCTCTGTTTAGCTCATAAAAGCTACTCTCAGTATTATTTTAATTGGAATGGATATGACAAATACAATTTGTATAAGAAAAAAACCTGGTGCAGTCATATGAATAATTCTTCTGATATGAACTCAGTCCAAGCCTATTGTAGAGTCAACTTAGAGTTTGATTGCCTAAGTCAACCTAAGTACAGAAAAAAACAGGTATTATAAGTTTACTAGAGATTAAGGGACAGATTGGTTGGGTGGATGAACTACAGAAAAAGAGTATAAATGTAACATACAAATTCATTATGTCTTTGTCAAAATTGTCATGCATGTGTGCATGCACGGGAGTATGCGTGTGTGTGTGTGTGTGTGTGTGTGTGTGTGTGTGTGTGTGTATGTGTGTGCATGTTGTAGGTAGTGTGCATGTCAGTGTGGGTGCCCATGCAAGTATGTGTGTGGCGAGGAGGGGAACCTGAGCTCACCACCAGTTGTCTTCCTTGCTTGCTCCCCTCCCCCTCCCCTCCTTATTACTTGAGACAAGGTCTCTCACTGAACCTGGAACTCACCAATCTGGATAGGCTGGTTGGCCAGTGAGCACCTGAGATCAATCATCCTTTTCTACCTCCTCAGCACTACGATTACAGTAGAGAGCCACCATGCCTGCCTTTTCACTTGGGCACTATGGATTAGAACTCAGGTCCTCATGTTTGTGACAAGCACTTTACCAACTGAGCAACTTCCTCAGCCACAAACGTTTCCAATTTAAAGGTTTTTTTTTTTTTTTCTAGTTTCAGCAGACGTTAAAACTTGTTCATCATACACAGAGTAGTCAAGTTGCCAGAATTAGATGGTGGCACATGTTGTGAGGGCAGGCTAACGCTTAAGGGATCATACAGAAGCATTGCTTTGGGCATGGAGTCTATTAAGCCAAGCTTTTAATCACAAAATGTGGAGAAGTGCATTAGTCGCGGTTTGTATTTTGGTTTAAGACTATTGTGTCTCACTAGGGAGTATTTGGCCTATTCAAACAAGATAGTTGAGGACAGTTTAATAAAGAATCTATTTGTGGATTTGAGGACAGGGATATGTATAGAAACCTAGGAGGAATGCTGAAGCATTCTGACCACAGCAGAAAGCTATCATCACTTCTAGGTTCGGAGGAGCACAGGTAAGGAATTAATAGCTAAAGGAGAGGAGGATTGAAAGGGTGCTGTGATGTTCGTAGGGGACAACATCCATATCCTTCCCGTTGCTTTGGATAAAAAGAGCCTATATTCTGCTCATCATCCCTGTGTCCTTCAACAATTTGCCTACATTTCCCATTGACTGAGGCCAATCCCAAAGGCCTAAAACAAAAGGCCGTCACCACAAGTCCCTATAATTTAGCCTCCCAGGCAACAAAGAATGTTGGAGAGCATGGAATCTGAATCAGGTTGGACACACAGATAATGACTAGAACACCTGCCCTGCTGAAGTTAATTACAGTGCTGTGCTGAGCCAGGCCAGAGCCTCCCACAAAGCAAGTGAATGTGATAAGATGGTTGTCTGGGTTTAAAATATTGCTATTTTGTTCCTCCTGAGATTTTTGCAGTCATTCTAATTTGGAGATATGGAAGAGTGCAATGCCATTCACCTTGATTACCACATTTGTGAATTCCTTACTCTTCAAATCTCTTCTGCCAAGATTATTATTATCAGTGTCCTAGACTTTTCTTTCTAACAATTACACTGGATTTTACTATGGGTTTTGTGGTTTGCCTCTTTCATGGATCCATTGAGAAAGAAGGATTGTTTTCAAACCCAATGGGAAAAATATGGGCACAGATATTACATATAAAACCTGAATAGATTTTTATGCTTTGAAATGATCAAGATTATGCATATTGTTTTTCCTGTCAGAAAGCTTTATGTGTTTGATTACATGCGTAATCTTAGAGATCAGCTCAAATTGAAGCGAATGTTGTTGTAACTAAGTGACTGAAGGTAGTTTGTTCCTAGATTGCCAAACAGATGTATCATTTCATTTTGAGATTCCTGTCATCTGCCCCACCATTCTATTGCACTCAAAGGTTTCTGAGTACACAGGAGAAGTTTTTAATCTTTGTCTTCTTTATTGCTATCACTCCAGCACCTTGCAAATAATAAATCGACAAATATTGCTTGAGTAAAATGAATGAATTGAACAAGACTCATCTAGCGTAAGAACCGTTGGTTTCAGATTATGCATTTCCTGTTAGCAGGCTTGAATGAAAACTGGGCTAATAACCTTGATGACACTATTAAGAATTAGGAGACAAGTTAAAATCAGAAGACTCAACTTCAAAGAAGTGGAAGCTCTGCCACAGTAGACAGATGAACGTCCCAGCCCGACGATTCCATTTCTTCCCAGCCAATTTCCATTGTTCTGTGCTTTCTGCACACTACAGAAACACAATAATAACAGTTAATAAATGTGATGTTTAATCTTTTTTCATTACTGATAGTTTACTTTTAAACAATAATCTATTTTATATGCACTTGTAAACTTATATTCATATTCATCCATTTAATAGGTCATGCAAGCAATTATTTTTGACACCCAAAATAAAACATGAATGCTGGGGATGCTGTGAATGCGTTGCTCTGATTGATTGATAAATAATATGCTGATTGGCCAGTAGTCAGGCAGGATAAAGATATAGTGTAGGCGGGATAAGGAGAAAGGAGAATTCTGGGAGGTAGAAGGCTGAATCAGGAGACACTGCCAGCCACCACATGAGAAGCAAGATGTAAGGTACCAGTAAGCCACAAGCCATGTGGCAACGTATAGATGAATAGAAATGGATTAATTTAATATATAAGAACTAGATAGCAGAAAGTCTGAGCCATTAGGCCAAAAAGTTTAAATAATACAAGCTTCTGAGTGATTATTTTATAAGCGGTTGCAGGATCCATGGGGCTGGGCAGGACTGGAGAAAACTTCAGCTACACATGAATTTATCTAGTGTACACCAGAGTAAAACATAGATATATCTCACTTGTGTTTCACTGGTAGATACATACATACATGTATATAATTACTAAAAAACAGTGAATAAAAGTATTTCAACATTGCATGATTTTATAACTACTGCTTGGAGTCTTATGAGAATGAATGACAAATTTAAGATTTCTAGTGAAATCATTTTCCTTTATGGCAATTCTTATAATGAGATGTTATTTAGGTAAAATTAGTTCTGATTTCTATTTGGGGAATGTAGCAGAAAATTAATCAGTAGTTACTAATAATCTCTCATCTCAATCTAGATTATCAGCAAATTTGCCTCCTAGAAACAAAATGAAAGAACTTACTTCTGTGCATATGCACTATGTGGCCTGTTCTTTGTCATTCAGGGTGTTAAGTGTCTTCCTCTATTATAATACAGTTAGTAAATACAACCCCCTAATTTCTATGACATTGTTTCTTTTTCCAGACCCTTAAACTGCAATCACAGCCCATGTAATCCTCCCCATGTCTGACCAATGCACATTTCAAGGGGTCCCTTCTCATCATCCTGTCTACTACACTGCTTATCAGTCATGTACTTAGGAATTCTTAATTAGGGTTGGGGAGATGATACAGCCAATAACCTGATTTCCAGCCCCAGATCCCATGTAAAAAGAAAAAAATAGCCCAGGTAACTGAAGAGATGGTTCAGTGGTTAAGAGCACTGACTACCCATGCAGAAGACTTGGGTTTGATTCCCAGAACCTACACGGTGGTTTACAATCATCCCTAACTCCAATTCCAGGGGATCTGTAACAGCAGAAAGTGCTCTGAACCAATGCGATGAATAATCTTGAATATGAACTTGACAGGATTTATAATCTCCATGGAAACAAATCTCTGGGCATGTCTGTGAGGACTTTTCTCTATTAAGTTAACTGAGGAGGAAAGACACACCCTAACTATGGGTACATCACCCATAGGCCAAGGTCTTACATGAGTATGAAGGAGAGAGTGAGCTGACTACCAGCATTCACCTCCTGCTTCCTGGCTTTAGATGCCATGTGAACAGATTCCTCAGTCTCCTGCCCCTATGATTTCTCCACCATAAAGGACTGTACTTTGGAACTGTTTTTGAGACTAGGCCTTTCCTTTTATCAAGGTAGTGTGTTACAGCAACAAGATGAGTCGTTTATGTAATGAACACAGGTTTTTGGTTTTACTTGAAAAAACCTCCAGAAATAGATGATGGTGATGGTTACATGGAGCATGGGCTTCTTGAATGTCATTTAAAATGGCTAAGAGGTAAATTTATGTTATGTATATTTTGCTGCAATTTTAAAACTTGATATATGAAAAGGTAACATGAAGGAAACCACTCCCTGGGCATCTAGGATGTCTTATGCGAAGCCAATGCAGTGAAGTATCCTTGATGATGTCACTAGAATAGACAATGTGAAACTTGACTTCTCATATTTTCCTGGCACTGGAAAGCACTGAGGTTTTAAAGGTCAGAATACTTTTATTATTTTGAATGTCACATACTGTTTATTACCCTTTGCTGAGTATGTTCATAATGAATGTGACATTCATCTTAGATGAGCACATATTTGACAGCTAGGAATTTATTTTTCACATTTTATAATTTGAGGGCATTCTAAGGAAATAACTTAGCAAGAGTGAACAACATTTGCCTTGATCTAATGAGCTTATGGTTGAATTTTGTGGTTGTGGGATGTTAATAAACTGTGTGTGTGTGTGTGTGTGTGTGTGTGTGTGTGTGTTATATGGCAGAGTCTTGTTACAGTGAAATGTATTTTTGCTAAAAGAGGTTCTGTGCTTTAACCTCCTCTGATCCTAATTCAATATTCATGCTATTGATGATGATGACAACGTGTATGTGTATTATTGTTTCACCTTGAGTACAGGTGTGTGTGTGTGTGTGTGTGTGTGTGTGTGTGTGCACCTGTGAGTGTAGGTGCCCACAGACTACAGAAGCATCGGATTCCATGAGGCTGTAGTTAAGGGCAATGGTGAGCCACTTGACATTGGTATTCAGAAGCAAATTCGGGTCCTCTGCAGGAGCAGTCCACACTCTTAAACACAGGGCCATCTCGTTCTCCCCATGGTTTGAATTTTGGTTGTCTAAGGTAGACATGCCACACTTCACAAAAAATATTTGGCTATAATACTACTTGTCTCATAGCATTTCGTAAGATTACTCAGTCTGATGTAATGTTGAAAATTCTGGCATAACTAGCTGTAATAATTTTATGAAATTGGGGTAACAGTATTTGCTGTTTTTTGTAGTGTTGAAATTTGCCATTTGATTTGGAAATACAATAATTATTAAATGTGCTTATGCTATATGTCATTTTAGTGGGTATTTCCTATTTTATGTTTTTAGAGAATGACTTATTGCTTCTTGTTTGTTTTATATTCATTTTCACGTGGAAATGATGTTAGACAAAAAGCAAATTCAAGGGTTCTTATTCAAGTTCAAAATGAATCATAAAATAGCAGAGAAAGAATCTCAAGGTCAACAGCTCAATTGACCCATTTGAACTATTAATGAATGTTCAGTGCAGTGGTAGTTCAATAAGATTTGCAAGGCAGACAAGAGACTTTAGAATAGAGAAAGAGTGATAGACTAGTGGAAGTTGATACTGACCAATAGAGAGCCAACTTCCAAACCGATCCTCTTACAACTACATAAGAAGTTACCAAAGAAATTGCTAAGGATCTCAATTCAGCCCATTCAAAGGTCACTCAGCACTTGAGACAAATCTCAAAGGTGATATAACATGTTAATGGGACCTTTCTGAGATGAATGAAAACTAAAGACTAAAACAATAGTGCCAGAGAGATGGCTCAAAAATTAAAAGCATGGCTGCTCTTCCAAATGTCTTGGGTTCAGTTCCAGTATTTGCACGGTGGCATACAACTTTCTATAACTCTAGTTCCAGGGCATCTAGGACCCTCTTCTATCCCCCACAGGCACCAGGAACACTCAAAGAGCTCTTATATACATGGAGGCAAAACACTCATACACATAAAATAAATTTAAAAAAAAACATCATGTTGGACTATTGCTCTTTTATTCTACACAATAGTGTACCATTTCTCAGTCAGATTTTGATAGGCAACAAAAAGTAGATGCCATACCACAACTGGTATTGATCAGCTCAGTAGCAGGACACAGAAGAAGCTCCAAAGAACTTTCCAAAACCTAATTTGCACCAAAAGAAGGTCACGGTCACTACTGCTCTGCTGCTCTGCTGCTCTGCTCCATCACAGCCATCTGAGTTCTGACAAAACCATGACACCTGGTTAGTATGTCGGAAGTTCCATGTGATGCACTGAGAACTGTAATTCTTGTAGCTTTCACTGCTGAGCAAAAAGAACCCAGTTCTCTCCACATCAACCTGATCGTATCTGGGGGTTTAAATAAGATTGGCTCCCATAGGCTCATAGATATGAATGACTAGGGAGTGGCATTAGAAGGTGTGGCTTTGTTGGAGTAGATGTGCCCTTATTGGAGGAAGCGTGCCATCGAGGGCGGATTTTTTTTCTTTCCTACTTTTTTCTGGTTGTGCAAAGGATTACCCTGCAGAGTTGCTGAGATGCTTGAAGAATCTGTTGTGACTACAGCATACACAGTAGGTAAGGTAACTATGGTCAAGGCAAGCCCAGTGTTGTTCTCTCTGCTTCCTGCCTTTCGATTCAGATGCAGAACTCTCAGCTACCTCTCTAGCACCATGTCTGTCTGCACGTCATCATATTCCCCTCTCTGATGGCAATGGACTACACCTCTGAACTGTAAGCCATCCCCAATTAAACGTTTTCCTTTATAAGAGTTGTCATGGTCATGGTTTCCCTTCACCACAATAGAATATTAAGACACCACGTGGTTCACACCCAAATGAATGAATTAGGCTATGAAGTTTTGCCTCATCTACCATATTGACCTTACCGACTGTGTACATAGTAGTCACTACAGCTTCTTCAAGCATCTCAGCAACTCTGCAGGGAAACCCTTTGTACAACCAGAAAAAAAAAGTATGAAAAAGAAAAACGCAAACATTCCATGGTTTTGTCAAAGGCTGAAGCATGAGTTTTACACTACAGGAATAAGCAAGCTTATTTCCCATGGGCAAAAATGTATTGACTGTAATGATTGCTATTTTGATCGATAAAGATGTGTTTGAATCTAGTTATGATGTTTCAAATTTCAAAATCCAAAACACCAATTCCCTTTGAATCAACCTACTATTTCTGAATTAGTGTTAGTTTATGATGGGCGCTGTCATGAATCATCAAATGTGCATGTACTTTAAGCTAATGTTAATTAGCTTTCATATCATTCTGGAGGCCACAATTCAGAACCAGTTCCATGAAACTAAATTTGGTGTTGGGAGGGCTGCTTCTCCTGAAATCTCTAGTGAACAGTCTTTCTCCTTGATGCTGCTACAAGTCCTTGAAGTTGTTGTCTTTATTATACAAATGTCTACTTCCTTCTCAGAATCACCCCCCCCCCCTTTTGTTTTAAAGTTGGTAAGGATTTTGGAAGAATCATACTCAAATATGTCTTGTTAACTATATAGTATCTTATTAACTACGTGGTATTTTTACTTTAATATGACTATTTTCTTAATGTCTGTCCTGCATATCGCATCCATCTATACTATGTGAGGTGCTTATTTCCATAAAACACAACTACGGAAAATAAATAACTAATTCTTAAAATTTATATATGAAACTAGTTCCAGCCATGTACATTTCAAAGAAGAACATAAACAGCCTAAAACAGATCACAAAAGTCCATAGGTTTGGCTTGATGGGAAGCAAAGAATTTGCAGGTTTGGAACCAGTTGATTTTCTTAAACAAGGTGGGAATGAAGAATTTAGAAACAGAACAAAGATGAAAACAGACAATAATAGAAATGTTGCAAGATAAACACCATGGGCACATAAAAACATTATGGTTAAATGCATGTATGTGGTTTTTGAAGTATAGCTAAAGCCAAGTTTGTTAGAAAGTATGACATATATAAGAGATGTGAATAAGTAAGACTGATAAAGCAGATTGAGGCCAGATGATATTTATTTATTAATCTGCTGTATAATTTAATTTGTCATAACATGATAGGTGGTCATTTTAATTATCTTCTTTCTTATAGCTAAAGCTACAGGTTAATAATACACAGCAGAAAGAAATTAAATATTCCTTCTAAATATAACTATTCAAAATAATGTACATTTTACTTGCTCTATCCAGTTTTATAATATACCCTCCAAAAAATAATATATAAGCAAAAGACTTGTAAGGTTAAAAAGAAGTGAAGACAAGTAATTATTAGGGAAAAAAGGCTCTAAAAATACTATTGAGTTCATTTTGTGTTGGCCATCTACTGCTGGGCATGAGCCAGCACTTAAGTGTGGTTTGTGTACCCAGTAGGACTTCATTAGAGAAAACTAATTTTTCATTTGAGAGTGATTATGAATTGGTGATAGTTTCTGGGTTAGGGCTGGGGGTTTGTATCCATTTTCTCTCTCAGTTCTGAGACCCAATCTGGTGTAGACTTCTGCAGGCCCTGGGGATGCTGCTGCCATAGTCCTGTGAGTCCATCCATCCTAATCTGTCTAGGAGACCTTTTTCTTTGTTATCTCCTACCCCAGTGGTTATTAGACTTTTTTAGCTCCCTCTTCTGCAGACCTGTCTGCTGTGCCTTGAGGAGAGGGATTTGACGGAAACACCCCGTTTAGAACTGAGTGTTCCAAGATCTCTAACCCTCTGCATATTGTCTAGTTGTGGGTTCTCTGAGTTTGTTCCCATCTACTGCAGGAGTAAGTTTCTCTGGTGACGGCTGAGCAGGATACTGACCTATGGGTATAGCAGGATGTCATTAAGATCTATGTTCCTGTAACAAAGCAGTTGTATTTTGTTTTCCCCTAGGTCCATAGCCTATCTAGTCTCCAGTTCTTGGCCATCCAAGCAGTAGTGGGATGGGTTCCATCTCATGGAGTGGACCTTAACACCAACCAGATATTGGTTGGTTACTGCCACAACATTTGTGCCACTATTGAACCACTGTGTCACGCAGGCAGAGGTTTGTAGATGGGTGTGTTGCTGTTTACCTTTCTCCTCTTGTAGTGTTCAGAATGCCTTCCAGGGCCATAAACACTACTTAGTCCGGGGTGAAGGCTGTAGGCACCAGCTCAACTTCTGCATGTTCAGTAAGTAAGTTATGCAGGTGTTGTCTTCAGCAATAGGGCCTTTCTATCAGTTTATGGAGAGAAAACAATAGCCTTTTCAATATTCTGAGTTGTCTGGGCATTCCACTTTGTCCAACAACTGAATTCATTGTAACCCATTGCTGGCACTGAAGGTTCCATTTGGTGGTGATAGATGTCTCGTTGAGGCTTTGTTTCTCCCATTATTTGGTGTTTCCATTTAGAGTTCTCCCATAAAAGTATGTTATGAAGTTTCTACCGTACAGTAGGTTTCCCTAAGATCCCTAAAATGGTCCTTAGATTTAACTGTTTCTCCTGATATTCCTTCCCTTACTCCCTCTTCCCTCCCCTTCTCCATTTAATCCTTCTATCCCAGCCCCCCTCCTACCATCTCTGGTCTATTCATAACTATACGTCCCATTTCCTGTCCTTGGGAGATCCTTTCCTTCCCTCCAATCCTTTACTCTATACTTAACCCCTGGGGCTGTATAGATTGTTGCCTGCTTATCAAGGACTTTGCAGATACTATATCTGTTTTTCTGAGGCTGAATTCTATTATGCAGGTGATTTTTTTTCTAGCTCCATCTATTTACCTGTGAATTTAATGATTTCATTAAACACCAATCTATGAGTACAGGCATTATTATATTGACATTTTTTTCCTCCAGTCATGTTTGGTTCTGGATCATCCAGCCTGTGGATCACAGACAGGCAGTGTGAGAAGTGGGCTTACTCTCTTGGTGTGGGTTTTAGGCTAGACTGGTCATTGGTTGGCCACTCCCTCAATCTCTAGGCCATCCTTACCCCACCATATCCCATAGGCAAAACAGATGTAAGTCACCTTTTTTTTTTTTATCCATTCAAACATCGTTGTTTTTAGTGACTGTGTTATTGGTGCCCTGATGAGAAATTATTTTTCTGTGCCAATGAGTTCAAGAATTCCCCCAAATTCTCTTCTATCTGATTCAGTGTATCTGACCTTATGTTGAGATACTTAATCCATTTGGAGTTAAGTTTTGTAAAGGGTCATTAGTATGACTCTTATTTTTATTTTTGTACATGTAGCCATCCAGTTTAACCAGCACCATGATGTCTTTCTCCAGTGTGTACTTCTTTCATTATAAAAGATCAGATAGGTGTCCATAACCGTATAGAATTATGTCAGGGTCTTCAATTAAATTCCATTGGTGAATGTGTCTGCTATATGCAATATCGTATTCTTTCTGTTACAATAACTCTGTGGTACAATTTGAAATCAGGAATGATGTAATGAGAAGCCTGTAGCTGCATCTGAGCAGAGTCTCGTCACTTGAGGAGTTGAGTATCAAATGTTTACAAGGGAAGCCATAAAACCACACAGAGCTTTTGAGAGCCAATGCAGACAGTAAGGTGGCATAATTGGGAGACTGTATTAGTTTGCTATGGCTGCTCTAACAAGACAGCCAAAACTAGTAAGTGTCTTAAATTTACTGTCAAACCTCTAAGAGACAGAATTCCAGTTTAAGGATGGTATTTCATAAGCATCCTCTGGCTTCTTATAGTTGCTTGGCTCATGGCTCTATAACTCTGACCTTCACCCTATGTTCTATCGGTGTATATGTACCTTGGTATGTCTTAGTTCCCCTTTTACAACACAGTAATATCGGCTGAAGACCTATCCTAATCATGTCAACCTTCCATAATTCGACAAAGCATAGAAGCCACTATTCATGAGAAACATGACCTAACTTGACATCAAATCTCCTGGCACCTTGAATTTGGACTTACTATCTTTCAGAACAATAAGCACCATATTTCTATCATATATAAAGGACCTAGGATAAGATATTTTGTTTCAGCAGCAAGAATGGATTAAGACAGACCCTATTTCCAAACAAGGACATGTTCCCACAGGTTAAGAGGTTAGGACTTCAGCATCTTTGTGGAAAAACACACTTCAACTAGTCATAAACAGAAAATGAGAAAGTAAGGAATTGCAGGCTTTGTGAATATGGTCTCGGCAAAACTGACAGACTGGGGAGACTGTGGTCCTCTTTAGAAAATAACAGTGTGAAGGGAAAAATGTACCAAATACATTATGGATCTTACATGCCACAGCGTTATTTATAATGAATCTATTTAAAACTTCAAAGTAAGCAACACAACTGCTCATTAATGTTTGCTAAGATGCAAGGGGACTGCAAATCTGCTGAGAAGCTAAGTCTCCCATCCATGTGCATCATGATGCTTTTTTCTACTACTGACCAGAAAATGGAAGTGCTCAGCACTATCTTCCCAACACAGAGGTTTTCATTTCTAGTAAATTGGATATGCTTTTTTAAGAAACAAGATAAACATTGTATTTTAAAATAGTTTTTCCCTCTCTCCACAGACTCTGTATTTCTGAATAAAGTCTAGAAAAGTAAAAAGATTTCAACTTTATTTTAACTTAAGCAAATGCAAATTCTTTTTTTCCCCAAATGTAAGTGAATTGCAATCATATGCTGGTAAATGTTTTAAGAACCACAGAGCACTTACATCTTCTTCAAAGACTTGTCCTGCATAGGATCTTTGATATATGTATTCTTGCCACCCTGGATCCCTGATGAAATCTCAGAGAAGACTTCAGAAAGCCAAATTAAAAGTTTTAATAAATTCATTTAAGGGTGAGCAGGGGTCAAATTATTTGTATGACAATTCTTAGAACTGTGAGCTTTTCATTTATATTATGTGGATGCAAATAACATTTTATTACTAAAACTATTTCTGGAAAATAAAAATTAAAATGAGATGTCACATATAATGTTATGGACACTTGTGGCATGCCTGTATATTAAAATTCAACACAAATATATGTAGTTTGTCTTTTTGTCTCTTAAGAATGTTTGCAGTTCAGTCTGAAAAAAATGTAAAATTATTTCCCCCTCTCATCCCTTTCTTTTGGCTCCAATCTCATTTTCTTTCTCCCGAAACTGCCCAAGGTCACCCCCTAGGCAGTCAGCCAGCAGTAGAAAATCAAAGTAGCCATTTTATGAGACTTAGCTCATAATTATTTTAGCAAACTATTTTCATGGTCTGTGTTTCCCTCTCCTGTGCATCTCAGAAGAATGAAATGACTCCCAGGTATGCATCCACGTGCTCAGAAATTGCCATTCATGAATAATTGCCTTATATGTCGGCTGATTTGACAAGATCCATCCCACTCTCATAATTAGGACTAAGAGAATGCATTTTGATATTCCAATGTCAAGAACGAGACTCTCATCACTCATGACTTAAGCTTCATTGAGAGCTGGAAACTCTCAAATTCATACTTCAAATGAGAGAGTTTGAGGGAGGTCTAGACGAGAAAATCCTAAGTAATTAAAATTAATAGTTTTGTCAAATCAAGTTTTGTTGAGTTTTTGAGTGGGCAGTATTTTATTACAATACAAATAGCTTTCGAATCCTAAATGAAGATATTTCTTTTATTCGCACTTACGGGATTTCCCTCTCTCTGAAATAGCGACTTTGTCTACTTTGTAGTTTTGTCTGTGCCCAAGCCCAGGCAACCACTCTTAAATGCTTTCAGCTTTGTTGAGAAGGCAATAACAAGACTGTGTTGACATTTAGAACAGACTCATCCCACTGCTGGGAAACCCACTCAACCTGGAGCCTCCTAATGGTGCATCAATAATCTTTGTGTCATAGGTGAAGACTAGTAAAATTAGCACTTAATGCAGACAAGTCTTCCCAGACTTCCTGAGTTAATTTATGGGAGGAAGTGGATGACTCTTTCTACACTCTTTCTTCTTCTGTTTTTAAGGCACACTTTATTCCTTGAAGACATTATTCATTCCCATGGATTTCATATCTGCCTCTTTATTGCTGGCTTCTATCTCACTCATTAACAAGGCCTAAATTCTCTGACCTCAATTTAACATTCTAGTTCCATATCCTCCTCTATTATCACTCTCTAGCCTTGCCTTCCTCACATTGCATTGAAATTGTTCATTTATGTTGCTGCTTTACAAGATCCTGGAGGTTAAAGCCCAAGCTATGCTAATTTTTTGTATTACCAGAACCTAGCATAGTGATTAGGGCAAGTAATTACCCGGTATGCATTGGAGGAGTGAAGAAATGAATTCATGGGCAATGTATGCTATCACAGACTTTACGGCTATTGTGAACTTCCTCCCCTATAAATGTTCTACCATACTTCTCACTGTGGCATATTTGGCATAGTCTGCTTCACATCTTTCCTTTTGCTTTTATCTTATCTGTAAATTGTCAGCTCACTGAGTTATTAAGCCCTTGTATTAGTAGTCTCCAGAAAAAAACAGAACCAACAGCATATACAGAGATATATGAAATGAAGTCCATTTTGGGAACTGGACACATCATGGTCCTGGGGAGTATGTCCCATGAAATGCCTCTGCACTCTGGTGGTTGAATCAGCCCTAGAAGCCTGAAACTCAAGCACTTCAACTTCCTATAATATTTTGATGTAAGCCCTAACAACAAAAAGAAAATTAATTAATATCTCCTCTGCTCATTCACTTAGTAGGCCTGCAATGGATTAGATGATGCCGATCCAGTACTTACACACAAAAACACTTTCAGAGACACACTCAGCAACAGGTGTTTCATCAGCTAAGTGGGCATCCCTAGATGATGTGTAGCAGTTTCCTCAAGGTTGAAACGATCTGTCCTGCAGGGAAGCTCCTTAAGCCAAAAGGTAAACAACACAGAATACCTTCAGGAAGTCTATGAAACTGACTAGATTCAGTAGTCCCCTGCCTGCCAGGGCAAACAATAAAGATCACTAAGAGTCAGCCTCAGACAAGGCAAGCTGCAAAGAAGAGTGAGACAAGACCAGCTACCTAGAAGAAGCAGAAACCAGCTGAGCTCCCTGGAAGGGGTTTAGAACAACTGAGTCACTTGGAAAGAACACTCATCAATCTGTTGAGCTACCTTTAGGCTCCAGGTTCTCAGGTGTTGTGTGCTGTCACTCATACTGGGGTAGGCTTTGGTAATGCAGTTATTTTTGAGTCATTTTTGCTCCTGTAAATAACCCCTCCCTCATATTCCTGTAAGTAATCCCAATAAAACTCACTGGTTCACCAACTGGAACTTTGGTGTTATCTGTACTTTGGTTTGTTGTGGCTTCCCCATTTGAGTTGAACAGGTATATGTCTCCCTAGAAAGAATCTTGCTATACAACATTAGTCCAGTCATACTGACATAGGAGATGAGTTATCAAATCATTGGGGTCCTGCAGCTCACACTTTTCTAGCCGAAAAGAATGCAGTTCTGGATAAATGAGGACTCCTAAAGAGTCAACATTTTCTTTCACAGACAACTACTGTCAATCAACACCAATTGCCACTCATGGTCCTCCAAAACACAGAATCTATGTTCAGGTAAATTGAATTCATTATGAGACACAAATTTCAGTGATAACAGCAAATACTTTTTTTCTAAAACTACAATTTTGGAAGGTTTTTTTTTACTGTTGCATAAATCATTAAAGTTTTGAATAAAGAATCTAAATTGATCTAATATTTGCAGTAAATTTTCTCTACTTTATTGGGGGCAAATATACAAAAGTTCAGGGCAGAAAAACATTTTACCTCTATTGATGATAAAGGGGGTGAATTTTTTTAACCTTGGAATATACTAGGAATTCACTTTAATATACTTTATTTAATTGAGCAGATAAAAGTAGATGTATAATTACCTTTTAAAAATTGCTGTAATTAGTAGAAATTTAAATGATTCAGCTAAGTATTTTGTTTTTTTATCATTTATAATTAACCTTTTCATGCAGAAATTTTCCAGAATTTCATACTTACTTTTGTTTGCTGGCGACTACAGTGAAAAAAATAATCCTCAACAAGTAAGGGACAATGCATCATAAGCTGCCTTGAAGACTTAGGCATTGGCAAATATTCGAAACTAGAACATAGATTATATCAGAGCATACATGATATCTTTTTAGGACAAAAATTGTTTTGGAAGATTTCAGTAGAGTTGATATTGAAGTCTTGAAAATTTGGGGATATACCTTTTATTTTTGGTAATTTGGGGGCAGTTATTTGTGAAATAATTACTCTAATAACATAAGCCTAAATTCAAGAGCCAGAATAAAATAGGATTGCTATTATAATTCTCTGTGAAATGACTCAATTAACAATTCCACACCATGCAGCTTTGACTTTTTCTCTGCCCGGATTACACGTGGACAGCCCTGCCATTTGTTTTTACTATAACTTTAGGTTTTGTTTGTAGGAGAACAACACAAAGCTATTCGCCAACTACCCTGTTATAAAGGTACACATTGCCTCACAGAGCTGCCTACATCTCTCCTAGGTTATTAAGTGGGTGACAGATAAGCAAAGCAAGAACATTCGTGTCTGAGGGTTAACTGCTACTCATCCTGTGACCATAGCAGGATAATTAACCTTTCTGAACTGTTTTGAGTGTAAGTGTCCATGATGATGCCAGAGTATCCCTCCAATGATTGTTGCTTTAATGAAATAAAGCAATATGTTTGAATAATATGGAACAGTGACAGATTAGTAAAGCCATTTAAAAGTAGTAATGTTTTTAATGTATCGGAATAGCTTACTTCACCGAGTCATTAGAGTGTCTCATCAATTAGTGTCACTGAATTAACCATCAGAACAGCTTTGCTTTACAGGTTTTGTGGCACTGTTGCAAGGATGGGTTATGGACTGACAGAAAACTTAAAACTAGTAGGTAAAATAAATTAAAGGGTTCTATCAACAGTCCTCATTTAGAAGTGATGGAATGGGGGGAGGAATGAATCTCCCTAGGAAGGGGAAATAGAATATTTAGGATTGGATGAGGGAAGGGACAGGAACAGAAGGATCAAACTGGGAGGAGGAGGGAAGAGGAAGGTGAAAGAGGGAACACAGGAACAGTTAAAACTAAGGGCAATTTAAGGAGTCACACACACACACAAAAAAACTAATACAGTAGAAGCTTCTAAAATGCATACACTTACAAAGGTGATCTGAAAGAAATTGTTAAATACTAGGGTAGACAGAGTCCCAACTGGTTATCTCTCATCACCAAATGAAGCTTCTAGTTCCAGGAATAGGTTACATGTAATCAAGTTGTTGGCCGGAGGGGCCCCAAGAGAACCGCAAATGACTCAGGTTATTGCCAAGACTATTGATCGCTCTTCACAAACTGATGGTAAGTCCCTATTGCTGGAGACAACACCTACATAACTTATTGAACATGGAGAAGTCGAGTTGCTGCCTACGTAGAGCCTTCCCCCTGCTGACTAGTGTTGAGAGTTGAATGAGACTTGAATGTACTCTACACACTACCAAAGGAAAACACCAGCGCAGCTATGAAGTCTTCAATCTACAATGATGACCTGCCTGCAAGATGTGCTAATGTGGTAGTGGCACAAGCTTGTGAAACACACCAACCAATATCTGATGGGCTTTAAAGCCCACTCCATGAAATGGAACCAATACCTGATACTGCTTGGGTGGCCAAGAACTGGAAACCAGATAGGCCAGGAACATAGGAGAAAACCAAATATAAATGTTCTGCTGAAGAAATATGGCCATAAAATGACTCCTGATGACATTATGCTATACTCATCCATCAGTTTTTGCTCAGCCGTCACCAGAGAAGCTTCCATCTAGATGTAAACACACACAGAAAACCACAGCTGGACAATGTGAAGAGAGAGTGGGAGAACTTGGAACACTCAGTCCTAAATAGGATGTCTTCAGGAAATTGCTCCCCTCAAGGATGAGGGAAGGAACCTGTAGAAAAAGAAGCAGAAAAATTGTAAGAGCCAGAGGGTCTTGTGGAGGACACTAAGAAAGCAAGGCCCTCTAAACACAACAGGACGAACACGTGTGAACTCAGAGACTGTGGCAACGTGCATGGGACCTACATGGGGTCTGCAACAGACAGGTCCCCAGTTCTGAGAGAAGTAGACCCAAGACCGCATCCTGAACCAAGCAGCTATGTCCAGTTGATAACTATTGGCAAATGAAAAATCGGTTCTTGTCAGCAGAGTCTCACTGGGGCTACAAACTACTCTTAATGGCAGGTCCCATGCCCAGCAGTAGATGGCCAACACAAAACAAACTGAATGACATCTTTGGAGGTTCTTTGTCTTCTAAGGGTTTGACAGGGCTTTTGTTGTGTTTTGTTTTATAACTTACACATCTTCTGCATATATATTATGGCTTCTAGTTTTATTTTCAAGGGAGTCCTGTGCTTATGAACATGAATGTCTCTGAGTCTACGTACATATTTCATGCTTTTTCTTTGTCTCCTTTTATTCTGTTTGTTTGTTTTCTCCTATTCTAGTTTGTTTGCTTTTTACCTTATTTTATTATTATTCATTAGATGCCAGTTTGTTTTCTAAGGAGAGGCAGAAAGGGTGTGGATCCAGACAAAGGGTATGGGGATGAAGAGTAGGATCTCAGGGGAGGAGGAGGGGGGAACCATGATCAGAATATATTGTATAAAGCACATCTATTTTCAATAAAAGAGAGAAAAATAACTGGAAATAAAAAGAAGTAAGGAGTTTCTTGTGAGTAGAGAATGAAGTTGAATATTTAAAAATGCTGTTAAGAAAGAACCCATGCTCTGTCCATTACCCATCCTAATCTTGGGTTTGGGATTTCTTCCTCATGAAAGCATTGGATATCCATATCATAGCTGTATCCCAGGGAAATAAAAAGACAAAGGGAACAAGATTGAAAAATCTTCTTCAAAGAGGAGGTTTTGTTTTCTTCTTCTTACTTGGAAAAGTAACCATTTTCCACCAGACTTTAATCCTATCTCCACAGGGAGTAGAAGCATCCCTTTTCCTGGCAGTTTTAGGTTTCTACTGGGACATGAATATAGATATAGTGTGCACACGTGTGTACGTGTGTGTGTGTGTGTGTGTGTGTGTGTGTGTTATAATGTATATGTCAGGTAATGCACCAAAATGTCACTCACATTCATATTCTAACATGTTATTTTGTAATGTATAAGAAATCAGGCATCAAATGACAAACATAGCTAAAATGTTTTTATTCAACTTTATATTTCTTGGTGGGGTATTTCATACTATAGCTCAATATCACAAAGAGTGTTAGAGTGTGGTACGGTCCTGAGTTTCACGTCTGTGTGTGTCACCAGTTTGCTGTTTAGAGCAGAGAAAATCAGCTCGTTATTGTGCATATCATTGCCTTCTTATATTCCAAGTGAAGGGATGATAAGATGATATCTAATAGCTCAAAGGTCTTCTACTAAGTGGTTTCATTATTATCAAATTTATATCTTTTTAAAAGTAAGTTTCATTACTCCAGAAGCAGAATAATTTATTGAGAAAATGTACTTTTGTTAAGATAGTCATTCAAAGGTTCTTTATTGCCCTTAGCTGTCTGCTGGGACACATATAAAACAGAAAACCAATTAAAAACATGTCCCCGTCTCTCCACTTATGAACTTAAATACACATGTTGTGGCCATTAGTCACTATAGGTGCAGAAGAGATGGCTAATGTGTCATAAGGTGGCTTCTCAAAGGAGATTTAATTAAAATTCAATTCTGAGGTATTTGGAAATAAGCATGAGGTAGAATAAAAGGATTCTGCTAGTTGAAGAATATATGAAGACTATCTCAAGTGAAGAGTTGCAGCATTGGTATAAATACGGATTCTAAGGTGTAATTTGTATTTTGCTAGCCAAGGTAGGGTCTGTCCCACGTCGAGAGAACCATGTCCAGGTGACTGACAAAAGCAAGGCTTCCCGACAACCCTAAAAATGCAATTCCTTTAACTTTTATGTTTAAAATTGTGTGTGGTTCTAGAGATAGAAGCCAGGTCTTTGATAATGTTGGTGAGCATTCTCCAACTAGGCTAACACTAAGCCCTAGTAATTTTAATTTTTATTCAAATTCATAGCTACGATGGTGGCAATGCCACTTCACTTTTAAAAGCTTTACTATTGTACATAGAATACAAATATTTGGAATCAACACCTGGACACAAGTTTCTGTGATCTAGGAAGTTCAAAATATCCTTTAGTATCTGTGACCAGTATCAAACTCAGATTGACTTTGTGCAAATATTTTAGTAGTACATAGTGACATCTGAATCCTGGTCTCTGGATCCAAATATGGACCACCCTCCAAAATATGTCTAAAGTTACCCTATGTATTTTTTCCAAACAGTTAAGTGCTGTGGATATCGCTATATGTAAATAAACTCTAATTGGCCAATAGCCAGACAGGAAGTATAGGCGGGACTAACAAAGAAGAGAATTGAGGGAACAGGAAGGGAAGAGAGGGACTGCCTGGAGCCGCCGCCAAGACAAGGAAGATGTAAGGTACCAGTAAGCCATGAGCCATGTGGCAAAGTAAAGATTAATAGAAATGGGCTAAATATAAGAGTGAGAGCTAGACAATGACAGGCCTGAGCTAATGGCCAAGCAGTTTAAATAATGTAAGAGTTTATATGTTTATTTTATAAATGGGCTCTGGGACTGGCGGGACTTGATGGCGGGAGCTGGAGAAAAATTCTCCAGCTACAGTTAAGTACTAAACTATCATAAAATCTGAGCTCACTCTCTGTAGCCTTGTCTGGCTGACCATGTCTCCTATGAATTGATGTGAGAGACCTATAATATCAGTTCATTGAGGAATGCAGTACTTGAGTTGGTACTTGAAGACAAAGGGCACTGGTTTACACACCTTTGCTCCTTGGGAAGCATTCAAAACAGGAAATTGTTTGGTATCTGCTAGATGAGACAAAACGCTGTGTGTTTTGATTTGGATTGTAAACGTTGTGCATGTAGGTTCAGGAAATGCATGTTTGAGTGGAAAATAATATTGATAGGATTTGAGCTATAGACTGGGAATAAAAATCAATCATAAATATAGCATTTATTTTTGATTTGTACTTGTCTAGTATTTTCCGATTTTTTGGTCTGGGCACTATGTTCCAGAAGAGTATGGAATCTGAGATTCCAGCTGAGAGAATAAAGTACAAGATCAATGTGATTGGAAGGAGGTTGAGAATAGCCCTCTGTGTCAGCTTTCCTTCACTCTAATGACTACCCGAGCCAACATCACAGAAAAGCCTGATTTGGGGGGCGATGATTTTAGTGGTTGCTACTCTGGCTGATTGGCCTGGATGCTTTAGTGGCTGTGGATGTCATCGTAAAAGCATATAGCAGAGTAAAACTACTCACTTATTGGGCAGACAACAAAACAGAAAGGACCGTGAAGGGTCCCAGGGTCTTACATTCCCGTTTGAGTCATACCCAGGAACCTGAGGACCATTGAGGCTTACTTCTTAGAGTCACTGTCATCTTTCAATAGAACTGCCAGAAAAACCAAGCTCTTAACAGTTAGCCATTTGGGAAACAGTCAAGATCCAACTGGGGCGGTTGTTCATTTGACATTAATGCAGGCACTGAGTGAGGACTCTGGGTAAACTGAAATGAAGCCTTTTAGATTGCTTGAAATGTTCCGTATTGCAAGGTATTCTGGTGAAGATATTCCTTAGGTCATTATGCTAAAAGTAGGAAACAGAAAATCTGCATTTCAATACTGTAGCATAGCTTAAATCTGCATGTGAATATTTGCTTATCTATGAAATTTCTACTTACAAATGTAATCTGTCTGATACATCTGCAGACTCTTCCATTTATAAGCTAATTGTTATGAATTTTTCACACTTGGGAAACCCCCAGCTGGCCAGGCCAGGGTATCCCACTTGTTCAGGGAACCACGCTGGCATGCTGGGCAGATGCAATGGCGGGCTGGTGGGCAACCCACTCCATGCGGGCATGGCAGTAGGGTGGCGGTTGGACATTCCCAACCCAGATGCTACATCTGCGCTGAAGTGGTTTATTATAATAGAGAGACAAAGAGAAGATAGGAAAGAAGAAAGAAAGAGAGAAGGAAAGGGAGGAAGAGGGGTGGAGGCACACCTCCTGGGAGTGGAAGGAGAGAGAGAGAGAGAGAGAGAGAGAGAGAGAGAGAGAGAGAGAGAGAGAGAGAGAGAGAGAGAGAGTTTTTCCTTAAGAGGAGGCTTCCATGTCAGGACGCAGGGTGGCCCCAAGGAGCAGGTCAGAATATTAACACTAATTGTTAAAATGGCATATTTGACTCTATTATATTGATTTGTACAACAATGATAAACTTTAATTCACCCCCTCACTTTAGTAAACAATTTAATAGACAAGTAAAGAAAGGTATATGAAAGTATTTTAAATAATTGGTCTATATTTTTAGCTTAAGTTCAATAGTTAACCTATGCCCAGAGTATTTTTAATTAATATCTTTCTCCAAATCCAGTACAATGTCATAATTTGAGGCTTTTAAGAACTGACTAATTGGTATGCATAACTTATAAAGGTTTAAATCTCAAACATTATCCCTCTTTTTTAAATTAAAAAACTAATTTTTTTTATCATTATGCTATGGCTTCCCTTTGTAGTTAAAATAGCTTTACCTGTAAATCCCCAAGGGCTTTTGCATCACTTGTCAAAACAAATGCAATAGCTTTGGGAGACTCACTGAAGATTATTACATCAATTTGCTTGCTCTATATGCAGCCATAGTTAACGTTAGAAGGGCCTTTCCCTCCATTTATGTGATTTTTTTCAGTTGTCTTGAAAAGCTCAGCTTTTACATTCAAAGGTAAAAACAAAAACGTAATTTATTTCAACCATCCCCAAAGCCACTTGATGAAGTGATGAAAGCTCCAAAGTGTATGATTAATTAATAACAACATTGCAACTAGTCAGATGCCATAATTTTAGCTGAAGGAGGCTTCTGGTTGGAGTAAAGGTAAGTATATTCTCCAGCACTCTGAAACGTCTCTTCTGAAGTGCTAATACATTCCCTTCTTGGAGGGGAAAGCTATAACCTTGACTACAGCCATCCTGAGCCACTGTGACTGAAGGGAAAGTCCTGGAACACATACCACGCACAGGAAATCCTGACCCTGTATTCACTCATTCTTTTCCCATTTACCCGACGGATGGCAGCCACAGGCCTTTCATAACCAGCGTGTCCACTTCACATTCCATAGTCTCTTATCATTCACATTACAAATATTATCTGCTATAGATCAGATACTTGAACAATTCATATCAGATCAAAACAAACTCTCCCTGATTAGTGGAAATTACGTTCTAGTGTTGATGACAGAAAATAGCATAAACATGTTCAGAAAATGATTGACATTAGGAAGATTAACTGAGTGGTAGACAAAAATACTGGAACATCCCTCCCATTCAGTAACAGGCACTTGTCATGTATGTAGACGGCAAAGCTGTAATCCCAGCACTTGAGATGCAGGGGCAAGATAAATACAAGTTTCAAGCCAGCCTTGTCTACAGGCATTCTTCAGGGCAGCACCAATTATGTTGGAAAACAATTTTCAATAGGCTTGATCAGGGCTTTGTGCAGGTCCAGTCTGGATGCAGACCTAACACTCCAGTTAAGTATGCCAATCACTGGGCTAAGGAACCACACATCAGGAAGGCAAGATCACCTAAAGCCACACTAAAAAGATGGGAGGAATAAACTATTCTTTTAATGGGATAGTACTTTTTCCTTTCTAGAACTCCTATCTTCTACAATAGCTTCTGAGTCTAACAGTCTCTGTTAGGTCTACCCACAGTTATGAGTCTGACTCAGAAAGGCATGACTTTCTTTTTTTCTCATCTTCTTCTTTCTTCTGCATTCCACCTGTAGCCTAAATTTGCTTTTTCTGGTGTTTCAGTCTTCTCCACTCTTTCCCTACAGCTTCCCACTATGTTGCTGCGTTTCTGCCACGTGGCTGACCACTACAGCAGGTTCAGGGAGTAACAGAACTTTTTCTTTCTCTTCCCTGTGTCTTTTCTCCCAGTAGCTGTCAAGATTGACAGCTTGCCTGCTGTGGTGTTTTAAATATGAATGCCCTTCTGAGTGTGGGTTACCTCACTCAGGATGATTTTTCCTACATCCATCCATTTGCCTGCAAACCTCATGATGTCATTGTTTTTCTCTGCTGAGTAGTATTCCACTGTGTATATGTACCACATTTTGTTCATCCATTCTTCAGCTGAAGGGCATCTAGGTTGTTTCCAGGTTCTGGCTATTACAAACAATGCTGATATGAACATAGCTGAGCAAGTGCCCTCATGGTATGATTGAGCATTCATTGGGTATATGCCCAAGAGTGGTATAGCTGGATCTTGGGGAAGATTGATTCCCAATTTTCTAAGAAAGTGCCATATTGATTTCCAAAGTGGTTGTACAAGCTTGCATTCCCACCAGCAGTGGAGGAGAGTTCCCCTAGCTCCACGTCCTCTCCAGCATAAGCTGTCTTCAGTGTTTTTGATCTTAGCCATTCTGACAGGCATAAGGTGGTATCTCAGAGTCGTTTTGATTTGCATTTCCCTGATAATTAGGGATGTTGAGCAGTTCCTTAAATGTCTTTCAGCCATTTGAGTTTCCTCTGTTGAGAATTCTCTGTTTAGTTCTATAGTCCATTTCTTAATTGAACTGCTGGGCATTTTGATGTCTAATTTTTTGAGTTCTTCATATATTCTGGATATCAGTCCTCTGTCAGATGTGGGGTTGGTGAAGACTTTTTCCCATTCGTAGGCTGTCGCTTTGCCTTGTTGACCATTTCCTTTGCTCTACAAAAGCTTCTCAGTTTCAAGAGGTCCTATTGATTGATTGTTTCTCTCAGTGTCTATGCTACTGGTGTTGTATTTAGGAAGTGATCTCCTATGCCAATGCATTCAAGACTACTTCCTACTTTCTCTTCTAGCAGGTTCAGAGTAGCTGGATTTATGTTGAGGTCTTTGATCTACTTGGACCTAAGTTTTGTGCACTGTGACAGATATAGATCTACTTGCAGCCTTCTACACGTTGATATCCAGTTATGCCAGCACCATTTGTTGAAGATGCTTTCTCTTTTCCATTGTACAGTTTTGGCTTCTTTGTCAAAAATTATATGTTCATAGGTGTGCGGATTAGTGTCAGGGTCTTCAATTCGATTCCATTGGTCCACATATTGGGCCCACAGAAATCCACAAAGATATCCCCACAATAGACTATTGGCAATGGTCGAGAGACAGCCCGAACTGACCTACTCTGGTGATAGGATGGCCAAACACCCTAATTGTCGTGCTAGAAACCCCATCCAATGACTGAGGGAACCAGATGCAGAGATCCATGGCCAGGCCCCAAGTAGAGCTCCAGGAGTCCAATTGGCGAGAAAGAGGAGGGTTTGTATGAGCAAGAATTGTTGAGACCAAGGTTGGATAAAGCACAGGGACAAATAGCCAAACGAATGGAAACACATGAACTATGAACCAATAGCTGAGGAGCCCCCAACTGGATCATGCCTTCTGGATAAGTGAGACAGTAGATTAGCTTGATCTGTTTGGGAGGCATCCAGGCAGTGGGACCGGGTCCTGTACTCAGTGCATGAGTTGGCTGTTTGAAACCTGGGGCTTATACAGGGACACTTGCCTCAGCCTGGGAGGAGGGGACTGGACCTGCCTGGACTGAATCTACCAAGTTGAACTCAATCCTCAGGGGAGGCTTTGCCCTGGAGGAGATGGAAATGGGGGGTGGGCTGGGGGGAAGGGAGGGTGGGAGGAGGGAGAACAAGGGAATCCATGGCTGATATGTAAAATTAAATTAAATTATAAAATAAAAAATAAATATGAATGCCTCCCATAGACTCATATAGTTGAATGGTTAGTCACCAGGAAGTGGAACTCTTTGATAAAATTAGAAGGATTAGGAGGTGTGGCCTTGTTGGAAGATGTCACTGGGAATAGGGTTTGAGGTTTCAAAAACCTCATAGGGAAGGTATGGGGGTATGGGGAATGGGTCAGGGGGTTAGGGGAATGTGGGAGTCTCTCTCTCTCTCTCTCTCTCTCTCTCTCTCTCTCTCTCTCTCTTCTCTCTCTCTCTCTCTCTCTCTCTCTCTCTCTCTCTCTCTCTCTGTAGATCATGATGTAGCACTAAGCTACTTCTCCATGTTTATGTGCCACCATACTGATAATGGACTAACTCTCTGAAATATTAAGCAATTCCCCAATTAAATGCTTTATTTGTAAGTTTTGCCTTGGTCATGATGCCTCTTCACAGCAAGACAACAATGACTAAGTAACCTGCTTTGGAATTTTTCTTTTAAACTCAAATGAAATTGACCTTGAGTTTTATTTTCAGTCCATTCTTAATTCTTCTTCTTATTGAGACTAAGAGGCTACAAAAAGGACCCCAATTTCCCCAGTAAAATGTAGCACCTCTGGTAGGACTTCCTAAAATTTCCAGCAACAAAATACATTTAAATGACACTAAAAAATTATTTTTAAAATTATGAAGTGGGAGGCTGAAGAGATGGCTCAGTCGTTAAGAATGTATAGGACTCTTGCAGAGGATCAGAATTTGTTTCTGAGCACTCCTGTTGGGTGGCTCACAACACCTGTATCTCCATCTCCATGAAGATATGACACCACCGGCATCTTCTGGTACCTGTACACAACTGCACACACCCACACAGAGACACACAGATACACATAATTTTAAAATAGTGAAAATAAATCTTTGTAAAAATTAAAAAGTGGAGTAAAGATTTCTCCCTGAAACTAGGTGGAAACTACTGCTTGGACTGATTTTAATGGGTGAGTGGTTCTGTACTGGTTTCTGGTGTCAGAACAATTAAGGTGTAGCTGTTTTCTCTCCCCAAGCTGCCTTGTTAAAAATCTGGATACTTGGGACGAAAGTCCATGAGAAATGTTTCAGAACTATTTGGGGCTCAAGAAATGAGCTACTCAGTAAGTTAGCTGCTCTTCCAGGGGGCCAGAGTTTCATTCCTAGTACCTATATCAGGCAGCACACAAGCAAGTGTACGTTCAGCTCCAGGGGATCTAATAAAGCCCTCGTCTGACCTCTGCAGATCCATGTGTCCTATAAACATACACATAATAAACATCTGACTGCTGCTGTTTGGATCTTAAGTACCTCTGGACTCATAGATTCATGGCTTGGTCTTTATCTTGGATTATTAGGAGGGAGTGGAACTTATAGGAAGGTGGAAACATTGGGTATAAATTGGATTACTGAGGCCACATCTGTGGAAGAAATACTGGCCCCAGGCCATTTCTTTTATCTCTGTTTGCTAATCACTGTGATATGAGAAGCTTTCTCCATCATGCTCTCTCTGCCATCTTATGTGGCCTGGGAGGGATGAAGATATTCTAAAGAGGCACTGTGCCCCTAACTTAGGCTGTCAGGCCATTGAAATAATGGACCCCAGGAATTTCAGCCTAGAAGACAACCTATGAGACCACATCACAGAAGAGTGGAACCAAAATAACCATGGGAAGAAGATGGGTATGACCACAACTTGACCAGGACTACTTAAATATGCAGAAGTCTGGTCTTCTACTACAGCCTTAATCTTACTTCAGGACTGAAATATGGATTCGTGGGAAAGGGGAGCACCAGACCACTTTGTAACTCTTCCCAAAGTGGTCATCTGGGTTAAATCTTCTTTAGTCTGATTTTTACTATGAATTTGACTGTTTTAATTAGCTTATGGAGGACAGGCAAATGAACCTGGTCTGTTGGGGGTTAGGCTGACTTTCAAATTTGATTACGTCTTAATATTCTACATTAATGTAGACACAGAGGCAATAGGGCTAAACAACCTAAAGAGAAACTTTTGGAACCATGAGACCCAAATAAACCTTTCCTCCCTCAAAGATGATAACCTCAGATATTTTGTCACAGAAGCTGAAAGCTGACTAACACTTGTTCCTGAGCCTGTGATGCATCCATCTATCCCCAAAATATATCTAGTAATAAGTGTTGTGGAATATTAGTTGAAGGTATGTTACATTCGTTTATCCTGTGGAATATTTGTTTAATGATGCAAAGATGTGTTGCACTCCTTTATGGTGCATTTGTTTAACTCAGTAAAGCTGTGTTACTTTGCCTGCCTAAAACACCTGATTGGTCGCATAAAGATCTGAATGGCCAATAGCAAGGCAGGAGAGAAAGATAGGTGGGACTGGCATTCAGAGAGAATAAATGGAAGGAGAAGAGAGGAGAGGAGGATGCCAGGGGCCAGCCACCCAGCAACACAGCCAGCCACAGAGTAAGAAGGAAAGAAAGGAATATAAAATAAAGAAAGGTAAAAGCCCAGAGCCAAAAGATAGATGGGATAATTTAAGTTAAGAAAAGCTGGCTAAAAACAAGCCAAGCTCAGAAGGGGCATTCATAAGTAAGAATAAGTCTTCCTGTATTTATTTGGGAGCTGGGTAATATGCCCTCAAAGGAAAAAGAAGTCTACAAGCAAAAATGAGCCTTATAATAGTATTCAAATATACTCACATGTGTTGAACTGTAATCAAGTGACTCTAGTCGATGACACATGGAGAGAGAGAAAAGAAGTACCAAATGTGCCATGTCCTGGTTTCTGGCCTGCTGATCATGAACATCAAAAAATGACTGCTGTTTTAAACCACCTGTTTTGCAGTGGCTTTCTAGTCAATAGTAGAAAACAAACAAACAAACAAAAAAATCAGCTGCCTGCATTGAAACATGAAACGGAAGCTCATGTTCTGTCATTTAATAGTCTTATCTCTTCTTCATTGTGTAGTAGCCAGTACCTTGCAGGACTATTCTAGACCTCCTCCCCATTGTCTACACCCAAATCACAGCTGTCACTTCCTTAATCAATGTTATGACTTGCCTGGCTATCTGGGGAAATGTCTAAGCATCCTGGATTAATTTATCAATAACAAAATATCGAATCTTCTTCTCCATGCTTTTTATTAAAACCTAAAGAAGTCTCAAGTCTTCAAGGATTTTTCTCCATATTTTTCCTCTTTTGTTTCTTAGAGGGAAAACTCTATACCAGTCACTAAAGGTATTTCTGCTTTGGCTGTAACATTAAACTAAGATTTTTATTAAGTCCTGACAGTGTTTTCTTTCCTTGTCTTTACCCTTCTACTTCACTTGTGCCCACAATTGAGTTTATTCTCAGTCTTTTTTCAATTTCATAGTTGCAACCTTCTTTTAAAAGTACTTTCCTTGAGTTCTGAAGACTTTGCTTTTGAATTATCTTATATGTTACTGCAATAACAACCTTCCTGAAACATTGTATCACTAAGTTCTCTGTCTCGTGGACTGCCATGGTTCCCCATTGCCTTCTAAAGACCACACACAGTTCATGGAAATTTTAACTCTCTATATACACAGCTTCACTTTGTATTTGGGATTTTAATTTGAAGGGCTTTATTCAATTGAACATGCTAGACACCACTACTTCTTGTAGGGTGCTTATCTTGAAAGACTTTACTTCTGAATCTAACCCAAGCTTCCAAGCTCTACTGAGATCCAACTCTCCAACTCAGGCTTCTCTGATGGCCGACACATTGTGAACTTGTACTTCTCTGCATCAACACTTGTGTTGAGAATTTTTTTTTCTGTTTTATTAAATGTTTTGACTTTACTGTCTCACTTACTAACTTATTTGATCCCATTGTTAAGGATAAAGACCTTTGAGATCCACAGTGAATTTGTCGTTAGTCTCAGAAGGCAGAGATTAATGGATTTCTGTGAGTTCAAGGCCAGTCTGTTATGTATCTTGAATTCCATGCCAGACAAGGCTCCATAGTGAGACCCTATCAATCAATCAATCAATACAATACAGTACAATACAATACAATACAATACAATACAATACTATACTATACTATAGCAAATCTCTAATAGGAAGAGTGGCTGAATGGGATTTTGGGAGAAGCTCAGAAAAGACTTCTAGAAGAATATTGAAGTTGAGTCTTTCAAATGTGTTAAAGTGGTGAAGATAAAGGAAGGAACTAGAGAGACATGGGAAATCACGATTCCAGGATGAAGGAAAATGGCACCATCTGCCACTGAAGCATGGGATGCTTGAGTAAGCATGAAAGAGATGATGGAAGAGACAGGTGGGCAGAGGCTCAGGCAATCTGATTTGTATACAAAGTTTCATTTGTCCCAGAAGTAACTGCATAGAGAAAGGACTTTCACTACTGTATTGAGGAGAAACAAAATGCTTAGACTGAGGCACTTGAGAGGAAACAGCCCTGTTAATCCTATATTCATATAACTTCTCAAAGTTTAGACAAAGGGTCCTGTTCATGGGAGATATTTGATAACATTTTTGTTTTTGTGAATAAAGGACTTTAGAGTTATTATATTAAAAATAACCAGTTCATTTAAATTTGTTGCTATCATCATTATTATTTAGCTGCTCTGAAAATTCACTCATTTCTTCTAGAACTGCTGACAGAGAGACCTCCCAGGGCTATGCTGCTGGCTTCCTGTTAGGAATTGTACCTTGCTGAGGTCTTTGCTGAGTGGCTAATGTTATTTTGCTTCCTCCTCATCTATTTTATTCCGGCTTATAAGTGGTGCTGAAAGGAAACACATCATGCCTGAACGTGTGAGTTGGGAAAGAGAGTTTTCCAGATCAGAAAAATCTAACCTTAATAGAAGTGCAGACGGAACAAGTTTCAACAGCATGGAGGAGAATGAGGTTGACATTCCTGCTTTGCACTAGGGGTGGAAGATCCGGAGGGACTCTCGTGGCTTCCAATAGCATAGGAATCCAAGGTCTTGGCTGGCCCTGGCATTTCAGCACCGATAAAGTTGGAAGAAAAGCTTAGCAAAGGGCCTGTGTCTCAGAACTCCCTTGATTTCTGTCTCTTCCTAATATTTGTCTGTTTTACTTCTTGGTATGTCTGGGTAGAAACTGCTTCTGTAGAGGTTCAGAATCCAAATGAAATCTGAAGAGCAAATTGTGGTGATATATTGTGTACCCTAAGAAATCTTGCTTGAGGATCAGAGGACAGAGCCAGCCACTAGATTAGACATAGTGGCACACACCATTAATCCTATCACTCAGGAGGCAGAGATCCATCTGGATATCTGTGAGTTCAAGGCCACATGGGAAACAGAGGCAGGCAGTGGTGGCACACATCTTTAATCCCAGTACTAGGAAGCATACACGCCTTTAATGCCAAGAAATGACATGGCTGGCCAGAGTACGGTATATAAGGCGTGAGGAAAGAGAAACCAAGGCAGTTCAGCTGAGACCCTTTTGGGTGAGGACTCAGAGGCCTTCAGTCTCAGGATTGAGAAACAGGATTGGCTGAGGAGTTGGCGAGGTGAGGTTGGCTGTGGCTTGCTCTGCTTCTCTGATCTTTCAGCTTTCGCTCCCGGTTTTTTTATTAATAAGACCATTTAAGATTAGAGCAACAGCAAACTTTATAGTTTGTCTTCTCTCACAAAATCACCAGGGAGAGGGAAGGCAAACTTTCCTACACCATGCCTTCATTTAGATTATAAAATCTATGCTGAGGGGATGAAGAATGTGATAGGAAAAAGGAACTTGTTTCAGACATAAATAATGCTGATGGCTAAAAAAAAAAAAAAGACTTTATCTGCTCTTCTTGGCTATTTGAGGGAAAGCTGGGAATAGGAAAAAAATCCAAGTTAATTTTGGTGGCCACTTTTCTAAGCACGACTGTCCTGAGTTACCAGCTGTGCCCAGATAGGGCTCTCAGGAGATGTAATGTATAACAAAATTCCCATCTGGGTTGCAATTCCCTGTCTGCTTGATGACAGTTCTAATGTTTCACAAGGGAATGGGATACTTACGTCATTGATTCTTACAGTAAGAATCAATATTACCAAGTAAAGGAGGGTGTTAGTGGATACTACTTTGGACTCTGTTTCTTTGGGGCAGTGCCCTATGAGAAATGACTATTGTTCTCTAAGCTCCATTTGTATGCAAAAAATAAGCAACATACAATCTTTACAGGGACATTGCGATGCCCCATTACAAGATACATCATAAGAAGTTATCCCATTACTCAGTCTTTGATAGCAAGAAGCAGCTGTCATTATTATTTCATAAACTCATTTCTCACATCACTAAATAACATCAGCATACACTAAAAGTGCATATGAAGTTCTTTTATTTAGAGAAGCTCAACATTCTTTGCATAATTAATTTTATCACTGTAAGAAGGATCAAAAAAACATGACTCTCTCAATGGCTTCTATCTGTCCTCTTTAAAAATAAGAGAGAGAGAGAGAGAGAAAGAAAACCTTTGCCAGCAAAGTAGATGAATAATTCATAACCATTTTATTTCAAATCCATTTATTTACTCAACAAATATTTACAAAGCCTCTATCAACAGAGTATATGTTACTGCCAGGCACTATTTGAAACAGAAAGGACAATCTAATAAACATATCCAAGCCTGTACCTTCAGGGAGCTTTTAGTCTGATCCCGTGATAAGGTCCACTGGAAACAGTGCTGCAGGACAAGGGCAGAGAAAATATGACTACCACAACTACCTAGTGAACTGCAGTGGGGCTGGAGTTATAGCCACCTTGCTATTTGTAAAATGTGATAGTCAGAAATTGGTGTGAAAAAAATAATCTGCTGCCCTTATGTCTGTTTCCCAGCTTCTCCCCATACCAACAGCTAGCACCATGGGGCCATAAGGGGATGGGAAACCTCAGAATGGCTGTGAGTCATGGCGGATAAAGTTCCAAGTGTCTATATTTGTCTGTGGTGGAATAAACTGTCTTTTCTAAATATATGCCTCACCACTTCCCATTACCCAAATTCCACAGCACATATTTCTTCTGGGAAAACAGAACGGAAGCCATTTTGTCCATGGAAAGTCAGTGTTCCTGTTTCACTTGGACTTAAAGCTGACCCAAAGCTTCTAGAGTAAAACTAACAGGCTTGATAACAGGATAAAAATTGACAAGAACTTGCTATGCTGGCACAACCACAAGATCAACACAGTGAAAATAGGACAGATGTATACACAGTCCAATATTTAGATTTTAGAAACCAGCAACATAGGTTTTTAAAGATGCTTTTGGTCAATATAGAGCAATCTGATATTTATCCCCAGGCAGACCCCAATTGCCTAAAAGCTCAAAATATCATTATTTTAATGATCATAGTTTGCTTTTATGTCAATTATAGACTTAGATAATGTCATTTATTGAGAGGAGACTAAGTTTGTGTTAGGTTGTTGTGTTCTTGGTACAAGTAAAATTTTTACCTCCCTTCCTAGCCCCCATTTGTAGTATGCAATAAAAAATCTGCCCATTCACTGAATATAGCATAATATTTTGTTATAATAATGAAGTATACTTTGTATACAATAAAGTGAAAAAAATACTTCCTTGTAGACTGCAGTGCTTAGGTACATTTACAAAGCACTTTCACATTTGGGTATTGCACTGGAGTGTGTCCATTGGACTATGACCAAGGAGAACTGAATGGTTTTAAGCCAACAGCTCACAAAGAATTATTCTATGGAAGAGAGTGTTTCTAATCTTGGAGAAAAGAAGCTTTGGGGAAAATGATAGTCACATTGAATTCCATGAAAAGCTTTCATACAGAAAGCAATTAGATATATTCTGTGTAGCTCAGGGAAGAAGAGGCAGAGTCAATGGATAAAGGCAGATATCAACTCATAACAAATAATCCAAAGTGAAATGGACTGCCTCCAAAATAAAGATTCCCATCCCCAGAAGTGGTCAAGTCAAATCTGGATCATTGTCCTTTTAGGAACCCTGTCATAAAGTTCTCATGGGGGGTTGGGGTTCCAATGTTCTCCCCAGTGGTGATCAGCTGATTCTTCTGCTGTGCAAGCAACAGCCTCTGGAAACAATTTTATTTTAAGGAAAAAAATTACTTCTCAGTCCATTACTTTTGGATTTTTTTCCCATCAAAACCCTGTTCTCTTGACCTAACCATAACATTCCACTGAGTGATACTCATAGTTGGATTTTGATGCTGATTTTAGGCAATGTTATGGTGAGCTGTCAGCATTTCTAGGTGGTATAAGAGGCTACTATGCCATCCTGCTCAAATTTCCCTAGTCCTTTCCTGTCACACTGCTATCCAAGCATGTGAAATGAGTCAGGGTTCTGTGAATGCAGCTCCTGTCCACAGATAAGCTTCTTTGTCACAGATTGTAACTTCTAGAAGGGAAAATAATGTTCTTTTGGCATCTGTCAGTGTCTTCCTGCTCAAGCATAGATTATCCACACATTTCAACAAAAATTCATTTGCTGATATTTATTGAGCTTAAGTCTAAGCATATAACGCCAAATAAGACGTCCAACCCTCCACGAACTGCCAGCTTAGTAGAAGAAACGAGTTTAGGTCCGGATCATTACAACACACTGTGACATCCACTTAACATAATTGGTGCAGGATCCTAAAGTAGCTAAAAGAAGAAAGCCTCTCATTCTGAGTAGATTCAAAATGATTCCACACAGTAAACCCTGAAATGAATCTTGAAGAATAAGAATGGCATATTATATTTGGGTATGAAAGGTCATTTTGCAAAGAGGAAAGGAATATTGTTATGGAGGGTTTTTTTTTTTCATTATCTTTTTTATATAATGTTTTTTTTTTTCCATTTTACATACCAACCAAAGTTCCTCCTCTCTCCCTTTCTTCTCTTCACCTCTCACCTTCGACCCCCTCCCCCGCATCCTCCATCCACTCCTCATAGAGGGTAAGGCCTCCCATGGGGAGTCAACAAAGTCTGGCACGTTAAGTTGAAGCAGGACCAAGCCCCTCCCCGCTGTATGCAGGCTGAGCCAGTCATTCCTCCATAGGGAATAGGCTCCAAAAAGCTAGTTCAGGCACTAGGGATAAATCCTGGTCCCACTGCCAGTAGCCCTACAAACTGCCCAAGCCACACAACTGTCACCCACACTCACAGGGCCCAGTTCCGTCCCACGCAGGTTCCCCCAGCTGTCAGGTATTTTCATAGAGGTTTCATTAGATAGGGATTCGATGGTTAAATTCACAGAATTCCTTGAGAGTCGACAGGGGCTGTGCTGCACTGAGGAAGTAAGGTGGGTCTGCAGCAATCCTTTGCTTTAGAGAGGTCCTTGGTAGAGATGCACCACCACTGCAGCGGTCCTACGTTCAAACCTCTACTTCTCCCCTTGGCAGCGTTTTATGGTCCAGTTTCTTTCACCTGTGGCTCCCAGAGAATTTTGAGAGACTCCATCTGGAAAACTCATGCGATGCTGTCGTAATTGCCTTCCCAGTAGAACCTTTCGCCCCAGGACAGTCTTCCTTGAAACCGAAAGGAATGCTTGTTAAGGTAAATTAAAATACAGACCAGGCCTGAACCCCTATAGCTAGCAAGGCCTTATAAGCAATTTTAACTTTGCTTAATTTGCAAACATAAGCAAAATTTAGCTCGAGTTATATGATGTCAGGACCTATATTAAAGAAAAACAAAGCTTATACTCAACCAATTTGAAGCAGTCAACTGAGTTATAATTACATAAGTAGAAACTTCCCAGCGGGGTAGACCGAGTGAGACAAACTGTACAGTCAATCAAATGTTTTCTTGCTTGGCTTCCACATTCATCTTACAAAAATCTCACCTTCCCAACCTCTGGAGGAGTTCAGCTTCTGGTTTGGAGTTTCTCAATTCAAGAGTTGCTGATTACTCAAATAATCTCTTTAGAATTGTAGCACGCCTCAGTTTACTTTTTACACCGCAAAAGGAAGACATAAAATGTAAGTGGGCAAGAAAACAAATATTCATACCAGAGCTGAGACATCCAGGAAGTGCTTTAAAACTGCTGAGCAGATGATAAGAGCATCCTTTTTTTTTTAAAGGACACAGCATTTTAATATGAAAATTTGATGACTAGAGAAATACTTATGTTTATTCTTTGGCTATATTGATCCTATCCAAATGATGTCCTTAAATTCTAAGATAGGTCTTAATTGTAGAATTAAAACCTTGGTTTGAACAATTCCAATTTAGAATTTTAGATTGCTTTATCAGTCCTCTAAGGTATTGTGAAAAGAAATAAACTCACAGAGAAGGAAGAAAGAAGAACATGTTAATGTTACATATATATATATATATATATATATATATTTAATTTCTAAAACATGATGAGTGTTTCTTATATGTTTCTCTCCTATTCAGTAAGTTCTTCTTTTTTGTTTTGTTTTGTTTTTTTCAAGACAGGGTTTCTCTGTGTAGCTTTGGTGCCTTTCCTGGAACTCGCTTTGTAGATCAGGCTGGTCTCGAACTCACAGAGATCAGCCTGCCTCTAACACCCGGCTCAGTACGTTCTTTATCCTCTTTAATCACCACAAGTCTTTTGCTTTTCCCAGTGACCTTATAAAATGACAATTTTAATTTAGGTAAAATATAGGTAGTGTGCCTAGGTGCAGGAGTGAGAACGAGGTCAGTGGAGACCCAGGCGAATAGACGTGAAGGCAGAGACTCGTGGCTGCTGAGAATAAGGAGTAAATGGTTGAGTGCTTATCTGAACATGACTAATCACCCCTTGAAGGCTCAGGGAATATCGTGGAAGAGGACAGGGAAAGAATACAATCACCAGGAGATAGGAGGAAAGGCTGTGAAATGCCCTCCTTTCTAAGCATGGCATATTCATTGTTATCTTGAACTCATGGCAGCTACAGTTATCTGCACTGGGTCTGTGCCAATTTGGCCCTGTCAACGATTAGATGTGGATATAGGTAGGGCTTATGGGGCCCTCCTTGCTAAACCATCGGCTACTGAAAGATTCTAGGAGAGAGGGATTCATTGTTTACAGTTGTGAACCCACTGGCGAGTTCTCCAGACTCCAGTGGATAGTTTAAATGCCACGGTCATGCCTCCTACCTTGGATAAACTCAGTGAGTCATAGAACAAAACAAAAAGACAAACAGAAAGGGGTTGTATTTGTAGGGAAAAGCAGGAGAAGGCAGGGTTAAAAGGTGGGAGTAATTAGAATGCATCTTATACATGTTTGGAGATGTCAAAGAACAAGTTTAATTAGTAATAATAAAAGCTATGGATAAAGCTTCATAGAGCCCTCCTAAATGTATGAATTCATAGTGTCTAGAAAAACTGTTGGCTAGAACTAATCAGACAGAAAATTTTTGCACTATTACAAGCAAAGAAAGGTTATACCTTACTGATTTTAAGAACATTGAATTAACAATACTCCATGGTTCATCTTTGAAACCATGCCATCTGCATGTGCCCTTGGGGTGCCTTCATCTCAGCATCATCCCAGACCTAGCCTAGAGGAGCAGAAAGAGCAGGGATACAAATGGACTGGGAGGAAGTCTGTCACCCCCTTGATACCTGGTCCTGTCTTTGATTTGTTAGAACAGTCTAAGTGTATGTCCAAATATTCATATTAATGTTGAGAAAAAATAAAATGGCATTTTCCATTCATTCTGTTATTTATTTCCACTAAAGTAACGAAATAAATTCTAATGAAAATAAAATGCTTCTCTGGTGTTATCTTCTCTCTCAGTGACAGTGCATTTAAGGCTAATTCTATAACAAAAGTCAGAAGCAGCAGCGGCAGCAAAGAAATATTATTTTTTTCTGGTTTCGAATGAAAGAGCTCAGCATGTTTACTTATACCGGATAAAATATACCTAAACATAACCTTCACTAATAAGGAGCTTAAGCCTGTATTTAAAGATCTCAGCAACTGCAAAGACATCCCAGGAGCTGAAGCAGGAAGACTTTAAAAAATCTAATTATTTTTAAATGATTCTCACCAGATGCTTCACACTTCTATTTGGTGCCTGGTGCCTCAGCGCTCCATATGAAAGCAGGTTAGTTGAGCTCTCCTATACCACTCTCCACGGGTTAGCTGCATAACCCACCTTCTAATTAATGGTATGGAGTGACATTCGTGCCGTATAACCTGGCACACTGGTGCTTAGGAGGATGGTTAATGTGCACCTCAAGCCTTAAGTACTCATCTCTCATTAAGTCACCTGCCCCTCTCTTAGCAGACTTACATCCTAGTCAAACAGTTGTCTTGACATTAAAAGAGAGGTGTGTTTACCCCACTAGCAAATGAATTGGAAAAGAATGTGAAATTTGTTGTGTCTGCTAGCCAGACTTCATTCTTTAATAGGTGAAACTTCTTTGGGGAGGGCCGGTGGTAGCAGAGATAGGATAAGAACATGAAGGAGGAGGAAGGGCAGAAGCTGGCCTGTGGAAAGCTGGGGAGTCTGCTCTGTGGAAGTATGAGGTGCCGAGTCAAGCCCAGTCTAGTCCTTTCCTTACCCAGCCCTCCCACACTAAGTCTATGCCTTGAACTGGGGCTTGAACTTGAATGGTAGACCTTGGGATCACAGGAGACAGAGAACGCCAGATAAAGCCAACCATAGCAGAAATTTCAGTAGATTTGAACTAGAGAGTAGACAAGGCCATACAATACTCCCTATTTTGAATGTCTGCATCTCTGAAATATTCGTGTTATATTTCATGTTGAGAATATGGGGTTATTATACAGTTGGTTTTATTAGTACCTTGATGTTTGAGAACATAACTATACGTCAATTTTCCCCAATCATAGGGTTTCTTTTTGTGAATTTATTCATGGTAAATTATGATTCAAAACCAAGAACTGGAAAATTCCAGAAAAAAAAACTGTTATCATTAGATTTAGTTATGAACTTGAAACACCTGGGAAAAGAGACCATCACCTGAAGAACTGATTCTATTGGGTTGGTCTCTGACTGTGTGTCTGAGGTATTTTCTTCAACGCTGACTGAGATAAGAAGGCTCAGCCAACTGTGAGCAAAGAAATCCCTGGGCAGGTTATCTAAACTGTGAGCTATTCAGAGGAAGAAAGATAGTAAGCAAGATTTCTAACTGTCTCTCTTTCAATTCCTGCTTCAGGTTCCTGACTAAAGTTCCTGCCTTGGCCTCCCAAATGGACTGTAACATGTACGCCAAATAAATTTTTCCTCCCCCTGGATGCTTTTGGTCACGATATTTATTAGAGCAATAAAAAGCTAACACGAAAGCAGATAATTTGTAAATTTTAAACAATGATTCACTTTGAGCAGTGTGATTTAATTACTGCTATTCCACCTGGGATGGGAATCAGGTCTTTTTATCCATTGTATACTTTGGATCAACTTTCAACATACTCGTGTTTGTTTTCAAGAAAACCTTCTTTTGCTTCATAATGGCCCCAAAGTGCAAGGTCAGTGATGCAGGGAATTTTGAATCCTAGGAGAAGCTTTAAAGTGATTTCTTTAGTTTAAAAAGTGAAAGTACAGGAAGTTATTTTTAACACACACACACAGAGGGGATAATTGACATTGTCATTAACTTATAATAAGAAATGTTGTGTGTTCTTATGAATATTTAATACACTTGTAAAGGTAGTCTTGATGATTCTATAGTACAGAGGTACATGGATAACTTTAATTTTAGTGCAAAGTAATGAAGATAAAGCACTTGGAGATCTTGTTGAAAGTAAAGGACACATTCTGGTTTAGTAGTTATGAGTGAGACCTAAGACTGCCACCTGTCACTCATCCCTAATGGTGTCAGTGTTGGTAGTCTAAGTCCCAGATTCATGAGCTCATTGATAGCCCATGATAGAAGTTTATTCTTAGAAATGCTTTGATTGCTGAGCAAGCAGCCTCTTTTCACTTTACGTTGGTACTGTAGATTATGTTGGTTGGGTCATGTGAAGTTACCAAGTTTCAATGATTTTTATGAGTGTGTGTGTGTGTGTGTGTGTGTGTGGTTTTTTTTGTTTGTTTGTTTTTTGTTTTTTTATTTTGACACTTTATTTTCTAAAATGTATTTTAAGATTAATGCATTTTATATAATATAGACATATTTATTTTCTTTTGATAGGTTAATATTCAATTGCATGGATACATAGCATTTTACTTCTATAACTTGCTGACTATGTGCTATTATTTATACTGTATAGTTTTCTTTTTTTTCTTTTTTTTTTCCATTTCTCTTTATTAAGACATTTTCTACTCACTCCACATACCACCCACAGATCTCCCCTCCTCCCCGGTGCCTGTGGTGTGATGCCTTGCACAGGCTTGGTACAGTGGGAAGGGGTTTGGATCAGCCTAGGCTCAGTGTGCTGGGCTCTGCTGACTCCCCAAGGGAGACCTTGATTTAGGGGATGAGTGTATTTCTATTTGACTATGTTCTGTAGTAGAGATAGAACATATCAATAATATTGTAATTACATTTATTTTAAGTTGGAGTTGATTGAGTTGGTAGCTGTGGGGCTTGCAACCATAGACGTTGTTCAACTTTAGCAAAGTATGAGCTATTTGCATGGTTATCTTAGGGATTAGCTTTTCTTCCTTGACAAGTAAAGACTCTGTGTACAAGTAATTGCAGCTAAGACTGATTTGGTGAAAGAAAAATACAGACACAAAGAGATTGGAAGTCCAGGTTTAAATCTTTTGTTGGCATAATCAGATACAAGGACTCAAATGATGACATCAGGCTTCACCCTCCTTGCTCAGTCTCTTGTATTGTTCATCTTTATCATGGCCTCATCTTTAGGCAAGCTCTCTCTCTCTCATCAGCTGGGCTTGGAACTTCTGGATTAGTGGATATCTTTTTAGCAAGTCCAACAGATAAACAATCTTTTCCTTCCAGGAACTTAATGTCATTTGCTCTTGCTCTGGCCAGCAGTGTAGAAGGTTCTAGTTAGCTAAACCTAGTGCTCCTGATTTCTCTGAACCTATGCCAACTCTGTGAAATTAATTTTGGATGGAAGCTGGCTAGGGATTGTTCTTGAAGGGAAAATCGTATGATTATGACCAGAAAAAGAAAACTGCACATCTTTCTCTGGGCTGTGTTCCCTCCCAGGACTACATTGACATGTGCCTTGCTTCAGAAAACGGCATGTTAGAGAAGACACAAGTGTCATTTCTAGGTGGGCACTTTAAAAATCTGGCCATGCATTGCCATGCCTTCTGAGATAAGATCAGAAAAAAAATGATACAAGAAGCAGGCTTTTGCTGTTGTAAACCATTGGCTACAGCATTTGTTACTAAAGTAATTCTCAGTTTAAATAGACTGACAAAATGAGAGAAAACAACAGATGTTCACAATAGTCTATTTATCTCTTCCCAATGCATAGCTACTCTTGTTTTCTAACAAAACAGTTTCAAAACTGTCTCCACCACATTTAATTCTGCTTTAATTACATGTCTAAAGTGTGCTAACTTCCTGCCTAAGGAAGAGAAGCATAAACTGCTGTCCAGTTATGTCTTCCTATCCATTTACAGCCTCCACATTCAAGTTCGGACGTTTTGGTTGATGACAGTTTCTCTAGAACAAGTACCTGTTAAAGTATATGGGTGAAACAAGCTATGGTTAAATTATACATTCAAATATACTTAAGTAATGTATTTAATCATCTCTCATACAAAGAATGTATATGATTTTAAAAAAAGAGAGAGAAGAGATGATTATACAACAAACAAAAGGAAGTTTTACTTTCCTCTTTTTTGAAAATAAAAAAAAAAAAGCATCAGGGTTTTCACAGGTTCATGGCAAATAAGTACTTTGTCCTGCCCGGCATGGTGAGGTACTTCATCTACTCTGAACGTGCCTCTGTGCTTATTTGCCTTGTCTGCCTTTCAATCTCCTTTGTCACACCTGAGGTAGAGTTGAATAGGCTTCTTCGTCTGGAATTGCCCTCCTCCAAGTAGTGCTAGATTCTGCCTGTACCTCCATCACCTTTAGATCATCCTCAAGTGAAGAGTGCAAAGTTACTTGTTTCATACCCATAGACTTTTCCTAGTCTTGGATTTTTTTCAGTAAAGTCTTTAAAAAGAGCTGGGCTTCATGGCGCAAGCCCTTAATCCCAACATTCAGGAGGCAGAGGTAGGTGGATCCTTGTCAATTCCAGGCCGATTAGGGCTACATAGTTAGATTCTGTATTAAAAAATAAAAGCGAAGGCTGTTATCAGAAACAGAAAGTATGCAGGGGGAGATTTGTCACATCTGTCTTCCCTGAGGTTGTACCTTGACACCCCCACTCTGCTTCCTGTCTTTCCATTTTGTGAACAATGTTGTAGTTTCTGCCCTCAGAGCCTGACTTTATATCTTCTGAGACTCCAGCCAGTTCCAGCCAAGGCAAGAGACAGCCAGCTAATGAGTAGCTCTGTGGTAAAGCACAGAAATTTCCACAGGGTAGCCAGCAAACAGGTTCAGATTTTGTCTCACATTTTTTTCAGCTTCACTGGTGATAGATTGAAGTTCTGTGTCTTGTAACAGCTCTCTAGCAAGGAACTTAAACTACTCTGACTAGAATTCTTTGTTTGAAAACGGGGTGGGGTGGGTGGGGGTACTGGGTCAAGACCCCACACTATTTGAAGAGGAAAATAATTTTTTTTCAGAGTCTAAATTAGCTCAGAAGAGTAAAATATACAAACTTTCGAGGGAATGAGAGGTCCAGGAATTCTAGGAATATATGTAACAGAAACTAAAAACCATTACATTTGCAGCGAATGTCCATAAGCAGGACATGTCCACCCAATAGCTTCATTTCTGCTTTACCGTGTTTTATTCTCTATGGCCTTGTAAGCTGCCAAAGTCTTTGGGGAATAGGAGCTTGAATAAAAAGCACATATCTAAACTGTACACCTAGGAAGGATGACAGGGGCTCTCTTCTTCCTTGCAGTTAGAGATGCTCTCAGGCTCATTTGAATTTAAAATACACAATGGTTATGCCATCTCAAAGTCCGTGTGTCTTTAAGCAAACTGAATGCTTTCGTTATCCTTTTATCCCCTCACCATGATTCTTGTCTTCCATTAAAGCTTCCTTCCACCTGTTTCATGTCTCCATCTTCAGCTTCCATTCAGTAGAGGCAGCAACTTTCCTCAAAACAGGCCAACGTGGAAGTAACTTCTCTTGCTCTGTACACCCTCTCCTGCTGATTCTGCCTCCAAATTCTCCGGGAAGACGTACCCTCCCTTTTGTAGTCCAGTTGCTATTCTTTTGTCAAGGTAGGTTGCATACTTTTTCTTAGTATGATTCCTTATTTATTTTAGAGCCTCCCATGTTTCCTTCATTACATGCTCTGTACAATATGATATGTGCTAGTCCGGTAGGTGAACAAATGCCTTTTGCATTGATTGGAAAGCTCTTTTGGAGGTCATAGCTGCCTTGCTTGACCTAGCCTCACATCTGACATAGCACATCTGAAACAAATACTCATGAATAAACAAATCTACATGTGTGTGGCATCTTGTGCATGATCTGTAGCATCTACATAGTCCCAGGGTGTGCACATTGTGCTGTTGTTCAATTTAGATGTCAATTTGGGTGGCAATAAGGAAATGATAGGGAGACTCAATTCAAGACAGTAGGTGTTGTGGTACATACCTTCAGTCCTAGCACTGAGGAGGCTCAAGCGTATGATTTACCAGGCTTTCAGGGTCAGCTTGGGCTACAAAATGAGGTGCAGGGTTGCCGGAGATATATAGCAAGACCTTGTCTGGAGAAAGAAAGGAAAAGGCTCCTAGCATGAGAATAGCTTTTTAAATTACAGAGTTCTACACACACTGTTAGGAAGGAAAGATAGATGCAGGGTTGACCCAAAGGGGAAGTGAGGACTGGAGATATTTCCTTTGTTGACATTTCCTGTTCTGTGTGTTTAATGGGGCCTTTATCTGGGCCAGAGGCTTTTTCTGTGTGGGGATTACTGCAAAGGAGGAATACAGAAAAAGGTGAGAACAGGACCAGAACACAGAGGGAGAGCAGTGGCGACAGATATTTCCTGCTCTGGGCTTCACTTCTTAGATGGGACTTTTTCCATATACTCCCGGTAATTATTAGTCCAACAAATAAATCATAAAGTTTTAGGGGAGATGTAGGAACACTCAGTACCAAGTGCTTTCACTTGTTATCCTTTGGGCCAAATCTCCTCTGAGTTAATTAAATTCAAATAAGTATCTTTCCATTTCTTGGGACTTCGAAGGAGGAGTCCAAAGCACTTCAGAAGTCACAAAACAGCCATTAGATCTTAATAACTAAGAACTGTTCCAACCTCCACTGGTTTCAAATGAGAGGACCAGAGGCATAAAGCTCCACAGGGCATTGCTAACTTCCTGAGGCATTCAGCTGCTGAAAATGAATTCCTCGAATAATAGTTTCCTTTTCCAAAATTTAGCTGGATCAGATATTTTTAGTAGGAAGGTCCTAATGAGACTCCACAGGAACATGAGCGGCAAGGGGGGACCCTGCATAATCAATCAGTGGAGGTGTGCCACCTTGCTGCTGGAGATTTGAATAAATAACTTCGGTGATTTATAGCAGATGTTTTTCCACTTAATTGTAGCCCACCAAAGCACACACTAGTCAGCATGCTCTGGGAAAATTAGAGTGAGTGCCGTTTCTGTCTCTCTTGCTGTTTTCCAAGGGATACCTAGCAATACTTTGAGGATTGTAGGTGCTTGGGAAAAGGTTTCTGAATGGAGAAAGTAAAGTCCAATGTAAAGACTAGAGAGCTGTTTATGGTCAGTCCTACCAAAAACAGATAAATAAATAGTGTTTCAGTCTCCAAGCAGGAAAAACAGAAAGGACCTATTGCTGAATGAAAAGCCTTTTCCTCGAGTCAGGTGCCTGTAGACCAGGGGCTTGAGAATGAGAATGACTCCTTTGAAAAGCTGGTTCTGGTGGGCTGGTTTTATACATAAGTTTCTTTCCACATACAAAGTGCTTTCTCACACATTTCTTAATTGTATAGATTTGTCCTTTCTTACCTGCCAGCCCAAGGCATAAAATTTTGAGTTTAATAAATGAATATTTGTTTTGGTTAAATTCACTGTGTACACATTGAGCAAGGCGGCCACTTATAATATATTTCTTTTGACGTGATATTTATGCATCAGCCGACAGCCACCCCAAACTTCTTCTAAACTAAAGACTTTATTGAAAAGAAAATTGGCTAGACATAGTAGCAAATTCATTAAATATAATGTTTGGTAGGATTTCTATCTGTAAAATAAGAATTCAAACAATACCTAAACCAGTAGGCTAATTTATAATTAGAATGAAATAATCTACACAAACAAAGGCAACCATAAGACATTATTTGGCATTTAAACTCTCAACAAAAAAAAAATTAAACACTACATTATGAATTTGTTTGTGTGTTTTTATTGTGTTGCTAAGTGGTCGGCAAAAAATGTCAAATGTAATTTAGAATATTGTTTCCTGAACTGAGATTAGAAGAATCCCTGTCATTATCTTGGTAGTCTGTGGATATGTAGGCTGAGGGACACAAGGAATAAATAAAACTCTGAAGGGAATGAGAGTTTATCTGAGATAAAGTTCAAGTGAGTTCACACTTTCCCATGGGTTGTAGAAATGGACACATGAGCTCTCCGGTTTGGAAGTGAAGACAGGGGTTTCCCTCTTATCCAACCAAATATACAGAGTATGAGTTCTATATTGACATTTGGCAAGTTTTATTAATATTGAGATAAATTGCACTCAGTGTTTTGGCAATGCAAAGTAAGATATTTCCACTTTCCATATGATTGATGGAATATAAAGGTGTAGTAAGACTGTTTATTCAAGTACAAGTTACTATAACCAAATGCCTGGGACCACAAACTTACAAAGACAGAAAGATTTAGAACACTTTAATGGAGGTGCCAATGCAAGATCGGGATTTTATAACTTAAAGATAGGAAACAGGTGTACAGACAAGACAGCTGAAATTAAATTGCTTGTCACAGAATAGTCTGTGAGTTACAGCATCACAGTCTGAAGAGGGAGGGCACGGCTTCAGGTCTGAGGAAGAGCTTCGTTAGTAAAGAGATGTCAGCAATAGCCCGATGGGCATTGATTCGGGTAAGAACCTTCAATTCCCTTCAGTTCTGAAGGATCAGGGGAGTTACAGCATCACTCCACAGACAACACACTAAGGTCAAGAAGGGAGAGATAGATCCATTAGTGCCAGAGGAATACCTGGGGGTTCTGGCTCTTACAGGTTTTGCGTTGGGGGCTAAACAGCTCCATAGAATGTAACCTGGATGCCATGAGTCAGACAGAGGTGGGAGCTAGACTAGAGTTATAATGCAAAGTTGCCGTGGGTTTGGGCAGCAGGGAGAGAGGGCAGGCTTTGCTTGCTGCTACGGTGGTGAGGGAAAGAACTCAGCCCCTTGAGCACTGCAGCACCATGGCTTTCTAATCTGCTCCCTGGAGAGAATTGCAGGAGGAAGTAGCCTGATTTCTGGGAGAAAGAAAGCTGGCGCTGGAGGGCCTGTGACAGGACATAGGAAGCCTCCTTGCTCGGTTGCTTTGGTAGGGATAATGGCTGGGAAAGGTGTAGCATGTGGAGGAGAGATAGTACACATCATAGTGACAGTCCAAATGCACAGAAAAGACACAGACTGAGACCCAATAGTCCCCTTCCAAGGCAAAACTTCCCAAACCAAAGGACCCCCCCAGAAGGTATCACCTCCTAAAGTGCCAAGATACCTTCAACACTGCTCCCCAGGGACCAGTTCTGCAAGTCTAGCTAGACTTTGGGAGAGAGCCCTCAAGCAACAATAGTAATAGAGCATTCAATTTAAAATCTGATTACAACTCGTGTGTGTGTGTGTGTGTGTGTGTATGTGTGTGTGTGTGTGTGTGTGTATGTAGGCAGGAAAAATGAATTTGTAATGATGGGTCTGGGGATAAAGTCATAAGTGGGGTTCTTGCCCAGTGCGCATGAGACCCTGAGTCCTATCTTTAGCAAGGCAAAGGAAAAATAAACAAGAAGGAAAGGACTGTAATGATAATCCAAGCCGAAGTACGCCAGTAAGAATCTTTGATTCAGATCTCGTAATATAGTTTGAACAGAGAAAAAAAAGAGAGAGAGAGAGAGAGAACTAACTGCTCATGGGGGAAAAATGGAGAAGAATTCTCTAGAGGGTGATGCAGAGCCTGGGGAGATATTGATGGGATTATTGGAGGGAAGGGGAAGATTCAACACAAAGTTCTGGGCAGATGCTGAGACAGAACGGCGTGGAAATGGGTGCACTTATTTTGAAACTGTGCAGACTGAAGTGCCTTGATGGCGTGTGCAAAGCGCGGCCCTTGCACCACCATCTTTTCCCCAGTTCATTCATACTTAACTCATTCCATTCCAGTTTACGCCCCAATGCCCCCAGTTAATCAGCTCTCTCAAGAACAGCAAGGAAAGCCAGTGTCTGGATCCAGGGCTCTGTCTTCCAGCCTCAACTAGCCTTCTTAGTTTGTTTGTGTGCACTGAAGGCAAATGAGGATCTACCGCTAAAGGGGCCATCTAGCTTATTATCTAAATCAAAACCTCTTCCTGTAGAAAGGGCACTATTAGTTATGACGCTCTGTCCCTGAACCATGCAGGATGTTTACTTCCAGAGTTAGGGCTATGTCAGGTCTTAAAATTGTCCTAGAATGGGTGAATGCTTACTGAGAAGGGTAGGGCCCCTAACATGAGTAATGCATGATGCTGGGAGATGTCTTTCTGTATGCTGTGAATATATGCTTTTCCCATTGGTTAATAAATAAGCTGCTTTGACTTATGGCAAGGCAGCTTAGAGGCAGCAGGAAATACAAGGAGAGAAACAGGAAAGAGAAAGGCAGAGTCTGGAGAGATGCCAATCACTGCCAAAGGAGAAGAAAGATGCCAGCAGACCTACCAGTAATGCCACAGCCATGTGTCAAAACATAGATTAATAGAAATTGGTTAATTTAAGGTATAAGAGCTAGCTAGCAAGAGGCCTGCCATAGACCATACAGTCTGTAAATAATATTAAGCCTCTAAGTGATTATTTTATAAGCAGCTGCAAGACCATGGGGCCAGGCGGGACCAAAGAAACCTTCTGACTACAGCATAACAATGGAATCAAGGGCATAATCCTTTAAGAACAGCAGTAGGTGTAAGGTTCCATTAGGATTGTGCACGTTTGTGATGGCAGTTTTCCTGAGGAAGTTCGAAGGGGTAGATGAAGGAAAGAGGGATGTGGGGAAGCAGGTAGAAGCATGGGATCCATACTAAAGCTGTTTAGCAAATAAAATTCAAAGTATAAAGACAGTCTTTACCCTCAGTTGTTCTCAAGAGGTACCTTAAAGTAGAACGTTGATGGTATTAAGATGAGTGATAGCCCCTGAATTTCATATATTAATGAAATGGGAAAATATGTGGAGTTATGAAGGAGAAGGAAAGGTATTTTAGACTCATTTCAATCTCTTATCTTTAAACCTATGTACAAAAAGTAATAAATAATAACATCCAAATTGTAATGTTAAAGAGCTCTTGCTGTCTGAGGCTGAGTGACAGGCTTAGATCAAAGCCAGACTGAAATCAGGGATATTTTTGTTTATTTTCTAAAAAGCTTCTCTTGTGGGAAAGATGAACACCTGAATGCTAATATTATTTTTAAAAATTGAAATATATCTTGGCATGGATTTGAAAATGCTGTATGTATGAAGAACCACTGACCGCATCTTAGGTGGGCTTGTCCTACAATGCCCTCACCCAAAAGTTCCATTTTTCTTAAGTTCATCATCAAGAGGTTTGTTCTTCCAGTTTGCAGTTTTCAAATACCAAACTTATGCAGACAATATTGATGTCTTGAAGCACTTCTAAAGCAATAGAACATCTGAAGAAGGTATCTTAATGGGACTGAGAGCCTCTTCACTGTTGAAAAGAGGAAACCATCCCACAGTAGATGAACTTTGGAAAAGTACATTTGATAAATACTGATAATCCTGCCAAATGCTGTCTTTGTGGTTTCAGCTTATGGCAGAGAATATTTGTTATAAAGTAGTACATAGACAGTTACTTTTCCTTCTAGTCCCCAAGACATCTTCTCTTTAAAAAATATTGTTTTAAACTTATATATTCATTCATTTATTTACTTTGTGTAGATGTGTGTATGTGTGAACATACCTGCCATAGAGTGTGTGTGTGTGTGTGTGTGTGTGTGTGTGTGTGTGGACAACTTCTAGTTGTTAGTTCTTTCCTTCCACTGTCTGGGTCCCAAGGATCCAACTCAAGTCTACAAGCTTGGAGGCAAGCATCTTTATCCATTGAACCATCTCATCACCCTAAAATCATTATTTTCAACATTACCAGTTTACGGACTTTGAAACCAAAGACACTGAAATAATCTGATTCGTAGCATCACTTACATTACCTACTGGTAACATGTTTCTACATGGTTAATAAAAAGCAAAATCTTTAAGAAGTGATATATCATTTTTCTTGTTGCTATGACAAAGGAACTAAGAAGAAAAAATCTTCAGGGAGAAATATTTTCTTTTGATTCTGTCTTGAGGTTTCTATTGCTGTGATAAAATATCATGACGTAAAACAACTTGAGGAAGAAAAGGTTTATTTTTAGCTTATATCTCTTGGGTCATACTCCATGAGTAAAGGAAGTCATGGCAGGAACTCAAATAGGGCAGGAACGTGGAGGTAGGAGCTGAAGCATGGGTCATAGAAGGATGTTGCTTACTGGCTCACTCCTCGTGGCTTATTCATCCTGATTTCTTATAACACCCAGGACCACTTGCTCAGGAATGGCACTGCCCACCACAAGCTAGATCCATCAACATCAATCATCACTCAAGAAAACGCACTATGTGCTTGCCAACAGTCCAGTCTGGTGTGGGTATTTTCTCAGTTGGATCCTTCTAAAAGGACTCTAGCTTATGTCAAGGTGATATAAAGCTATCCAGCACAGTCTCACAGTTTAAGATACAGGCTATCATGGTAGGCAAGGCATGGAGTTTACCATACCTTGGAGCTACAGAGAATGAGTGTGGGACTGCTTGCTCACATTCTGATGCATCAGGAAAGCAAAGACCTCAGATTTGGGCTAGGACTCAACACACAATTCCCATCTTAATGACTTCTAGAAAGGTGCCATATCCAAAATGTTCCACAGTGTCAAAAAATGGTGCCCTTAAACTGTTGAAATATGTGAACCTGTCTGGGATATCTCACATTTTAAAAAATCTATTTTTATTTTATGTGCATTGGTGTTTTACCTTCATGTATGTCTATGTGAGGGTGTTGAATTCCCTGGAACTGGAGTTACAGACAGTTATGAGCTGCCATGTGGGTGCTGGGAATTGCTTTTAACCACTGAGCCATTGCTCCAGCCTATAATTTCTCACATTTAAACCATATGAAACTTCACTGGTATTTTCTGAACTACCAGAAGTTGGTTATTCTTTCTATTCAGTGTAGAAATAATAAGCATAAGCATAGAAGGTACATAGACATAATATCTAATGCTTTAAAACAGTAGGAATGATAAAGAAATGCCCCCCAAAGTTATCTACTGTCTGTGTTTGACTGAATGTTATAATATCTAGAGAAAGAAGAAGGTGTAAGCCCTAGTAAGGAGCACATTTAAGCCTGTATTGTGACTATCCCAGGCTTGTGATATAATCTGAATTACTGATTTACAGATTATGCAGGACCTAAGCTTTTAATTAGAGCAACATGGTAATTTGGGTACCAAGAAAAAAAAAACAAAACTTGATAACTGTAGTAAAAACAGAAAGTCCACAAAGACTGGCTTAGACACATTCCTGAGCTTTGAAGACAAAACAAAACAAACAAACAAACAAAGTCACAGTGTTTCCTTACTTTTTATCTAAATGAAAAAGATTAAGCATTTGTATTTTTTATTTGTTTTGTTTTGTTGATTTTACTTGGATGAGGTAAATAGAATAGTTTGGAGATTCCAGTTGTGTAAAATAAAATCATCATTCAGATAATGCTAAGAAAGTTACTAAATGTCATTAAAACTACCAAGAAGCCCTCATGAAATGTATGGTAGGCCAGGTGTCTGGGACTGTTGATACTTGAAGGGAGAGGAGAATGTTGGAGTTTATTCTCTTTGACTCAGGGTTAGATTAAACACTGATAGAAAACCAGTGAACTACAAGAAGATACTGTCACCACACTACAGCTAGACACTACCAATAAACTATAGAATCTACAAGAAACTTGTCACCAGATACTAGTATAATTCTATTCTATGTTATTTGTGTACAGTAGGTGAAGTTTGTTATTGTTTTGTACTCAGTTCTTCAGTAAATAGTGATATTTAGCAGAAAAAAAAATTAAATGAACTTTAAAATAAAACCCTTCCAGGTCTAAGCCATGTCACTATCCAGAAGAAATACACTCAAGCGGTTCACATATTTGTAACTTTAGGATCACTTTCATAGGACAAATCCTAGTTAGTGATTCAAGAAGGGTGTAAATGAGTCTCCATCAATTACTAATCAAAAATGCAAAATTTATGTAGAAAAAGAAAACAGAGTGAAAAAGTGCTTTAAGAAATAATTACCTTTATTTTGTCTGTATTTCTATTGTCTTACTGTATTTATGTGATTTCTGAATTGGCTTCCTAAAGAAATGAAAATCAGATCACAGACCAACACAAATTTTGCATGCATCTGTTCCATGCAAGGAAACGAGCTTCCTCAAGCAGCAAGCATCATCACGATCTACGTGTTCTTTTTGTCTTTGTCTTAGTTACTGTTCTATTGCTGTAAAGGGACACCAAGCCCAAGATAAATTATAGCAGAAGGGATTTAATCAGGGCCTTTAATTAACTTTGATTAATAAATACATTTTCTGAAAGCTAATACCTGATTGTCATGGCAGGAAATGTGGTGGCATGCAGGCAGGCATGGTGCTGGAGCAACAGCTGAGTGTTCTCATTCCATGACCTTCTGATCCCCAAATCAGAGGCAGAGAGAGGGGTGGGGGAGAGACCAGGCCCCAGATGACAAACCTCTTTCAACAAGGCCACACCTCCTAATCCTTCCTAAGCCATCTACCAACTAGGAACCAAATATTCAAATATGTGAGTCCATGGGGGCCATCTTCCTTCAAACCACCACTCTTTATAAGTATTCTGGGATGTCTGGCCTTGGCATCTTAGTCTTCTTCCAAATTTACCAACTTAAAAGAAATCATATTTCAGTTGAACGTCAATAATTCGTCTTAGTTTTGTTGTTGTTGTTTTGTTTTTTGTTTTTGTTTTCTAATGAATAAGGCAGTGTTGCATGTCAAAAGATACAAGCATGTCATGAAGTCAGCTGCCATCTGAACTTGGGGATGGACCTGATATCGGTCTCACACAAGGGGCTGTGTGGGACCCACAGGTTACTCATATTCCTGACACAGGTAATGTTAGTTATTAACAATATGCCCGAGTCACTGAAGCAGCCTGGCCCATAATACAAAGGTCACATTGTGTTGTATTTTTAGAGAGAGCCTCAATTCATTGAAGCCACCAGGTATTCCAGAGGACAGACAGACAGCCTTGAACCCTTTCTATACCAAGCATTTTTTTGTGCGTAAACAGACTTTAGTGTTGTTCACTCTGTCTCTGTTTTATTTGTTGTGTCTGTAGCTCTGCTCACTCTGTTACAGCAAGTCCACCCAGTTACATCAAACCACCCCTTCCCTTTTGGGAAAATGATATTATTTTGAACCGCAGTTTTGTTTACAGTAGCTACACATCCCCAAGGATGTATTAGTTCACAGAAGACGAGCAGACCTGCATATGGACTTCTTTGTAAGGAGCCCCTTGAGACCAGTACAACATATGACCATGATTTATGACAATATATACAAGTAGTTTGTGTACTGGAGGGGAAAAAATAAGTATATGGCCAAATCATACCCTTGGAGAATATGCAATTTACTAGAAAAGGCACGTCGCAAATAATTACACTGCGAAGTAAAGGCCATGTCTGCTCTGCAGGTTACGCACAGAACTTACACACTTTCAGACTGGCAAATATAGTCATGTCACGGGAGTGTGGATGTGGCCGTCAACTTCAGGAGGAGACAGGAATGAAGGTCTGGTCTGATATGTGGAAATCAGACCAGTGGTTTTGTGGGAAAGTGCTTCTGCTCCATTCTTTCTGCAGCTGCTTCTTTCACTCAATGAAGCTCAAGGCCCAGGATGCCTCCTGTGTCCACAGGAGCAGGGAGCTAGTCAGGGCTGTCAGCTCAGGTGAGCCATTTATATTTGACCCCACTTCTCACCTACAAACTGATAAGGGAGTTCAATCCACAGCCAGCCACAACCTCCACTGTGCAGGAATTACAAACTTTCCTCAGAGAGGAAATAGCAAAATTTACTTGTGTAGAAACACGAATGGACAAAACTAGTTTGGGGTGCTCCTTTGAGTCCCATATGAAAAACAGCCTGCTTACATGTGGGCACAGTTACTTACTAACTTCACTGTATAAAGAGTGAATAAAATCAGAAATAAATTAGAAAATCCTGAAGAGATTATTACTCAAATCATTTATTTGCAGAAAAATACCTTTTTTCCAAGAATGAACTAACTATATACAGAAGTTACTACTAAACTCAAAGGATATTAAACACATACACTACATATGAAGATTCACGACTGTCATCACAGCTCTTAGGACCCTGAGTCACAGGATCTCTGTGGCTTCAAGGCCAGCCTGGCCTACAAACTGAGACCCTGTCTAAAAACAAACAACAGACAAAACAAAGTTAGTAAATCTCCAAGAATGTTCAAAAATTGCTTTTGTATTATTCAAAGATCTAGTGACTTTTCCAGATTGTCAAAACTAACTATCATCTTATAATTCAGCGAATTTTACAAAACAATTGTTCAATATGACAAGCACCTTGTAAAATATATTCTAGAAACTTAGCCTCCAGCATTAGGAAATAGCTTCAAGTTTTTGCAAGTGCCACCTTGCCTTTAGCTTCTTCTTCAGACATAAATTCCATTTAATTAAAAAAAATGTTTGTTGACCCAAGGAAATATCTTTCCAATCAGAGACAATAAGCAGATTTCCAGAACTCAATATCAGAAAAAAAAAAATGTCCATTCTCCATGAATTTCTTCACAGATTCAATGGATTCACTCAAAAGATAATATTAAAAAAGCAAAGTTTTTCCCTATTATTTGACAAGTTAATTCCAAAGTATATTTAGGAGAGCAAAGGGCAAGCAAAATGGGAGCTTATCACTGGAGATAGCAGACCTTGTTGTGAAGTAAAAGTAATTGAGATGGAGCAGGGCATGTCTGCAGAGACACAAATAGGCCAACAAAGTGGGAGAAACTCACTGACATGTATAGAAATCAGTAATTAATGAATCAGGGCTTGGAGCTCTGTGGTGCAGAGAGGGGCTGTTTATCAATGGTGCTGGCACATTTAATTACAGATCCCAAATAATGGAACTGGGATTGCTAGGTTGTGTGCTGACAACTCTCAATTTAAGACAGATTAAAGACTGGCATTTTCAGGTGCGGCTCTAAACTCTTAGAAGACAACACACAGAACATCTTAATGACCTCTGCATAGGACATTTTTGAAAAGGCAACATAAAGGAACTAACCATAAAAGACATGAAAAGACAGATGAAACTTTTACATTCAAATGAAGAACTTCTGGTCGCCCAAGGGACCTATTAAAAAGTTAATGGAACAAACCTCCAGTAGGATGGATGTATTTGCCCAATGCAAAATCAACAAAGATTTGTACAAACTTCTGACGTGAGTTAAGTGAATTAAATTAATGAATTCAATGAATTAAAAAGTAACAGACAATAGACAAGCAGCAAAAGATAGGTGTAGCTGAAGTTTTCCTAGTCTCACCCAGCACCAAGGTTCCAGAGCCATTTATAAAATCCCTGTGTCCCACCTGGTCCCGCAACTGCTCAGACCCAAGTAAACACACAGAGGCTTATATCAATTACAAATTGCATGCCCATGGCCTATGGCTCAAGCTTCTTGCTAGCTAGCTCTAGTATCTTAAATGAACCCATTTCTATTACTCTATAAGTTGCCACGTGGCCATGGCTTACCGGTCTGCTGGCATGTTGTTCCTACTGTGGTGGCTGGCATCTGCTTTGCCTCTCCTTTCTCTTCCTGTGTATATGTTTGGATTTCCCACCTGCCTCTAAGCTGCTTTGCCATAGGCCAAATGGCTTTATTTATCAACCAATCAGAGAAACATATTTTCACAGCATACAGAAAGACATTCCTCCATCAGATAGGAATCAGAACTTGTCAGAAGATAGCTAATGATAGAGTGGACAATATCTGAAAAAATGCTAGCTCTCATAGAAATCAGAGAAATTCACAGGTATAGATGAAGTGATGCAACACATACATTAAACAACACAGCACACACGTACAGCTGAGACATTTATGCCTTCCTTTTCCTTAAGATGAGTATAATTCTTTTTCAGCCGTGTTTTTCACTCTCTGGTCTGCTGTTCCACATTCTTCCAAATGGAAAGCTTGCCTTTCCATTTCATCCTTTCTTCTCACCCCTATATCAGTTTCTAATGGATTTAGCAGGAAAGAGACATCCCTGTTCAGCTTGTACAAACTCGTGAAAACATAAAAGGATGGAAATGGCAATGGAAATTTCAGACTACCAGATGTCTCTGTGGATATACATAAATAACGCTGCATAAAATTGACCCCAGCCTAGCTTTTAAGTAGGAAAACACTCCTTTAATCCAACACAGGTAATGATGGATGGTTCACTTGCTACTAATTTACTCAAATCAGAAAATGCAAACAATACTTACATTTAGCCTTCCGTGAAAAGAATGACATTCAGCAGAGTCCTGCACCCTGGTACTTGGCTTCTCAGGAGTCCTGCAGGCTTTTTCTTCATCAGGGTAATAAGCTTTTTGGAATTCATGGACTCTCCTGCTCTTTGCAGGTCTAAGGTTACATCTCCGTGTTTTCACAGCAAAGGATTGTTTACTTCTGTAAGAACATATTGAAGAGCTGTTATAAGGCCCTCACCCTTTTCTCTATCCTTCTCTCTGTGTCTAAAGAAAGCACCTCCCCACCACCTATCTCTCTCCTCCTTCCCTCTTCTTCTGATCCTTCTTCCAGAGTATGGCTTGCTGTCATTCTCACTACAGAATTTATAGAAACTACTCAGATTAAAACTCCAACCTTTATAAAATATAATTCTGGAGAACACTGAAAAGCATAGCTAGCATTCTTTATGACACAAGCCTGAATATTAATGAAATATAGTAACTTATAACCCTACTTCTTACCAAGATCTATCACTCATGATGAACAATTTTGTTTTTGGGTTTTGGGAGTTTGTTCTGTTTTGATACAAGGTCTTTCTATGTAGCCCTTGATGTCCTGGAATTTTCTTTGTAGACCATGCTGTCCTCAAAGTCACAGAGATCTGCCTGTCTCTGCTTCCCCAGGCCTGGGATTAAAGATGTGAGCCACTAAGACAGGCCTCATAATTAACATTTGATCAATCTTCCCTATATCAGAAATCGAGTCTCTAAAGTTATCAGGAATTTAAAAACTAATATTTTTTATTTATTCTTTGAAAATATCATATATGCATACAATGTATTTTGATCATATCCCTTTACCAACTGCATCCTAATATTCACCTGGGGCTATACCCCAATGTATCTCCCTTAATGAATTTCCCTCCCTCCCTCCCTCTCTCCCTCCCTCCTTCTCTCCCTCCCTCCTTCCTTCTTTTCTTTCTTTCTTTCTTTCTTTCTTTCTTTCTTTCTTTCTTTCTTTCTTTCCTTCTTCTTTTTCTCTTTCAAGAACCCACTGAGTCCAATTAGTCCTAGAGTTTTTCTGAGTTATTAACACAATGTCTCATAGCCTGTCTATCAGCAGACCTCCCACTGACTTACACTTTGTCCTCCTGCTTCTCTGGCTCCCCAGGAAGTCATCTGACAGGTTTTTCTCTCATTTGCCCTTCATGGGTAGGTCACTGATCAGCCAAGATGCTAATCCCAGATGTTGACAAACTTGTATCCTTGTGGTGAGAGAGTTAGAAGAGGGGAGAATGATGGCCTCTTTTCTAATGCAGCCTTTCTACCCCCAGCTGGGCACTCACGGGTATTTCAGTTCTTCATAACAGAGGTCACTGGTAGGTTTGGGCTGTATCTGGGCAAACTGTGGGCTCATTATTCACTGAGTTTTATGTGTGAAAGAAATTCTCTCTCATGGAGGATAGAACCTCATGTCATTCTCCTAAATTCTGTCTCCTCCTAGAACATTGAACCACCCTCCCACACTATTCTTCTGCAGCCTGTCCACTGTGTTATTTACCTCCAAACGTTAATTTACAGGTTAGAACTAGAACAACTTGATCTTTTGCTCTCAGCCCTCCATCCTATCCCTTATTCCCCTCAACGTTCTAGTCAAAAGCAACGGCTTCTTGTGTGTCAAAGATGCAGATGTATCAGGAAGAGGATAATAACCTGGCAAGCCCAGCCATGCCTGCGAACCTTGTTAATTAATTAGACTGACCCGTTAGACTGAGAAGTCAAACCTAATGTGTGATCTTGGTGAACAAGTTACTGATCCCTTCATCCCAGTGCATTACTTCAAGGTCTAGCTTACACTCTCTGGTCCTCCTGAGGTTCTGCTTTGCGATTTCCTTTATTGACCGTGTGGCTCTCTGTGTTGTTTTCATTGCACATGAATACAATGCAAAATGTTAGACAACAGCACAAAACTATAAAAAAGCAAATAAATTGTTTTGAAATTTTATGTTCCTGAAGCAATTGCTATTAAAATTCTGGTATCTCCATTTCATGCCTCTGTAATGAAAATACAAAGGCATAAATTGATATTACTTACATGGGGTCATATATTTCTGTCTATATCTTGAAAATGTAATTTGACTATTTAAAAAAAATAGTCTTTCCACAAATGTGTGTATAGGTTTCTTCATTCTTATATTGCTCTTTGAAAGTTTCTTATTGTGTTATGGAAAATAGACTTTTCTTTTCTTGCATTTTTACGTGTGTGTGTGTGTGTGTGTGTGTGTGTGTGTGTGTGTGTGAAGTCATGAGTACACCACATGCATACTTTAGCTCAAGGATGCCAGAAGGAAGCAGATCCCCTAGAGCTGGAGTTAGTGATGGTTATGGACGATCATGAAGATGCTAGCAAATGAACACAGGTCTTCAGCAAGAGAAGTAACAAGAACTCTTAACTGATGAGCAGTCTCTCCATCCCCACTCTTTCTCCTTCCTTCCCCCTCTATCTTTCCTTCCTTCCTTCCTTCTTTCCTTCCTTCCTTCGTTCATTCCTTCCTTCTTGTCTCTCTGGCTTCAGAATAGTATTAATAACAAGCAGCCTACATTTCCATGTACCCACACTACCTAATTAAACATAAAACATTACCCATTTGCTGGGTCTCTCTTCTTGATTGACCCCCACAATTAAATCCTTCTATACACATACTAGCCACCTTCCTCATTTGGGGCTCGTCATTCCCATTGATATATTCAATGTGTCATAAATATCTTTGTTATGAATCAATGCATTCAATTTAAACTAGCATGAAAATATTCACTATATATATGACTATGGAAGCTCTTTTATTCACTTGATATATGTCAATATGAACAAGTTAAGTTTCTTCATTTTGGTATTACACAGTATTATCCTGTATGAATATACATTGAGCTGTCAATTCCTCCTTCAAGGAGCATTTTTTTATTAACATTTTGTTTTCCTTGGTTATCCACTGGGAACATATTTTTCAAGTCTAGTGTCAGTGCTGTAAGTAGCTGAGAATGTGGACCTTGGTCTCAGACTGACAAATTTGAAATCTGATTATACCTCTTAGTTGTTGTGTTCATTTGGAAACTTATCTAGATTCTTTGTGCCTTAGCATCTCATCTTAAGATGGACATAGTTTATTATAGATTCAGCATTCTCCCTGTATGTCTGCCTGCCTGCCTGCCAGAAGAGGGCACTAGATCTCATAATGGATGCTTGGGAGCCACCATGTGGTTGCTGGGAATTGAACTCAGGACCTCTGGAAGAGCAGCCAGTGCTCTTAACCAGTGAGCCATCTCTCCAGCCTAGGCTCAGTGAGCTGGGCTCTGCTGACTCCCCATGGAAGACCTTGATTTGGGGGATGTGGGGATGCGGGGTGGCTTGAGAAAGAGGGCTGGGGGGATGGGAGGAGCGAGGGGGTTCTGTGGATAGCATGAGGAGTGAGTAGAAAATTTCTTAATAAAGAAAAATAAAATAAAATAAAAAAACATGTATTTGAAAGACACGTTTTAACATGTATTAGCTATTTTATTATATGTAGTTATCAGTGAACTAACCCACCCTCCACGTTGTGGATGTTGATAAAACATGTTACCAACTATTAAAGTGTGATACAAGTAAAAAAAAAAAAAAAAAGACAGACGTAGTAACATCTGTCTCATAGGAATATTGAGAAAAGAATTAGCTTTAGGGATTAGCATGCTTCTTTTATGGAAACGTATGTCATCATTTCACAGGAAGACATCTCCGCTGAGCTCTCTCTGGATGCTCAACCTGAAGTCTTTGGCATTGTTTCCTAGTCAGACCTTTGCTTCACAGAGACCATACTGCTCTAAATCTGTCTTCTGCTGCTGTTACATCTTCATTTCCCCATGCCCATGTCCAAACAAACAATAAATTCTCTACTTTCTCTTGCCTCCAAACAATTTTCATATGGTTTTACCTCATTCTTCTCGGACACATTGAATGTTGTCAGAGTGGTTGCTGTCTTCCACTACACAGAGGAGTCCTCCTCTTCCTGATCATGTATCCACCACAGGGCAATTTCTCTCTGTAGCTTAGCTCCACTAGCTCTTGGACTAGCCTCCACATCTTTCCCCAGCCTCTCCTTTCCTGCCATGGACTGGGCCCTTTCAGTCCTTACAGCCAGCTAGAATCTCTTGTCCACCTGCCATTGCCCTTACAGAATACTGTGCTCTGCCTTTTCCACATGGTAGTACAGCCCATCTTTTGTTCCTCTCAATTTAAATATTTATTTGAGAATTTTATACATGAGTACAGTGTACACACCATTTTCCCTCCTTCTCTAAAACTGCTATGTTTCCCCCATACAACTTCCTCTTCAAATAAATTATTGACCTTTTTAACTATTGCTACACACACATACACACACACACACACACACACACACACACACATACACACACACACCTTGTAGAGTCCATTTGGTGTTGCTTGAATATTTATGGGTTTAGGCTGACCACTTGGAATGGGCTAACATATCAGTAGCATGCCCTCCTGGAGAAGACTGATTATTTCTTTCTCAGAACCATTAATTGCCATTGGCACTTTATCTAAGGGAGGGTCCTTGTGAGACATCCCCGCATGTCAGTTGGTGTTAACCTTATTTAGGTCTTGTTTAGGGAACCACATTGCTGCGATTCCATGGGTGCAGCTTCTCTGTCAAGGGTACAGCAGGTTGTCTACTCTTCCGGATCTTCACATCACTTTGCTCCCTCTTCTGCAATGTCCTCCGAACCTTCGGTGTAGGGTCTGTGTTGTAGCTGTGTCAATCATGGTTGGGCACCTCTCACTCTGTTGTTCTCTGTATTTGACCAGTTGTAGATTCCTGCAATGGTCTCTGATTGCTGCCTAAGAACTTTTTCTTAATGAGGCACCGGTAAGAAGGATGAGTATTTATAATGCATGTAGAAATTCTACTGGTTTAGCAATATGGAAGTAGTAGTAGCAGGTTCTCTTCTTGTGTCTGATATCACCATCCATTAGTAGTCAGCTAGGCTTAAAATATCAGGAATGAATTCATGAATTCCCTCCCATTGAGCAAGTCTTAAGTCCAATTAGACAACTGTTGGTCTCCTCCAAAATGTTAAGTGCCACTACTGCAGCATTGGGCTATCCTCCAAACTTAAATACTGCTTACTCAGGAGGCAGGCACTGATCCTTCAGCCTCCTGGGTTTACAGCCAGCAAGTTTCCTTCACTCATATATACTCACACATCTGTTGAATCTTTATGCCACTCAAAAACACCAAGTTTCATAAAAATCAGAGACAGTATTTTTTGAGATAGGGCTTCATCATATTGACTAGGTAAGCCTAAAACTTTATATAATAGCCTGAGCCAGCTTCAGATCCCATGATTTCTTTGCTCCTGCCTGTGTGTCCTGGGATTATAGGCACTGCCCAGAAGGGAGAGTTTCTTACTCACTGTCACACTTACATGATCAGTTTATGTTAATTGAATAAAGCATAAAATTCTAAGACATAACTCAAAAAAAGAGGGCATACATGGTAGACCTGAAATAAATTTGATTTGTATACTGAAAGATTCATTGGAAGTTGCCTTTGGATTGAGAGCATCCTTAGCTTTGAAGTAAATGGATCTTGAGTTTTGTTGGTAGTCAGTAAATATAGTTATAATTTGCCTTGTAAATCATAGCACAGAGTTTTAGAAATATTTCAATACTCTGACATACCTAAATGGAAGTTTTCTTTCTGAAATTGGCCATATTTCCTTGTGAGCACCAATACTCCTGAAGAAAAGGTAAGATGTCTTCCCATTCAAATGATTTATTCTCTGTATAACAATAAAAATTTATAAGATCAAAGCAAAAAGCCAATATAGATTTAGTAGACTATTTAATGAAAGCTTCTTTATGTGTTATGGCTTCCAGGTAGCTAATGTTCTTTTTTATTGTATGATGGAGAACACCCAGTCAGCTACCATAGGAATCCAAGCTTCAATTCCTAGTTCAAATTCCACAAAGTGTAGCTTCCTAAAGAGCAGGCTGTAACTGCACTATGGGGCCATTCCAGAAGGGGCTGGTGGAAATCCCTCAGATATTTCTGAGGAGTAGTTATCTCAGAGAAAGGATCCCACAACGAAACAAATTTACTTCTCAAAATTTAATTCCATATATTTCTAAGAAACAGAAAGCCCTGCATATAGCCATTAGACAGGAATAATAATCCTTATTATTGGTAATATTAGATACTTAATAATACTTAATAACAAGTTCTGGAAAATGGCTTATAAGACAATAAACTTAACACTGCAGATAATATGACTTTTTAAAAAGTGCAGAAAGACAAAAAAATAATGAACATGCACTGTACAATCTTTAGGGAAAGGTTTTAATATGGGTTTTCATATATTTAAAACAGATGTACAGACTTTTTATTTCATTTTTGGTATGCATTTTCTACCATTATTATTGTTAGAGGCCCCACATCCTAAATTATCATTACTCTTTTCTACCTCTTTTCAGCATGAGTAATTAGAAACCCACCATGCTTGACTCTTTAAGGCACTGCCTTGTGGAGGGTGTGGTACATGAGCGGAGGTGAGGACCTGCCTTCAGTAAGCCACTGGTCCTCTGCCATGTGAATTGATGAGATGTCTAGAATCACATTTCACAAGACTTAGAAAAGCACTGCTGAGCCAGCTCCTTACACAATTACCCAGCAGAAGAGTAAGCATGAAACAGGATGCCAGACAGGTTATCTGTCCTTCCTTCTTTCCTCCCTCCCCCACCCCCACTTTACCTGCACTGTCTTCCTTTCTTCTCTGTCATGCTATTATATGTCCATCATTTTTTTCTGTCTCCCTTTCCCTCTAACATGTCCTAATATACCATTCTCATTTTTGTCATTCACCTGTAGTAGCACAGTCTCACAAATGCAACATGATGCTGCTGATGCTCCCTGACTGTTATCTCAAATAGCAACTAGCACCCAAATATGAGCTATTGAGCTACTTCCAACTTTGAGCTCTTGAAATACAATTTAGCCATTTCATTTCAATTAAACGTGTGTTTACACAGCTGTCTTTGGATAGTGACTATGGCATACATGAATAGAAGTCAACCCTGACCTTTGGAATGTCACAGTCCAGGACTTTTGTAGCAACAGCATTCTATACTAGATATTTTGAGAACTAGTGAATTGGAAAGTGTACTGTTCATTATCAAAAGCGATCTCAACAAACAAGCGATGCAATCAAAAGTCAAGTCAGATCTATCAAATGTATAAATGCATAATCCATGATACATGCAAGCTAGCAAAAGGGGCATCACTTACAAATATACCCAACAGTTCTAGGAAATGTAGTAGGTTTTAATCAAATAATTTATGCACTTAATATTTATATCCTACCCAAAATAATTGTATTAGCAGACTTTAGACTTGCATTCTAGCTTGGCCCTTGTACTATCTAAGTATATGAGGCTGCATGACCTATGGATGGATGTTCCTTGATCTCAGACCTTTAGGGTAGCTCAGGTTTATCAATAGAATCTCTGAAGATGGTACCCAGTCACTGCCTCCCCAAGTCTTCTACTGTGGCAAAATAGGATTCCCTCTACCATTGACCAGTCCTCAGAGGAATTACTGTCTCATCAAGACCTTCAGTTGAATTTTAGATTTTGAGGGCTGTGAACTATGCTAAGGGTGGGAGAGAAAGCTCTCCACTGCCTTACCTATTGGAAGCTGCTTCTGAGTCCCTCCTTCCTGCCAAGGAGCTCCATGTCAAAGCTAGGCTCGGGTTGTTTCTTGGCTTCCCCTGTCTTTGCTGCTGCCCTTTCCCTATGATGTCTCCCTTTGTGTGGCTTTCTAAAGCTTTGATGCTATTTCTCACCTTGAGATATTAATCACTTCCTTTTTGTGCCTCTCTTCTTCCCCGTCACTCACAAAGGCAGTCATCTTCAGAGGGGTTTTATTTTTACGACATATTCATAACATAGTTTCATTAACCTTCAAATCTCAACCTAGGAGATACGGAACTACTATCACTGTGTTGGTAGTGAACACCCTACCATGTTTTAGTCTTTGCAGTGTCTTCATTTGAGAAGCATATAATGGGAGGAAAGCAGAGAGATAGGAAAAGCTTAATTGAAATTATAGTTAATCTATCATTTTATTTTACTTGTATTTTTTTTCCTCAGAATGTTAATATTGAAGTACACTATGCACAAAGACAGAGCATAGGCTTTGGTCACATAGCCTGTTTCCCTAAGAAGTATTCAGTTGTTGTGCCGTTTAGGTCACAGAATCTCTAAACTCAGTTTATAGCTCTCACTAGAAAGATGCTTTTTTGAGGCATAACATAAATGTTCTCTCGGGTAGAATCTGCTTTTAATTTTTATGTGTGTAGACTATGTATCGTTCTTTCTTAGAGAATGTTTCATAAATATTTAGAAGCTGGTCCAGTCTCAGTGGCTCAACTACTGTTTAGAAAATTCTTATACTTGTTTAATGATACAAGCCTGTGGATCGATGCTTTTTTCTTAAAATTTCAATTTTGAATAATTACACTACTCAATTCTCCTTTCCCAAGTCATTCAGTACCTCACAAAGTTATTATCTATCCCTACCTACATTCAGCAAGGATTTATGGTGGCATTCAACACATTCAGTGACTGCAATAGTCACTTCCGTAGATGGAAGGCCTAACTCATCATTCCTGAATAGAAGGCATTTTTCAGTCAATTCTCTATTATCCACACTAATGGTTGGAAGCACTAGTGCAGATAATTTGAGTCACGGAATGGGTCCAAAGCCATTTTATATTTTACTTTGGAATAAGCATTAGTATTTATATTTGAGTGCATGCATGATTGATGTTTGGCCATTCAACCTAAGTGATGAAAGCAAACAAGAGGGACGTTTGTCGGAGTGGGCAGAACACCTGGCTTCCGATTGTCCCTCTCCAGCCGTCTAACCTTCCCCACCACTCACCTTTGAAAACACAAAGCATCACTTAGCATGCTGATGAGAAATAAGAGCCTAGAGCAGAATTTCCTTATCTCTACGCTTCTGACTCAGACCTTTCCTGGGACAGAGATACAATTAAGCTTTTTGGTCGAGACCATTTCTCTTCTAGTTACTGCTGGAAGAGAAAGGTTTAATTAGTCATGGGAGACAATAATGCTGCTGAGAGTCTGTCTGTACACTGTCTGAGAAGGTAAGTGCAGAATCTCCTATGCCATAGTTCGTTTCCCCATGCTGAGTATTTGTCTCTCTGTGTTTCTCAGGGTAGGTGCTTGTTTTCCGTTCTTTCTTGGCCTATTGTAATAGATTCACCACTGCTGTAGGAGTTTCCCAGACTCTGACGAGGCCAGTGCTAGTGAAATAAAACAACTCAAATCTGAAAGAATATAGCAGCATGAAATGAAGTGAAGTCAACAGGAAACCAGAAAATCAGTATGATACATATCACACCACAAGCTGCCTGTGAACTCTAGCAACAAAGAGGTAAGGTATATGTTTACACATGAATAAACATAATACAGCTGCAGGCCAGACATACATATATGGTTATTCTGCTAATGACAATCTTTGGGTTTTGACTACAGCAACCAAAATTATGTTAATAATATTAGTATATTTCAATAAAAATTGTCCAGATTTTCTGTTGACAGAGATTGAATTCAAGTGCCAATATAGCTATCAAGTTCTATTAAAAGCAAATCTTATTATAATACTATGGACAAATATACATGCAACATTCTAGAAGGTTATTTCATGACTAGATTATAAGACATTCTACATTACAAGACATTCTACATTAAAAAAAAACTTGTTGATTATTCATCTTTAACTGCATTTAGCTTCAACTTTTGCTCTTGATGAAGCCAATGTTCGACATCTTTTAACAATGTTGGAACTTTGCTTGTGACATGGCAAACTAGTAACCAAAGAGCAACGTCAGTGTTTAATGCATAAGTCGCATTTTTTTCATGCCTTTGAAAGAGAATGGGCTTCAATAACTGCCCAGTTAGACTTTACTGAAGGAGATGCTGAGATGAACACATTACTTTTAGCATTAGAAAGAGTACCCTCCGCCAAACAGAAAGAAAATTCCTGAGCTGCCATTTGAGTTCTGTGTCTTAATTTTGTTCCTTTGTCCCAGCCTCTTTACTCCTTCATCTCAATTACACTATTTTATCCTAGCAAGACTATTTAATTATCAGAATTTTATCACAAATTTAATATATACATTATGTACCATGTACATATAATCGTAAATTAAATGATTCCAAAATAAGGAGCATTAATTCTCAGTGCACCTACCAGAGAAGAATCTAATGATAACTTGTTTTTGCTATTATAGCACGCAGAACTTGTGCATACAGAGTTAAAATGACATACTTTAAAAAATGGATGAAAAGGTGCACAGAGTAAAGATATTGCAGTATTGCTGTAGCTGGTTATTGTAAACTAAGTGCAGCTGAAAGGCAACATCAAGGAACTAACAACACTTTCATTACCAACATAATGAATAGTTACTGTATGCTCATTAAAAACTCTAGAGGTACTGGAGAGGCGCATTTTGGCTGAGGAAAATCAGCACAGTTATAAATGAAGAATAACTCCCAGGAATACCTATTTTTTAATTAAATTTTTTCATTTATTTTCCATACAAACCTAAGTTTCCCCTCCCTCCTCTCCTTCTGTTCCCCCAAACCCTCCTCTGCCACTCCCCTCCCCCATCTACTCTTCTGTTTCTGTTCAGAAAGGGGCAGGCCTCGAATGGGTATCAACAAGGCCTGGCATATCAAGTTGAGGTAGGACTAAGCTCCTCCCTTTGTATTAAGACTGGGCAAGGCATCCCAATATGGGGACTAGGTTCCCAAAAGCCATCTCAAGCCTTAAGGACTCCCACTGCTAGGAGTCCCACAAATAGACCAAGCTACTCAACTCTAACAAATGTGTAGATGGCCTACGTAGGCCAATGCAGGCTTGGTAGCTATTTGTCTAGAGTCTGTGAGCTCCTATGAGCCCAGGTTAGTTGTGGGTTCCCTTGTGATGTCTTTGATCCCCCTTGCTTATATAATCCCTCCTCCCTCTCTTCAACAGGATTTCTGGAGCTAGACCTGTACTTGGCTCTGGATCTCTTTATATGTTTGCATCAGTTACTGGATGAAGGCTCTCTAATGACAATTAGGGTAGTCACCAATCTGATTATAGGAAATGGCCAGTTCAGGCGCTCTCTGCACCATTGATTGCTAAGAGCCTTAGCCGGGGTAATCATTGTGGATTCCTGGAAGATTTCCTGTCACCAAGTTTCTCTCCAGCCCCTGGGGCTGTAGATTGTAGCCTGCTCAGCCTTTAATTTATAGCTAGTATACACTTATGAGTGAATATACACCATGTTTGTCTTTCTGGGTCTGAGTTACCTCACTCAGGATGATTTTTTTCTAGTTCTATACATTTGCCTGCAAAGTTCATGATGTCATTTTTTTTTTTACAGCCGAGTAATACTCCATTGTGTAAAAGTACCACATTTTCTTTATCCATTCTTCAGTTGAGGGGTATCTGGGTTGTTTCTAGGTTCTGGCTACTACAAATAATGCTACTATGAACATAGTTGAGCAAGTATCCTTGTGGTATGATTGATTATACTTTGATATATGCCCAAGATTGGTAGAGCTGGATCTTGAGGTAGACTGATTCCCAATTCTCTGAGAAATCGATTTCCAAATCGATTTCCAAAGTGGCTGTACAAATTTGTACTCCAATCAGCAATGGAGGAGTGTTTCCCTTACTCCATATCCCCTCCAGTATAAGTTGTCATTAGTGTTTTTGATATTAGCCATGCTAACAGGTGTAAGATGATATCTCAGAGTCATTTTGATTTACAATTTCCTGATGGCTAAGGATGTCAAACAATTCTTTAAGTGTATCTCAGCCATTTGAGATTCTTCTTCAAGAATTCTCTGTTTTGATCAGTACCCTATTTTTTAATTGGATTATTTGGTATTTTAGAGTCTAGTTTCTTTAGTTCCTTAAATATTTTGGAGATCAGCCTTCTGTCAGATGTGGAGTTGGTAAAGATCTTTTCCCATTCTGTAGACTGCAGTTTTGTCTTATTGACAGTGCCCTTTACCTTACAGAAGCTTTTTGGTTTCATAAAGTCCCGTTTATTAATTGTCAATCTCAGTGTCCTGTGTTACTGGTGTTATATTCAAGAAGCTGTCTCCCATGCCAATATGTTCAAGGCTACTTCACACTTTCTCTTCTATTGGGTTCAGTGTAACTAGATTTATGGTGAGGTCTTTGATCCACTTGGACTTGAGTTTGTACATGGTGATAGATATGGGTCTATTTGCATTCTTCTGCATGTTGACATCTACTTATGCCAGCACCATTTGTTGATGATGCTTTCTTTTTTCCATTGTACAGTTTTGGTTTTCTTTGTCAAAAATCAGGTGCTCATAGGTGTGTGGATTAATGTCAGGGTCTTCAGTTTGATTCCACTGGTCCACATGTTGGTTTTTATGCCAATACTATGCTGTTTTTATTACTATCACTCTGTAGTAGAGTTTGAAATCAGAGATGGTGATAACTCTGCAATTTCCTTTATTGTATAGTATACTTTTAGCTAATCTGGGTTTTTTTTTTTCCATATTGAGTTGAGTATTGTTTTTTCCAGGTCTATGAAGAACTGTGTTGAGATTTTGATTGGGATTACATTGAATCTGTAGATTGTTTTTGGTAAGATTGTCATTTTCACTACATTAATCCTCTGATCCATGAGCATGTGAAATCTTTCCATTTTCTGATATCTTTGGTTTGTTTCTTCAAAGAATTAAAATTCTTATAATACAGGTCTTTCACTTGTTTGGTTAGAGTAACCACAAGATACTTTATATTATTTGTGACTGTTGTAAAGGGTGGTATGTCCCTGATTTCTTTCTCAGCCCATTTATCATTTGTATATAGGAGTGCTACTGATTTTTTTGAGTAAATCTTATATCCAGCCACATCACTGAAGGTATTTATCAGCTGTAGAAGTTCCCTGGTAGAATTTTTGGAGTCACTTATGTATACTATCATATCACCTAAAAATAGTGAAAAATTGACTTTCTAATTTGTATCCCCTTAATCTCCTTTTGTTGTCTTATTGCTCTAGCTAGAACTTCAAGTACTATATTAAACAACTATGGAGAGAATGGACAGCCTTATCTTGTTCCTGATTTTAGTGGAATTGCTTTGAATTTCTCTCCATTTAATTTGATGCTGGCTGTTGGCTTACTGTATATTGCTTTTATTATGTTTAGGTATGTCCTTTGTATCTCTGATGTCTCTGAGGTTTTTACCACGAAGCGTTGATCGATCCTGTTTTCGTATCCATTCTTTTAGCCTGTTTCTTTTTATTGGCAAATTGAGTCCATTGATGTTAAGAGATATTAATGAACAGTGATTGTTAATTCCTGCTATTTTTTAGTTTTGGTGGTGGTGGTAGTGTGTGTGTGTGTGTGTGTGTGTGTGTGTGTGTGTGTATGTGTGTGTGTGTGTGTGTGTGTGTGTGTGTGTGTGTGTGTGGATGTTTCCCTTCTTTGGGTTTGGCTGGTGTGAGATTATCTATTGCCTGTGTTTTCATAGGTGCAGCTAACTTTCTTGGGTTGGAGTTTTCTTTCTTGTACTTTCTATAGGGCTGGATTTGTGGAGAGGTATCGTTTAAATCTGCTTTTGTCACAAAATATCTTCTTTTCTCTGTCTATGGTAATTGAGAGCTTTGCTGAGTATAGTAGTCTGGACTGTCATCCGTGGTTTCTTAGAGTCTATAAAATGTCTGTCCAGGACCTTCTGGCTTTTAGAGTCTCCATTGAGAAGTCAGGTGAAATTCTGATATGTCTGCCTTTATATGTTTGTCTTTTTTTGTGTCTCTTAATATTCCTTCTTTATTAGGTATGTTGAGTGTTTTGATTATTATGTGGCAAGGAGACTTTTTTGTCCACTCTATTTGGTGTTCTATAAGTGTCTTGTACCTTTATGGGAATATTATTTCTTAAGTTGGAAAATTTTTCTTTTGTTGACTATATTTTCTGTGCCTCTGAGCTGAGATTCTTCTCCTTCTTCTAACCCTATTATTCTTAGGTTTGGTCTTTTTATGATGTCCCAGATTTCCTGGGTGGTTTGTGTTGGGAATTTTTTGGCTTCATTGTTTTCTTTGACCAACGAATCTATAGATTCCTGTATCGTATCTTTAACACCTAAGATTCTTTCTTTCATTTCTTGTATTCTGCTGGTGATGCTTGCATTTGTATTTCCTGTTCACTTACCCATATTTTCCATTTCTAGAATTCCCTCCTTTTGTGTTTTTTTATTGCTTCTATTTCAATTTTCAAGCCTGTTTGAACTGTTTCCTTTACCTGTTTGATTTTTTTTCTTTGCTTTCTTTAAGGGATTTATTGAGTCTTCCAATTTTTTGTTTATCTTTTCCTCAATTTCTTTAAGGGAATTTTTCATTTCCTATTTAAAGGCCTCTGTCATCTTCCTAAAGTTATGTTTAAGGTAATTTTCTAATGGTTCAGCTGCATTGGAATGTTCAGGTCTAGCTGTTGCAGGATCACTGGGTTCTGGTGGTGTTATGTTGCCCTTTCTGTTGTTGAATGTATTCTTACACTGGCATTTATGCACCTGGGTTTGGGATGATTATAGGTCTGGATGTTGATTTTTGCGTTGTCTTTGTTGGATGGATGTTTTGTTCCTTTATTATCTGTTTTCTTTATTGTCTTCTGGCCTTAATGTCCAAGAGTTCTGGTGATCGACTGATCTTCAGGTCCAGTAGGATGTCTCAGCTGAGTTTGTGGGAGTTTGGGTGCCTATATCCAGTGTATCCTCCTGTTCTCCTGACTGGTGTGGGCTGTACTGTGCCTATGGAATCTTCTGGAGTTGTGGGGAAGGGCTGTACAAGGTGAAGATGATGAAATGGGTAGGGTTGCATAGCAGAGTGGAGTGGGTCTTGGGGAAGCAGAATCCAGTGAGTGGCGGCTATGGTGGTCACAGGTCTTCAGGCATGTCTCTCACCTGCTAACTGGCTGATAGAGACTACATCAGAGCAGTGGAGTTCCAGTAGAGTTGGGGGTGGGGTTCAGCTGCCATGCTGTTGCTGAGATAGGAGTGGAAGGGGCATGGGATTTGCCCTAGGGCTTAGGGTCTGGAGGTTAGGGTAGTTCAGCTGGAAGGCTAGTCATTCACCTCTTTTTCAAGCTGATGTGGACTGTACATGTGCCTATGTAGTCTGCTGGAGTTGTGGAGAAGTGCTAGCAAAGGGGAGAATGATGATATGGGTTGGGTTGGGCAGAGGAGTGGGTCTTGGGGGGACAGAATCCAGTGGATGGTGGTGGTGGTGCAGCCTGCAAGCAGGTCTCTCAGAATACCTACTTTTTAAATGAAGGATACAATGTAATTAAAAATGTTGCTTTTTGTAGACAAAATTCTAAATTGTCTTATTAAATAAGAAACACAGAGCCAAATACAGATTTAAAAGCCCAAGGGATCAGAGTACTATTGAAGAACCAAGACTACCTTTAGCTTATCACTTGCTGCCGTCATTTCCCCTGAGAGTTTCTCCCTGTGTGACTTGTCTTTTTATTGCTTTCCTGTTCTGCCTTCTCATTGGCTCTGAGTCCAGCCACATGACTTCCTTGTCACTACTTGTCTATACATACCTCCTGGTCCCTATGGTTGGTACTGGAATTAAAGACTTCGGTCACCATGCTTGGCTGTCTCCTTGATGACACAGAGACTCTGCCTGCCGTGTGATCAGATTAAGGGCGTGTGCCACTGCCTGACTTCTGCTTTTGGCTTGCTATGTGACCTCTGATCTCCAGGCAACTTTATTTATTAACATACAAATAAAATCACATTTCAGCACCAATAAAATATCACCATAGCTTTTCTTCTTTAAAATGTGTTGAGATCCAAGCTAGAATAAATAGGAGCATGATTTCTAGGAAGTATATAGAGGGTTCCAATACTCAAATCCTTACAAGCAAATCAAAGAAATTGTACTTCAATACAATAAAGTGATGGATTTCAGTTTTGGACTGGAAAATGCATTGTGTACCAATGCAAAGAATGACTAACTGAGTCATTAATGACATAATAAATGAGTAATGAAGTTAATCATCATATGACAGCTTTAGTGGGATTAGGGTCTAAGACAATTAGTAAAAAATTTAGTCACTGTTCTGTACATCTAGCTGACTGCAAACAAATCTGACTCAAAAAGAAAATTAATCATAGGATATTAGAATTATTCTAAATATTATCATTTAAAGCATTTGCAATTTGCTCTGAATGGAACCAAGGGACTTGTACATGCCAAAGAAGCTCAAGCATTAGGTTATATCCACTGGTTATTGGCAATTTTAATATTTAGTTGTCAGTTAAAGAAGTCACTCCCTCTGATAAAATACAAGGTAATTAGGAACTCTAAAAGTTCAGGAAGCATGGATAGGGTAAGACTTCTTCTTATGCAAGCACAAGAACTAGAGTTCAAATCCCTAGCATCTACATATAAATGACAGATGTGGCTATATTTGCCTATTGCTCCAGCACTGAGGAACAGAAGCAGGCAGATGTTGGGGTTTTGCTGTCCAGATAGCCCACAAGCCTAGCCAAAGCAGAGATCTTGAGTTTGCTGAGTGACTTAGTCTAGTGGCACTAAGCAGGAAAGGGACAGAGGAAGACACACATGGTCCTCCTCAGTCCTCTGAATGTGCATACATAGGCACCTGTACTCATAATGGAATTTGAGCAACTGAAATGAAGTGAGTTAAAAAAATATGTGTCTGGTACATCCTCAAAGACAGACTAGGGAAATGCAGTGAATTCCATCTAAATATAAGCAAATTTTGACAATGCTCATCCCTAAATTGGGTTTTTATATTGATCCCCCTACGGGACATCTTGGAAAACATGATGGCAGAAGAGAAGACAACAAAGTCCGAGCCAGAGTGTGGGTAAGAATGATGGAGGGTAGGGAGGACAACTTGGAAATACTACCTGCTAGACATCGCATGGCTATAACAATCATGAACTCACAGCAGCTGATGCTACCTGCATAAGACCTACACAAGACCGAGCCAGCTGAAATCCCAAGAAAGATGCACTGAGTGGGTGATTTCAAGGCTCCACCCAGTACTGGAGAGCTATTGACAGTGAGATAGTTGCTGGAGGAGGAGAATTCTTATTGAGTGAGACTGTATTCACTATTAGGTTTCTCGTGCTCCAGTGCATGTTCCCACATCAGTGCACAGATAGGTAGCACTCACGATACTTAATGAATTATTTAAAAAAAAAATGAAAGAGGGAGGGGCCCTGATACGGGGAACTGTTGGAGTGGGGAGGTCGGTATTGGCATGATCGTGCGTATATTGTCCACATGCATGAAATTATCAAAAATAAAATTTTAAAACCACATTAAGCCACAAACAAAATTCCTATTCAAGATATTATGAGGACAGTGCTTACTCTTTCAAGCATCAGCAGGAAAGGAAGGAATTGGCATTTACCTATCATCTCATGTACTGTATTATCTAGCAATACTAATTCTAAGTAGTTTTTTTTATCTAGTTAAGCCTTTAAAAAGTTAAACGTCTTGCTCAAGATGGCATAATAAGTAGTGAGTCACAAATAAAAACCCAGAAATATGAATCCAAACTCAGTCCCCTTCTGCCATGATAGCATAAGGAGAAGAGTTAAGTTAAAAATAATTACTGAAAAATAATTTCCTTCTGTAAAACTAATTTGAATTATAATTATCATTGATAAATAGTTCCAAAGTATAATAAATCAATCTTGTGCAAATTATCCAAGACTAGGGAAAAGTGGAATTTGAGAAAATTTTTTGATATTGAATTTTGAATATAATTAAAATTTCAAACGTTTATTTAAATGTAATTATCTTATACACGTATTGCTTACTGAATACATATTGAATATTCCCTGTGTGCTACACACTGTATTAGGAATGGGATGTATAATTACGAATGATACCAATTTTGTTCTTGAGAAATCATAATTCAGAACTTTTTCTATCTCCAAATTAGGTTTAATGGGAAATTTGTTGCTATGGAGATCCTCCCAAGACAAATGTCAGTAGACTTAAGAGCATGGCATGTTTCTGAAGGAAGGAGATATTTCCATAAGCCACATAGGAGCATTTATCTGATTACTTTATCATCACACTGGGCACCTAATGATTTATTTTTGCTAACAGACTCTGGAAAACCCACCCCTATCCTTCCCTCACTTCTCTTCCTGTTTTCTCACTTTTAGCCTTCTCTTCTCAGTCACTACTTTTCCTGAAGTCAGCTCCACTGTCTCCTTCAGACACTCACGTGTTAAAGCCAGCGTTAGAAATTCCTCATAAATACGCGTAGATGACTCCAGTGCTACCAATAAATAAAGATCAACAACGACTGGATACATAGATGTGGATAAACAGGGCCATCGCAAACATTGTAACTGAGAATTATTTAACTTGTTTGAAAATTAATTTTCTTATCTTCTAGCCCTTTACACGTTGCATGAGTTTATGATAATATGCCTTGAAAGTCCCTAAATAAACTCCTGTGTGTAATGGCTCATCTTTTTTAGTTTCAAAGCAGTGCGGAATTGAAGGAAAAGAAGGTAATACATGAGGACTCCCTATATCACACTGGTCATAAACAGTGCCTTTCTGGAAGGGGTTGTGGCTGAGGAGTATTTGCACACGTTATAGCTGCATCCGAAGGAGCATAACAGACTAGGGTGTGCCCACACATTTCATTTCACTCAACTTACCAAAGCAATTCTTCCAGCGTTTTTATAGTCATTCAGTTCTGGAGTCTTTTACTGTTTTCACTACCTGCTCTAGAAACGTATCATGTAGTGGCTAGGGACCAAGAAGTGAGTAACTACAGGTATTTAACACAGATCCACATGTACAGCTAGAAAAAAATGATACTTGGCATACACTCTCCATTAAATTTGAACTGTTTATAATCTACCATAGGTAAACAGTTACATATTTATCACACAAATATCTAATGCTGCATGTAAAGCATGCTTTCTATGTGAAATATTCCAACATTTCCCCAAGAATCTTTGTAAAGATGAGGAAGAGATGAGGTAATAAAGTATGGGTCTATAAAAAGCAAATATTTATTTCCTCAGGTATCTAGGCCCATAAGCGATTTCAAAACAATCCCTTTTTCAGGACCAAGATACACAAAATCCAAATATATAATCATGCAAGTATGCTACACCATCAGTTCTAATGTTCTTCCAGCATTGCATTTATGAGAATAAGCATTAGCCCTTTTAAAACAAAGGAACTTCATCCTTCTCTTAATCATGTTGTATTTTACTGGAAAGGACAAATTCCAGACCACTTATCCTACTAGCCTTGATTCCATTGAGAAAAGAAAAAAAGTTCTGAATTATGAGAATAATGGAGCCCCTTTTGACATGAGAGAATATTATGCTTAATGAACTATAATAATCTCTCTAAATACTACACATTAAGCATTTGGGACAGAAATGTACATTAATGTACTATAACATTAGCAAAGTAAGTGATAAGCTCCTAGGACCTTCAAGACTCTTCAGGACCTCGAAGGACCCACTGACATTGCATTAAGGATATAATTGCTAGAAATGCTGTTCGCTGCAATTTGTCGTTGGTTCTGGTTTTTCTTGGGCTGAAGATTTCAACTATACTACCAACACTGTCATTCAAAAGGTACCAATTAAAAAATTTCATGTTCTGATTATACACTCACATTTTAGATTTTGAGAGACAGAGACCTTTACTTGAAATGCCTTTAAGGTAGTTGGTGAAACAGAGTTAACTTGTAATTACATTTTATTTCATAGGTGACCGAAAGGGAATACAACTTTTAGATAGAAGTACTTACTTAAACAGTGACTTATTTCCTATGTAACAGAAACTCTTACATTCTCGCCCTCTATCCTTAGTCTCTTCTGTTGTACAGATTTATTTTCGCTTTACCTTGGGTCTCTTTATTTCTAGACAAGGAGAACCATCTGACTCCTCTCTGGCAGTTTAAATTTATTTATTTTTAATATTTATTCTACTTTACGTGTATGAGTGTGTGACTAAGTGTGTTTAAGAGCATTCTGTGCATGTAAAAGCCCACAGAGTACAGAAGAGGCACAGTATCCTCTGGAATTGGAGTTACAGATAGTTGTGAGTCTCCAAGTAGGTGCTGGGAACCATACCTGAGTCCACTGCCAGAGCAGCAAATGCTCTTAGCCACTGAGCCGTCTCTTTAAACCCTTATTTCTTTTTAATTAATTAACTTATTTTTGTAAATATATGTATGTATATAGGTATGTGTTCATGTGTGCATGGGGATGTGCATGTATATTTAACCATGAGACTAACTTTGAATTATCTTCCTTGATTTCTCTCTCTCACTCTCTCACTCTCTCTCTCTTCTCTCTCTCTCCTCTCTCTCTCTCTCTTCTCTCTCTCTCCTCTCTCTCTCTCTCTCTCTCTCTCTCTCTCTCTCTCTCTCTCTCTCTCTCTCTCTCCCTCTCTCTAGCAGAGTCTCTCATTGAATTTGGAGATAATGGATTGGCTAGACTGTCTGGCCAGTGGGCTCTAGGGAAGAACATATCTATGCTCTAACCTGCTCAAGGGATTACATATCTCACCATGAAAGCTTTTACATGGTTAGAAAAGTCCTTATGCTTATGTAGTAGACACTTTAGTGGTATAGATAAAAATAGTAATAAGGAAAAATTGTGAGATAGAAGTTCATCTAAGATGTCAAGAGAGGGAACAAATTGAACAATGTTGATAAGAAATACCCAGCTAATTGAGAAAAATATCATAAACAAGGGTTATAATTAAAAATCTAATATGACATGCCTTCTTGAAAGAACTGAAATTATAATGCTTGATGAGAAAAAGTTGTCTGTCTTAAACTTGAATAGACAAAGAGTGGTGATTTGAAATTTTACTTTTATTCTTTAAAATAATAAAAGGGAAATAATGATTCTTTGTCAAGAATTGTTTTCAGTTAGAAAATGAATAGAAGATGTCATTCTATAAGAGTGAATTAGTTGTAAATCTTCTGCATGCTATGACAAATTAAATTCAATTGTCTAAAACAATGACGAAAGTTGCTAACTCAGAACTTTAGCAAAGACATGGTCAAACAGCTCAATGATATTTTGGAATACAGATTTCTTCCACCTCTTTTCTCAATCTTTCACAGTACTTTTTCAATCCAAAGCAAGCCTTAGCTTTAAGAGAAAGCTTTTTTTTAAGGTAGTAAGATGAAGGCCAACTTCTGGTGGCAAAGAAACACTTATATAGTTATACTTAGTAGAAAAAAAAAAGCTTGTTTTTTTTTTCCAGCACAATTTTTTGGAAAAATAATACAACTTTGTTGCAACAAATGCAGAGAAAAATATTTCTACAATTTGCACTAGCCAAAATTGTGTTAGGGTTCCATTGGTAGTGAGGGAAAGCAGTTGTCAGCTTCTATAAACCAGACTTTCTTTATAAACAAGGCTATACATGTAATTGCAGTGTATTTAAAACAAAAGAAGAAAATACCCTGAGCAATCTAATTGTCAAATATGTGCAAATGGCAGGTTTGATTTTGCAGCAGGTTGCAGAGACTGTCTTGGGATTTTCTACCATCTCTGTGAAGTCCTTTAAAATAGGAAATGTTCCGCTTCTCAGGTCACTTGAGCAACTGGTCTACCTGAAATAAACAGGAATAGTCAGCTTATATAGTTATGGTTAAGAAGCACAATTTCTTTAAGGTCAAATTCATTTTCTTTTCTTTTGCAGCTTCTTATGCTTTTTCTTCACTGAATTCTTGCCCTTGTCACTTACAACACAGGCCTGTAAATAGAAGACAATTCAAAAAGTGTTGATACTCACAACACGGCTTTCCTAATCCATGGAATTATTTAAATATTATTTGCATCCCTTTTGGTCTTTTGAAAGGACCAAAAAGTTTGAAAGTTAAGAAACATATAAAAGAAAGCTTAGTCAAGGCCAGTAATATGGCTTTGGGTATTTTTTCTACAACTTAAGCGTATAGTTAATACGTATATCTCATCATTTTATTATGGTTAAATGAAAAGAAAATGCTGAATAGAAACCCACCGATGAAATCTGTTTATGTTAACACATAGATGTTTCTACTTTTCACCTCTTTCTACAATATACTAAAGAGTATTTGTCAGGTTTATGACACCTAATAACTGAAATACTTTTTGTGATGAAATGGTCCTAATTGCAATGTTAAAAGAATAAGATACATTGGGATGAAGAATCCAGGGTTTGAACCCAAGGTCCCATGCATGTGAGGCAAGTGCCATACCACTGAGATACTACTCAGAACCAAATGTTCCCTTATAGCATGAAGGAATCAATGAAGACTCTGAAATTTTCATTTATTTCTGTATATGTAATAAAAGCAAATTTCTGTTGCTATCATACACATATACTATACACACATATGTATATACTTGCACATAAATATATGTATGTACACACGCACATAAATATACTTACATGTACATAAATGTGTATGTATAAACTATGATTGGTATTCTAAATAATTCCTTTAAAATTTAGTCTTCTCTCTGTAAACCTACCTCTTTGAGTGACATGCCTGATCCTAGAAAGTTGTTCTACTATTTCATGACTAACTCTCATAATCTAATCTGACTTTCTCCCTAAGAGGTTGTTAGTGAAATGTACTCTAAATGGTATTCAACTGTGAAATTTTGTTCTTTATAAAGGCACAATTATATTTATAATGCATAATCTGGAAAAAGTAAGCTGACCAATCACAGTTCTTTTCATTCTAACTTAACATACCTTTCTTCATGCTATGCAAATAGCATATGCACTACTCCCAAACAACCCCATTTTGTGCATAAACACTCTTTTATAGTCACACTTTATTCAGAAAATATGCTGGTAATCTTGATTTAATACATAAAATGATCTTAGGAGTATTATTGGGTATCTCTTTAATTTTAGATTAAATTAAAACATCATTCACCATGGCTTCGATATCAATGATATCAATCTGCCTTCCTCTACAGCCTGTGGCCTGAGCAGTACCGGTACCTACCCCAGGAGTTCACAGCAGTGGACTGGCCCTTGCTACATTAAAAGCATGTGTGACCAGAAGGCATGATCAAAAACACAGTTATGTCAAATGAGATTCAAAAGGACTCAGTGGAGTGTGCTACTCAGGCATTGGAGAAGTACAATACAGACAAGGATGTTACAGTCCATATCAAGAAGGAGTTTGACAAGAAGTACAACCCCACCCCCCGGGCACTGCATTGTGGAATGGAACTTCAATAGTTATATGACACTTGAAACCAAACAATTCAACTATTTCTACCTAGGTCAGGTGGCCATTGTTCTTTTCAAATCCAGTTACAAGCATGGACTGTGCCAAACACTCAGTAATCCATCCAAAAACAAGGACTGCATCCTAACTTCCAAATACCAGAAACTGAATCTTCAGCCTTGCTAAAGGACCACCTCATTTTGAATCCATTGTGTTTTGTACAGGTCATCATCCTCTCTCTATAGGAGCTTATGATTATACAATAATTACTAAACAACTTACAGTTGTATTTATTTTTTGGCACGTTCTTCTGTACCCCACTTTTTTCTCCCTTAGTCCATTTCTTTAAAAATAAATGTTTTGGAGAGGTTACAAAAAAATAAAAATAAAACTTGAAACCTCATTGAATAATAGCTGTTTTTATTAATAGTTTTCTTTCCTTGGAAATAAATATTCTCCTCACCATATTTTTTCTTTTCTTTTGTAAATGTTCAAATGTTTTTAAATGCTCACTGAAAAAATTTATTAGATAAAATGATATCATGTTACATTAGTAAAAAATAAGATCATGTCATACTATGAGTATACTATCTATAAATTTAATTGGTTTTCAAGTAACATAAAATAAAGATATTCAATTTAAAGAGTCCCAAAATGCAGGAAACTGTATTGATTTTGTTTTTTCTTTAATTGACTAAATAAACTTTATAACCAATAAAATTACATAGCTAAAATCATTCATATAGTACTTGATTGCTATATATTTATAGACATTATATTGGCCCCTAATGATTTTGACAATCTGTCAAAAAGGAAAGAAAACAGTCATTAGAATGTACCATTCCTTCTAAAACTTAGATTAGAATGATTTTGATGCTATAGAAGTGATTCAGTCCCAGAAGACAGTGTGCATGTATAATTTCAAATAATAGGCTATACTGCCTGGCTTGGTCTAATTAGTGTGGTAAGTACTATACAACAATTGGGTTTGTGAGAATAATTATAAGTCACTGTAGAAATTGCAAAACATCATAAAATGATAAGATAGGAGACACTTTGGAATTGGGACAGCTGCTAGAGATGTGAAAGAAAATGGGAAGTGGTTATCACAAATGTATCAGATTTTACATATTCAATTAGACACACAAAATATATTTTTGCAAGTTACACATCTGCCCAGGATTTTTCAAGCAAATACATTTGCCAACATATGGTGTGTTTAGAACACATGAATATCCTAATCAATTTGTCCTCTAAAACTTCATTGTAGGTCATATACATATACATAAACATATGTACATGTTTGTATACATATGTATATGTGTGTGTGTGTGTGTGTGTATGTATCATCAAAGATAAGATTTGCACATCTGAAATAAATGTCATGAGCCTCTGAACAAAGAATCTCCACTGTGGCTTTGCCCAGAAAATGGCCTCTGTTCAAATGCATTCCTCTGCAAGAAGCCAAGGTTACCTTGCTATTTCCTATGCCTCTGTCCCACAGTTCCTTCTCAGTTTTCTCAGGTGAGATTCTTTTCATTACTGATATTAAAAAGTACATTTAATAGTGGGGATAATGTGAATTAAGGTCCATAATACTTGGTTTTCAAGTATGCATTATCTCATATCATCAATTCTTGTTATCTGCTACATGGAAGAGATTCCAGTTACCTTTATCTGATCGGTCTTGAAGACTTTCATGTTCAGCATTTCCATCCATCATTTCTTAATTGTTTTAGTAGAATATTAATACATTTACTTGTTCACATGTTTTTCAACAATTCTACCAGACACTTTGTCCTTTCCTGATGTAATATGTGGTAGATGACATTAAGTTAAAGACTGAAACTGACGTTGGAAGGGATAATCAAATTCTGTTAACATAGTCTTTATTGCAGACAGAAGGAAAAGGCATGGAAAATTGTTCCTAAGTGCCTTATTAAGGTCAAAAAAATGGCACATGTTTTTAAATGTATATAGTAGAAATGGTTAGTTTAGGTTATCGAAGCTTAAATGTCATGAGTGATCATACTTTGGAATCATTATTAAATCTCTAAATTGACATTACTTGTTTGTAGTCACTGAGGTGTAAACATACATTGGTTTGAATAAATGTGTGTTATTCCTGCCAACCAGAAAGTTGGGGAAAGGCTTTATAAATGTTTGTAAGGGAAAAAAAAAAAAAACAAGAAGTTAGACGATGAACACTCTTATCACAATCCAGACTCCTCCCTAGGAAGGATGGCCTGGGTAGCATTTGTAGGTGAATCTTAAGGTTCTGGAGTATGTGATGTGATCTGGTTTCATTTTGTGCTGAGATCAATCGCCCTGGATTAAAAAATGAGCACAGGGAGCCTGCTGACACTGACAGTCCCTTCACCGTCTGTCTATAATCACGATTGCTGTAGTCCTGCTATCCCACTGTGCCTGAACATGTCACCTGTTCACAGCAATGCATGGATATAGGTGGGAAGACTGTTCTGTTTGTCACTGTAGATCACCTGAGAAAAGAAATAAAGGAATTATCAGAAAGAGGGATAGGGAATAGCCCCTCAGCTCTTCTCCAGTGGAATGCATCCATGTGGAGGCCATTATATGGGTAAAGGCACAGTGAAGAATTATTTGTTCAGAAAGGCTCAGGGTCATGGACTTTATCTTAGATCTGAAAATCCTATCTGTGATGTCCCATCTACAAATAAGATGTCAGCAGAACCACAGGTATAACTTCATAATCCAGGTTACAAGAATACCAGATTATCCTATGGCATGAGGATTATGGAGGAAACAGCATAAAGAGAGTCAATGATCCTGCTCGTAACCATATGATAAGGGGGTTGCTATAAGAAAGAAATCATCTGGACTAAGTTATACTTCTGAAAAATTAAAATAAAATTAAGCAACCATCCGCTAAACTAAAGATCACATTAATCAGCAGAAAAATAAAAACTATTGAATGGATATTTTTGAGACTATAAAATCAAATAGCAAAGAGATTATATGAAGGGGGTGGTGAAAGCAAGGAAGTGTAGGTTAGGATGAACCAATAAAAGTCTAATTGAGGTTCTGAAGGGAGAAGTTTGTAGCAATTGAAAGATGTATCTTTTCCAAAAGTTAAATGAAAGTCCTAGGCCTAGCTTTACTTAGCTAACCTGTATTATAAAACTTATCCTTGGAGACATTACCACATCAAGGATGTGAAAGAAAAATAAAAGCTATGTGACCATCTTCAAATGTTAAAGCTCACATGATGATAGATATGACAGGACCCAAAACATTTGCATATATGAAGGCAGATGATACCAATATTGACTACCAAGGCCACAGCAGACAGAAAAAGTTGTGCATGAAATACCTATAGAAGAATAGATATCTTTAAAAAGTCAAGGTCTCGGGAGATGCTTTTTAAAGTTTCTCAAAAAAGAACTAGTGATTTATTTATATTAGTTAATAGAATGATACTACCAATAGAAGCCCTGAATCAATCTTCATTAATTTAAGAAGGGAGAGGGGGAAAGGAACTAGTGTCCAGCCAAGCAACCCATCTATTACAGATAGAAGTCAAGTGTTAAACATTAAAGTTGATACATTGGGAAGAAGCCTGCTATTTAGAATTATGGTAGGGATCACTAGAGAATTTAAAAGATAAATCATTAAATCTTAGTTCTATAAAATTGATTTGGATTAACAAATAATTGAAAAAAGTCTGTTAGTTTTCATGTCATGTCTTTATCACTTTAAAAACACATCCACATGTTATTATAATTAAATGTATACATAAGTACATGAACAAAATGCTCAATTATAAGGCTACAGGGTTAGAAAACAATTGTTTCATGAGGTGATCTTACAGAATTAGCAGCATGCACTTGAATGCATTGCTATGGATATATTACATATATATTACATATGGATATATTACAATAAACATTTATTGTATGAGTTTGGGAAACTTCATATTTTTGTATTTCAAAGAACACACAGGAACTGAAAATCATTTCTTGCTATGATAGATTACAAATGCCTTTCTGTAAAGGAGCAGATGGTAAATATTTTAGATTTCAGTGGTAATGAGGAAAAATTGAAGATTTACATATGTACATGCATAGAAAGGGAGAAATATTTTTGCAATTCTTTTATTTGCCTAAACTCATACATATTATAGAAGTTAGCTACAATATTTGCTATACAAATCTGCTGAGAGCATTATTATCTTATTATTCTATGTGTGGAAGGAGAGAGTGATAAAATTTTGCTTAGTTGGGATTCCAGTCAGTGTATCCTCTCATTAACTCCACTGAAAATGTGCATCTGTGGTGACAAATTCATTTGTAGGCCATCGAAAGAAACAGGTGATTGGCAATGTTTAAACCATGGGTTGTTATTTGCTGGCAATGGATGGCTCAGTATAGTCGGCTTTCAGGTAGCTGCAATCTGAACTTAGATTTTGCCTCTATTGATAGTTCAGCTGCCAGATTTCCCCAAGTTTATTGTAGAACCAATATGTTATTGAATAAAATAACAACAATCTGCTATAAAATCAATCTGCTATGAAAAGAAAATAAAAAATACAGCACACGTTTATTATTCAACTCAGCAAGCATAAAGTTATATTGTTAAGTTACTGTGAAGGCATACAAACACCAATTTTCAATTTCATATTTATCTGCTGGCAAAATGATGGCAAAGATCAATAGCTTGGTACTAAGTAGTTCATCCAGTTTTGAAATCTGTGGACATATTTTTCATCATTATGATTTCTGACTCCTCCAGTTGAAGCACACATGGGTTCATTTCCTTTGCAGACTTAATTGGCAAGATTACAGATGTTCTAAGGTAGTGGAGGAAGAAAATCACACACATAAACAGATTGTTTGTCTAGGACTTGTTCTCATATTTTGTTTCTGCATTTGTTCATTTGGTATACACCCTTGGAAAGCACACTAATAAACAGATTGAGCCCATTAACTCGTTTCATAAGGTCAAATCACATTTTTCTGAACATATTTTATAGGAGTTGTTGTACAGAATTTGTTGTTGTAAAAAGACATTTGTTGTTAATGGCATGTCTTACTGATGGTACTCCATTATTTTATCATCACAATCTTCTATTTCGTATTTAACCAATTCTGAATTCAATTGAATAGAAACATGTTTTGTTCTCTACTTAAATGACTCAATTACTGTATTCAGAATTTTCCACAAACGCTGCAGGTACTAATAGAATACATATTTAAATTCATATTCTCCAGCCATGCTCATTTGACTATGTGAGCTTAAAATGTAATAGTTAAAAAATTCATATTTGGTTGTATTATTCCCAAGAGCATTCTGTAAATTTCTTTGAAGAAGCATCTATTACATTTTTAAACACCCTTTCCATCAGCTTTTTTCTTGGTCAGAATAAAAGCCCTTCAAAGGTACAGCAGACTCTTAATTAACTTAAGAGAAAGAAGTGAAAAGTGCTTCCTCTCTCTTTGTGGCTTCCAGAACTAACTCCTTCAGTGGGAAATGAAAGATTTACAGTGTTTTCAACTCAGTCTCTTTAAATGAGACACATTTGCTCTGCCTAGTGTAAGCCTGCCCCAGGGGCTCTGGGAACCAAGACAGAAGCATTTCAGAATCCTTCACTTGATGGCTCACCAGACAAGTCCTTATGAACCATTTTCCATTTAAGAATGATCTCACTTGATTGTTTTTAGCTATGAACACATCTCACCTGGTGTATCTGTTTTGAGGACCTGAAACAACCAACAGCTATTCAAGGCAACTGTCAGCCTAAGCATTGGAAATCTCTTTAGTGAGCTAGTTTCTCCAAATTCCTTCTGCACTACTGTTTATTATTATTATTGTTGTTGTTGTTGTTGTTGTTGTTGTTATAAGACAAACAAAGTAATAATCTGGTCTATTACTTTTAAGATTCTAGTTTTTTTCATAGGCCTGGGGAGATGACTCAGTACGTTCTTGCCATGCAAGCAGGAGGCCCTGAGTTTGAATTCCCAGCACCCATGTAAATAGTTTGGTAGGGTACACCTGTAATCTTGAACTTGGGAGATAGAGAAAAGAGGATCCCTGGAAACTGCTTGGCAACTAGTTTTGCTGTATTATTGAGCAGCAGGTTTAACAAGAGAACCTGTCTCTAAGAATAAAGTTAGGAAAGAAAGTGGAAGATGCATAATGCCCCATCCTTCCCCAGAGTCCAGGACTAAACCCAGGGCGCTGTGCTTGCTAGGCAGGTGAGCTAACTGCCCAACCCCTAGACATGTTATGTTAACTTCTGGCCTCCACATACTTGTACATGTGTGTTCAACGCATAGACACATTTAGTACCACAAGCATGAAAATTGAGAGAGAGAGAGAGAGAGAGAGAGAGAGAGAGAGAGAGAGAGAGAGAGAGAGAGAGAGAGAAAGAGAGAGAGAGAACAACAAATCCCTAGCAAGGGACATAACTCATTGGTGGATGGTAGTAGATCTCTCACTAGCATGTCTAGGTGCAGTCACTACTATTGTAAAAGCTAGCTGAATAAAATAAAACACAGGAAGCCAATGTATCTCATGTGCATTGTTGCTAAGGACCTGCCATAAAGGAAATTCACTTTGTGTACTGCCTTTGATTCCATTTCTGTTAGACCCAACTCATGGAAAGTTGATCCCCTTCAAATACACAATGAGAGCTCAAATGTGTCTCTGGGTTCTCATGTCGTTGTTAGAAAAACAAAAAGGTGCTTTTAAAACTAAAGGAAAACAAGAGCCTACAACATCCAAGGTCTGAAAACACCATTTTTTAAATTTTAATTTTAATCTTAAAAGATCAACAGGGCAAGGGTTTGTATATGAAATTCTTTCAAAAATGAGTTGCCTGCATATGTACGTGAGGTGCTGCATATCCTTGTATTAGTTTAGTGGATGATCATCAAGTCACCTCAGAGTATCTGAGGCTCATTAACTGTCTCATAATGTTTTCAATCTTCCTCTAAGGGAGAAATGCATCTGATGTCACCAAAGTCAATGTTCATTCAACTGATGCAATTTCAGGCAAAATAACACAGCAGAGTAACCACAGGGTTTAAAACATTTTATTATACAATATCAGGATGCACAAATGCATTTCCAAAACTACCTCACAATACATTGAGTTCCTATCCACACTGACAGTAAGTTACCCCCAGTACCAATGCTGTAAATATACAGATCAGGATAATCTCATATTCTTTGCCATAAAAATACACTATGCAGTTTGGACTGCCTATAATTTTTGACAATAAAAAGGAATTGGTCATCATGGGCATCATTTTAAGTATCTTGCAAATATATGCCATTTCTACAATCAGATTGATAGTGGCTGGCCAGCAATCTGAGAATGCTGATAGAGTGTTCAGTGATGAATCCAATCAAACCAGTAAGGGCAGAGACCTGTCAATTCCAGTGAGTTCTACACAGAATGGAGAATATTGGCTAATCAGAATTGCAGGCAGTGGTTACTGGCACTGAAATTGTAAACACTCTGAAATACTCATGTGCGGGGATGTCACCTGAGTTTAAAAAAATGTATCTTGAATAATAACAGCTAATATAGCTAATATAGATTGAGTTCTTACTGTGTGCTGGAGACCACCGAAAAGAAATACACACACACACACACACACACACACACACACACACACACGAGTTTATTGAATATAAAAATATATTCTCCAATTTAAAAATAGAGAAGTAGAAACATAGAGATATTAGTGGGACCAAAGTCACACAGCATATACACTTTTAAATTAACATTCTAATTCCAGGCCGAAAATACTTTATGAAAATGTAGTTTTGGGGCCAGTGAGTGAACTCAGCAGATAAAAGTGCTTCCCACACAAGCCTGACTTCTTAAAATCCATTTGATCCCTGAACCCATGGTGGAAAGAGAGAACTGACTTCTGAAAGTTGGCTTACACACACACACACACACACACACACACACACACACACACACACCCCACAATAACAATAATTAGAAAAACATAAATGATAAATTTTATGCTTCGAAAAGAGGACATGAAGTTAGGAGGGATGTGTGTTAGGGAAGTCCCTGGGAAAATAGCTTCACAAAATATTTTAAAATATTTGCTAGGTCATTAAGTAAAGGTCATTAGGGAGCCTGGAGAAACAGCTCCGCCGTTTAAAAGCACCTATTTGCTTTTCCAGAAGAGCCGAGTTTGGTGCTGAACATCCACAACTCACAGCTGCCTGCCCTTCTGGCTCCAGAAGGATCTAATATCCCCACCACCTCTGTGTTCACCTGCACTCACACGTACCCCCACACACAGACACACACTCTTCCTTTGTGAGAAACTTTCCTGCAGCCTAGCAACCTACATTGTGCCTCCTGCTTCACTCCATGTTCACCTTGCCTGGCATCAGACACCAGGAAGTCAGTGGCATCTTTCTTGAGAAAAGCTTCTAAGACCTATGCTCTACGAGACACTAGTGTTCTACGACGACGATGAGAGGATGTTACCAAGGATTTTATGGGGTAAAAGGCCCCATAAGATTCATAAACAGAGTGTATTCCTTCTCACTTCTTCACCCATGGAGATGCACAAAATTTAATAGCCCATTAAAAGGTTTTAGAAATTTGGAATGAAAAAATTAATAAGATAATCTTCCAAAGTTTTTACACGAAATACTTATTCATGTGGCAGGGGCTCCAAGATGACGGGGGTCTTGAGTTACAGGAGCTTCCTATAGGAAACAGCTAAGACCTCTAGAAACTGTAACTGGATCAGAGGTTGTGCGTCAGCGAGATGGTTCTTTTTGAGGCAGGAGAGAAATTTCTACTTTAAAGATTAAAGCAGAGGTGGTAGGATGGCTCAGTGGGTAAAGCACTTGCTGCATAGCATTGAGGACCTGAGATTGGATCTCTAAGACCCATGTAACACGGTAGCATGCATCTGTCATGCCAGGGTTCCCACAATTAGGTGAAAGGCAGAGACAGGAGGCTCTCTGGAAGCTTGCCCCGGGTGAGCTAGCCTGGCATATGCAGTAGCGAATGTCAGGAGTTGTCTCAAACAAGGTGAAAAGTGAGGAACCAAGCCTGAGGTTATCCACTGACCTCCACACCTGCACTGTGGCAAATGCATGCCTGCACTCACATACACAAACACGCACATACACACGTACATGCACTTAACTCTTGTACCCACACCCAGATTAAAGGACAATATTAAAACACAAGGGTCATGAAGTTATAGAGGAGATAACGAAGGGCCCACGAGATTCCTTTCCATTTTCAGTGTCAGTCTGCAAAGGCAGGGGCGTGAAAGGGATCCATCTTTCTAAAATCTAGGGCAGACCAGCATGCAAGGGTCAGCCAGACATGCATCAATACTCATGGGCTGCTCCCATGGTCTGGCAAGGATTGGATGGTGCCCGTTAGAGTTACCTGAGAGATTCCTCTCCCGGTGACTTTCCCACCGTTAGAGCCTCATAGGATGAGTTGTAAATGGAATACTTCCATTTATTTGTAATTGTTTCAAATCATGCTCCATCCTGTTCGGCAGCTTACTTTATCTAACCTCGGCTAGGACACACAGAATTTTAACACTTTTATCCTATCTTTCTCCAAAGACACTGCTCAGTGATTTTCTGATAAGATTTAAATTTTATTTCTTCTCTTCATATCTTCTCCTTTTCATAATTTAATAAAAAAAAACCTTCAGAAAGACATTTAAGTTGAATAGAATTCTTTATACACTGGCTTTCTTGACGTCAGGTATGTTTTATTTGTCTAAGGAGATTGAAGATCAAGGGAGGGCCAGCTGGTTTTGTACCAACAACAATTAAATGGGGTATTCCTAAACAGAAACAGTAAATAAGTAACCAAACCATATGGATCATAGACCTCTGGAGTATCTCTGTCATCAGAAAATCTACTCTGCTCACTTAACATGCTAAGATCCCCCTCCGCCTTGGAAACCCAGGGACCCAGACTAGGGGGAGAGAATCAGCATCAGCACCCTGTGCTTTTTGCTTACAGCGCAGCTGAGAGCCACTGAGCTGGATCTCCATAGGCACAGCAGCAGTCATTCAGAGTGTGGTAAGGATACATAAGAAAGAAGACTGCTTTTTTTTTTTTTTGGTTTTTCGAGACAGGGTTTCTCTGTGTAGCTTTGCGCCTTTCCTGGGACTCACTTGGTAGCCCAGGCTGGCCTCGAACTCACAGAGATCCGCCTGGCTCTGCCTCCCGAGTGCTGGGATTAAAGGCGTGCGCCACCACTGCCCGGCTTGAAGACTGCTTTCTTTAGGACATTTTACATCTGAAAAGGACCATTAAGGACCATGTCATTCAGCACTAGGCAAAAGTTACTTAAACAAAATCACCAAATTGGGCCAACTCTTTCCTATTTGAATGCCAGGAACCTGAAAATAAAGGGGGTAAGGGGAGATTCAAAACAGAACATAAAGTAAAGAAAGAAATCTTTGAAACCAGCTAATTTCAAAGAAATAATCTAATTGTTCGAGATGTGCTCAGTTTCATTCTATCTGTGAGGCTTATTTTAACCCTTAATTGGAGGTCGTGTATGTTCTAAAATTAATATTTTATTCTCGTTTATGGCACTGGATATGCAAGGCAAGCCATCTACCACTGAGCATACGACCAGCAAAACAATATTGTCTGAAATAATAGAATACATATATGTGTGGCCATCTAAATCACACACACCTACTTTTGAGCCAGCAAATTAAAGACTAAGTAATCATTTTCTAATTTTGAGGTTCTTATTCTTTTAGCCATTTTGAAGTCAGACTTCAAGCCAATGTATGAATGCCGGGTTTCAGCTAATTACAAATGATTCATCTTAATTAGCCTGAAAGAGTGTTCTAACAAGAAATAAATTATTGCACACAAAAAAACAACTTCAGTCAAACGTTTAATGTTCGCTTCAAATCCCTTTCCAAACAAATGGCTGTTGAGAAAGCAGAAGGTTAGCAAGGGAACTTGAGGGCCTGGATGGATTTCAGATTTACTGTGGCTGCTTGCAGGTGTAGCAGTGTTTATTTAAAAAGTTATTCTAACAGATAACAATCGTTATAATTATGATGGTAATCAATGTTCATTAGGGATACAACAAGAATTCCATGATTAAAGCCCATTTGTTTCATCACAGTAGGAGTGTTGATTTATAGCTGGGTAAATTGTTACAAATTGCTTCTCAAAGGGACAGCAAGGGTGAGGAATCTATGAATTTGGAGATTGTAGCAGAAAAGCTCTGTTATTGCATGAAATTGCGGCAGGTCAGTGGTGTGTGAGACACCCACAAAATGCAGGCTTGCCTGTCACTCATCCCATTCTTCTACAGTGTGATTGGATGGTGCTGTTGATGGCTATTGTTCCATGGACATCTTCTATATTCTTCATTTATGTAAATCACACAGTTCTGAACAAGCCAAGGTGTCTTTGGGTTCCATTATTAACTATTCCAAAAGGTGTGCAAATGAAATGGCTTCCTTTCCTCTTCTTTCTAGTTCTATAAACACCCTGAGCTTCTCTGTGAGGCTGTAAACATAACTGGAGACATCTACTGCCACTGCTTGTTTTGGTTACTAAACCAAACAAATCACTCAGATCCATTCTCAGAGGAAGAGTTGGGAAGCCCACCCAGAGAAGGAAATTATGGACACTTCAGAAGAAAAGTTCTCCCCCCAGACTGATACTTCCTCTTTAAGTATCTAATTCAGATAAACACTGTCACACTTCACAGCCACCAGCTTGATCCTCCCACTCCTGCTTGAGAGCAGAAACAGTCAGCACAAACAAATAGATTTTGGAAATCAGATTCACCAGTTCTAGTGTAAAACTGTTTGGGACTCATCGCCAGGCTAAACATATTGGCTCCTGGAAATGCCTCAAGGAAAAAGAGAAGAAATACAAGCCATTCACTCCATAGATGTCCTACTAGAGAGGGCCGGTGGTGGCCTTGAATCACAGCTGGAGAGCAGTGGTGCTTTCTTTTAAAATTCACTGAGCAGGAGACAGGAGACTCTGGTTTCCTTGTATGCTCTCTGATCCTGAACCTGGAGAATTGCCCAGGCATACCATATCTGGCCAGATGAGCCTGTACACAGTAAACCTAACCAAGGGAGGGATCTCTGAGGTCAAGCGAAAAGATAACTGTCTTGAGCTAGGTGGAGTAAGAAAGTGCAGCCAATCATGAGAACACAAGGCAGAAACTTGTTTTCTCTGACCCTGGGTGCTTGGTATCTGGACTCAAATTAACGCTCTTGCTCCTATTGTCAACAAGAGATTGGGTTGAGCAAGCACACATTCCGTTTAGGTGTAATTCAGCTATAGAAGAGATACACATTTGTTTTTCTTTCCAATGCTGCTTTGAAGGTCTTAAGTTCATCAGCTGACCTTCAGTACAATAGTTAAGACGAAATCCTTATTTGACACATTCTCTGTGACAAAAATGCCTCCATGAAATGAATATAATAGTAGTATCCATTTTATGGAAACAAAACAGAATTAAACATACCTATGCTATTAGCATGTGATTAAAAATGAATACTACTTACTGTTGGGTCCAGGGTCATGTAGTAATGGGGGGACAGACCACCAAAGTCTATTAAACCAAAAGCAAACTTTATTCCAGAAAAACGAAAATAAAAAACTAAAATAAAACACTGCAGGGCACAAAAGCTTATTAGCTAGCTGAGACTACAGTCAATGTTGGAATTCTGGGGCTGTGGCAATGGAGATGGGTACCGGCCCCCTTTAATAGTATCAGGCACAGGGTCCATGCTAGGAGTCACGTAGAAACAGCTATTAAAAGTTAACTTTGGTCCAGGCAGTTGTTGGCTATAAGGGGCAGGGGGGTTAAAAGTTAACCCCTGGCTGTTGACAGAGGAGCTGCAGTAAGCAGAGAGCCATTGTTAGCGGTTAACCTTTAGAGCTGATAGTTGTTAGTTTTTAATCTCTTATGCTTATACTTTCATATTTCTATATTCCGAGACCCTTCCCTTACGACTAAAGAAAGGAAATGAGAGATTTATTTTGGACATAGAGACTTAGTAAGTAATTTCATTGTTATCATTTTCTTCAAAAAGACATAAATGTATACAAATGAAGTAGAAAACAGAAAAAAAGGCCTCCTAATCAAACATTCCTAGTGTCTTCTGTTACAGTACTATGATATAAAATTTCCAGCACTTTTTCATCTATAAAATTCTTTCTCTCTTTATATATGTACATACTTACAAACGCTTATAGTACATCAAATGTCTGTAACACTGCATATGAATTTTGTTTATTTATTAATCATGAGCATTTCTGTGAATGGAAATTTCTATTATAGCCACCCATATTATTAGTGTGTATGATATGCACCACTGAGTGTGTTAGCCAATTTAGACTTAATATTGAGTAGCACCTTGGCAGATCTAGAGTGATCTAAGAGAAAAAACCCTGGGATTGACCCTAAAGAGGTTTGAGGATTGTTTTGAATGAGGTGAGAAGACACTTCCTAAGGGTAAGCACCACCATACCACAGTCTGCTGCTCTGGATTTAACTTGAAAAAATGAGCTGAGCATCAGCATTCATTCTGCTTCCTGGCAGCAGGTGCAATGTGACCAGTCTCGGGTCCTCTTGCTGCATCCTCCTTGCCATGACAGATGACACTCTTGAAAGTGTGAGCCAGAAAGAAACAAATCTTCCTTCCTGAATTTGCTTTTTTTTTGTGAGGTATTTTGTCCCAACAGTGAGGAGAGTAGATAATGTAATACTTAAGTATGTAATAGCACTGTACGCAGAAAGACAAGCCTTTGGCTAACTTTTCTGTGCAGGAAGCACACTCAGGTACTCCCACGCTTCCTAAACTTAGTCCTATTTCAAGTAGAGACATCACCTATCAGCAGTCAACATTGTCGGAGATTTGGGTGTCTGCTGTCACAAAGTAAGCACTGTGAAAATATCAGTCGTGAACCGTCATCTTTCTAACATTCCTCCCAGTTTTAATCAAGAAGTAAGCTTTAACCAAGGAGTAAGACTAGTAGCCATTCATCAACATTTGTGGCTTAATTATGTATTGCCATTGTTTGTCTTCTTTAGAATTCCATTAGAAAAAGAGAGAAAATTAGGAAGAAGTTAAAGCCCCTTAAATGTGTACCAAAAGAGAGGGTAGACAAAATGACTCGTCAGTAAACTGTTTGCCATGCAAGCATGGAGACATGGATTCAATCCCCACCATCTACATGAAAAGCAAGCCACAAAGGTATGTTCTTATAATCCTAGCACTAGGGACAAAGAAGCTGGAAATTCATTGGACTCACTGGGCAGTCAGTCCATTCAGATGGTCCCAGCTGGTTTACAGGAGAGCTCTGGTCACAAAAATAAGGTGAAGAGTAACTGAGAAAGACATGTGACATCAACCTCTGGCCTCTATATTCATGTACCTACAGGTGTATACATATACTCATGTCTGCACATATATATTTTCACAAGCACAAACACATACACATGTGAAATACAACAAAAAATGGATATTGGATAAGCTATTATGGTAGTATTTCTCAACATGTGGGTTGCAAACATCTTGGGGGTCAAACAACTTTTCACAGGGGCACCAGATCTCATTAAAGGTGGTTATGAGCCACCATGTGGTTGCTGGGAATTGAACTCAAGACCTCTGGAAGAGCAATCAGTGTTCTTAACCAATGAACCATCTCTCCAGCACTCATGTATGATTTTTATGGTCATTCACACATTATCCACCTACCTGATAGCAGCAGATGCTAACACACCCCTATTCTCTTCTAGGTCACATGGAGTCTTTCCCTTAATGTGTTACATATACTTGTTAAATAACATCCTACGGATTTTTAGAGAAATTCAGATGATGAGGCTGATGAAGGTTCCCAAGATATATTTTTATAATAAGTAATAATTATAATGGCATTAATCACTAATTATTCTGAGAAGTAAATGTAACAGGTGTTTGTGTATGTATGTGTGCCCAAGGGCATAACATTCAGTTAACCCTGCCTCAAATCAAGTGGAATTATCAGCCAATATTGTTTCATCATTATTGAGATAGCAGAATCACTGCAGCCACTTCAGGAAAAAAACTGAAAATTACAAAATATAAACCACAAATATACCATATTACTCAGCAATTCTCTTCCTAGGAATTTACTCATGAAAAGTGAAACATGCACACAGACTTGCACATGAATGGTCATAATAACCCAAATCGAGAAGCAATGCAAATGTCTAGCTAGTAGCCAAATGGGGTATATCAGTCATATGGAATAGTATTAGGTACCAAAAATGAATGAAGTGCTCATACATTCTAAGACAAGAAAAAAAAAACCCTCAAAAGTATTTTGTTTACAAATGAACCCATAAATAAGAGGTGATAGGCTGTAGATCCTACATACATAAAATACCTAGAAATGGAAAATTTATAAAGACAGATATTATATTAGTTGCTGTCTGGGGCTTGAGTTGGAGATAAGGATGTATTGTAATTAAGCACTGGGGACCTTGGATAGAACGTGAAAAATGTCCCAAGCCTGAGTAATGGTAATGTCACACAATGCCACAAAATTATCAGAAATCATTGAATTGTGTACCCACACTAGTTCTACTTCAATGTTGCACAAAATATTTCACAATAAGCTTTTAAAAATATATCATCACCAAGGCCAACATGTACCAATTATTCCTTTGCCTTCTTTATGTGAATAAGGATCAACACCTACAGAAATTGCGTTTATCCAGTTGAAGGTGAAACTAAGCAAAGGTATTTGAATAATTCAGAGCTTAGAGTAATTTCATGTTCTGCCTGACATGTTCATTTGTTAACAGCTTCTAGAACTCATAAGACATAATTCCACATGCAAATGTAGTGATAATAAAATCAGATCTCTCTCTCGATCTCTCTCTCTCTCTCTCACACACACACACACACACACACACACACACACACACACACGCACCTCTCTCACACACACCATACACACACACACCTCTCTCACACACACCACACACACACACACACACACACATACACACACACACTTCTCACACACACCACACACACACACACACACACACACACACACACACACACACACGCCATTGTGTCAATACAGTCATGAATGGCCTATGAGCGTCCACATAGCATCTTCTACACGAGATCTTTCTTCTATCCATAAAGGAAACAGTCCAAACCCACTGCTGTGAGAACACCATTCAGTCTTTGTCACAGATTCTTGGGCATCTGTCATTGCTTGTTTTTAAATTGCTCCGATTCCAGTCCTCTCATCTATCACTCTGATCTTCCCAGCTCTGAACTCCCAAATCTGCGACGTCAATCTTGCTTCATGATGCTAGATTTAGGAATTAGAAGCAATCTCTCTGACATTAGATGGCTCATCTCCTGTGTGCCTGTTTTGATAGAAACCCACACTTTGGTCCTCATCATACCCGGTGCTGCCCTCCCTTTTTTGTACAGCACCCACCCCTGCCTCACATTCTGTTAGCCTCTTAAAGAGGAAACTGTCTCACTTTATTACACACAAAACGCCTCCTATCTGTACATCTGCTTATTTGAATTGAACCCCTTCAAGTGTATGTTAAACGAAATGAACAATCGAATTTTCATAGTGCCGCTTGCTCCATCTTACTAAGCCTCCCTTAGTACCCAACAGACTTGTTCATAAGAACGTGTAAGTTTTGGAGGTATACCAAAGGATCAACATGTCTGGGTCTCCAGATTGACTGTGCATAGCTCCCTTCGTTATCAGTATAGCATACATAGATGCTTGGTTCCCTGCTGGAAAACGTTACGTTCCTGGCTTAAGTCATTTCTAAAGGTGTGGAAAAAGCCTGAATTGGTCCCAAGTTTTAAACAAAAGAGAGAGAGGAAAAAAAGTAAAAGCATTAAATGTTATTAACGTGAGCCTATTTATAGCTACATATCAGCTGGAACTTGGAGCCTTTTAAAATAGACGTAGGTATAAAGTAATAGGAAAGTCAAGCTTCTGGAGTTGGTGAACCTCTACCCCCCTCCCCAGACAGGAGATCCTGCCCCACCTCCATCTCCACTTGGGTTCTTAATGCTGTATTTGGCATGACTAAGGAAGTCTGATGTTTCAAAGGTGAGTTGCAAAGTGGCCAAACCACTCCTCAACGCACCGCAGCATGACACACTCTTTGCTTCCAGATTCTTGTTTAACAATGCCATCAGTTTAACATTAACTGAAAAGGTAATTATTCTCCAGTTTCACTGAGCTATTAAGAAAAAAAAAAAAGTGCATTGAAACTCCAGCAGATGAAATACTGTGGTTTCGGGACCAGCTGGAAACCTTTCAGCCTTCTGAGTGGGGAAGCATACATTTATTTTCAAGGAAGAAGATTTAGGGACTTCCCTGGATGGGAAGTGGGAGCGCAGCACAAGAAGTCTCAGGAAGGCTAATCCTTCTCCGAATGGTGCTTTGATACAACTCTTCCATATTTCTGCAAGCACACTGGCATTAGTTGTTACAGGATCCAAGCTCTAGGAGATACAACTTAAGCACTGTCAAGTCCTGTGTTCAAAATCAAAAAAAAAAAAAAAAAAAAAAAAGTTCAAACAACAAAATGCTACAGAGAGCACTAATGCTGAATCATTTCTTCAGACCCTGTCACCAAATGTCACCACTGAGCATATGATAAACCTGGAGTGGGGAAGGGTTTGAGTTGCAGGGGTGAAAAGTGAAAAGCCAAGTACTCTACTTCCAATGCCATTCCCACTTCAGTTGCAAAGATGGAGCATGTCAGCTAGTCACCAGCTGAAATAAATCCTGTGGTGATGATAGCTGAGCTGGAATTTGTTTCGCTTAGATCAAATCAGAAGTGAAGATGGTACATAAGATGATGATATTTGTAGACCATTTTTTTAAGGTAAGGGAAGTTTAAAAACTAAAGACAGGGAGGTTTTTCTGTTTATCACATCTGCTAAATGATTGAATAGTCACTTCCATAAACTATGAAGAAATGATGAAATTTGAATGTTGTGCCAATTGCAAGAGACCATTCAAATTTTAATTATTCGTCACAGTTCACCCCTAAATTTAAGGAAGAAATACTGCTTTCTGAGTGAATGCACACGTGTATTTTGAATGCAGTCATGTTTGTGAGGTCTTAAAAATTAATTTATATTCTTTTTTTAATTTTATTTTATTTTACAATACAATTCAGTTCTACATATCAGCCATGGATTCTCTTGTTTTCCCCCCTCCCGCCCCTCTCCCCTTCCCCCCAGCCCACCCTCCATTCCCACCTCCTCCAGGGCAAAGCCTCCTCCGAGGACTGAGAGATCAACATGGTAGACTCAGTCCAGGCAGGTCCAGTTTTTCCTCCCAGGCCGAGCCAAGCGACCCTGCATAAGCCCCAGGTTTCAAACAGCCAACTCATGCACTGAGCACAGGACCCGGTCCCACTGCCTGGGTGCCTCCCAAACAGATCAAGCCAATCAACTGTAATAGCCAGAACATGGAAACAACCTAGATACCCTTCAACTGAAGAATGGATAAATAAAATGTGGTACATATACACAATGGAATACTACTCAGCAGAGAAAAACAATGACATCATGAGGTTTGCAGGCAAATGGATGGATCTAGAAAAAATCATCCTGAGTGAGGTAACCCAGACTCAGAAAGACAAACATGGTATGTACTCACTCATAGAAGGATACTAGATGTGGAACAAGGATGACTGGACTGCTACTCACATCACCAGGGAGGCTACCTGGAAAACAGGACCCCAAGAAAGACACGAGATTGCCCAATGATGGAGAAATGGATGAGATCTACATGAACAGCCTGGACATGAGTGGGGGTAATGAAGGGCGAGGGTCGAGGGAAAGACAGCTTGGGGAAGCGGGAGATCCCAGCTGGATCAACAACAGAGAGGGAGAACAAGGAATAGGAGGCCATGGTAAATGAAGACCACATGAGAATAGGAAGAAGCAAAGTGCTAGAGAGGCCCACAGAAATCCACAAAAATGCCCCCACAACAGACTGCTGGCAATGGTCGAGAGATAGCCTGAACTGACCTACTCTGGTGATGGGATGGCCAAACACCCTAATTGTCATGCTAAAAACCCCATTCAACTGAGGGATCTGGATGCAGAGATCCATGGCTAGGCCCCAGGTGGAGCTCTGGGAGTCCAAATAGCGAGAATGAGGAGGGTTTATATGAGCGAGAATTGTTGAAACCAAGGTTGGATAAAGCACAGGGACAAATAGCCAAACAAATGGAAACACATGAACTATGAACCAATGGCTGAGGGGTCCCCAACTGGATCAGGCCCTCTGAATGGGTGAGACAGTTGATTGGCTTAATTTATATTCTTATGTGTATGGATGTTGTGCCTATGTTTGTGCATTATGTGCATGTAGTACCCTCAGGGACCAGTAGAGGGAGCAAATCCCCCCGGGACTAGAGTGACAGGTGGTTGTGAGCCACCATATTGGTGCTGGCAATCAAACCAGAAAAGCAGCCAATGCTCCTAAAACCTGAGCCATCTCTCCAGCCCCATCTGGGGTGGGTGTCACACTGGAGGTAAGGAGGAGAGCATGTGCCACCTACCCTCTGGGCCATAGAATGAGACATTTTTTTCCCTATCTGTTCCTATGCTACAAATTAAAACTATAAGACACAATTTTAAAACCCCAACGAATTGGGAGAAATGCTGCTAACTGGGTCAGTCACACTATTACCTCATTTTATATTTTAAAAAAAATCTTAGCACTCATTTCTCACTACTTGAAAGCTAATTAAATATAAAACTGTTTAGTTGTCACAGAAATTATTTTAATCTATTAAAAACTGTCATAGTTGAGAATTCCTTATTCAAAACCTAAAATGCAGTAGTCAAAATCAAAATGCTTATTTTGTTTGCTGCTGTGTACAGTTTTGTTTGGCTTGTTAGTAAAAAAAAATAAAAACAAAGCATAGAGTAAAACAGAGAATATATTTCACTGGAGGTCACCACAGCTTATGATATCAAGCTAGAGTACAGAGCTGAGCTAATGAATATCTAGACAGTCCTGAGAGGTCACGCAGTTAAAGTCTTAACAGCTGCTTATTCTAGGAGCATGTACGGTAGGATCAGAGCAACACTCTCAAGCTGAGTGTGATGTTAGCTAACTATGAGAAATGAAATAAAATACAAACAAAAATGAAATGTGATTTGAGAACCTCTCTTTCTTTACCACACTTCCTAAACTTTTCTGTTCCATAAACCCCATTAAGAAAAAAAAAAAACTTATCAACTTGCCTTCTAACCTCAAAATCTGGATTTTATTTTTCTTTATGATGCTTTCAAGAAACGATGGGAAGGGGGAAAGAGTGGGGACAAGGAAAATGTTCTTTGATGAATTTTTTCATATTATCTAATGAGAAATAGTAGGAACAATGGTTTATTGTACTGCTACAGTGATGAGGTTATCACAGCCACTGAAACATAAAATGCACTTTGCTAGTATGGTGTCCAAATGCAGTGTACAAATAGTATCCCCATTAGTATGAATACTGAAGTACCATCCAACAGGGCATGTACACTGAATTTTCTTCCAAGGTTTGAGTTAATGCCTTATCTAATGGCATATATACTATTCTAAAATGTGTCCTTTATTCTTGCTTAAACTTAGGAGGTAACCTGTGACAAATCCAGTTATCAGTATATGTTTTCAATGAAAACAAAACAAATGTCCACCAAAGGCCTTGAATGAATGATTAGGGTAAAGTTAGAGTTGCTTGTAAAGTAGATTGCCTTAAAAGCAATGGAGTAGTCATGGTTGGCATAATCTCCTAACACATTTTATGAGGCATTCCTTGATTCATTGAACAGACTGTAGAAATTACTGCATGCAATTCTGCTTCTCTGCATCCCTCTTTTTAGCATACAAATGAAATTCATTTCACAATGAATGACCTGGATCTCAGTGTTATGACTTGTTTTAGCCAATAGGAGAAGGTAGGATTGACAGTGTGCTAGCTATAAGAGCCATACATTATTCCTGCTTGCTACCACATACTTCTGCCACAGCCAGTCCTGTGATGCCAAGAGCAAAATCAAAGACACATCAAGCACAACCATACCCAATCAGCCAACCGTTGGCTGATTGTATATGTAGTTTGTTCAATTAAAATGAGAACTTCCCTTTTGTGTCTTTTCTATAACCATCCACTCTGCAAATTTATGGGAAATAAATGATTGCCATTGGAGGGCACAGAGTTTAGGTGCTTGTTACATAGCATCATTTTAATCTGTGTGGCCAAATGTAACTGATAAAAAGGAGCTCAAAATTATGGCTTTCCCGTGTCTAAGGAATGTATGAGGAAATTTCATGTATTTACAATATGAAATCCATGCTGACTTCTGCTTTCAAAAATATGTGAATGAGTCGTGCTCAATTTGCAAACATAGTAACTAAATAAATGATGAATTAAAAGCTGAATGAGAGAATTTTCATGCTCCACTTCATACCAGTGAAAAGAGGAGATGCTTTTCAATTTCCACAGTCTCTGAAACAAAATAAATGATTTTGCAAATGTCATATTTAGTTACATTTCTCTGCCTGTTGGATTATTTCCTCTAAGAAAAATATATTTGAATACCAATTTTCCATTTAGTATATTTGGCATACATTCATGTACAAAAATAGTTTGTATTTCACAGTAAAAATACCACCCACAAGCATCTGAAAATATTGAGTCTTAAGACATTTCAGTTAGTAATTTTAGAAAAATTTATCTTATTATTCTGTGTACACATGTGTGTGTTGTGGTGTGTGTGTGTGTGTGTGTGTGTGTGTGTGTGTGTGTGTGTGTGTACGAGTACATATGTAGGTGCCCAAGGACATCAGAGGAGGATGTTGGTTCCCCAGAGCGACAGTCACAGGCAGTGGTGAACCACCCATTGTGGATGGTGGAAACCAAACTCTGATCCGTTGAAAATCAGCAAGCTCATTTAACCGCTGAACACTGTTTCCTTCCCCATTAATTTATCTTAACAAAATTAATCACAAATTTTTCTTTATTAGAGAGGTGGGATAAAACAGGCAGCAAATTATGAATGGTTCTTTATCTATGTCTCCTCCAATATTGTTTGTTTTCTCATTCTTTCTTTAACCAAAGTTTTGGATAAAGTTGGCAGGTTGCATGCAGTTTGTTGTTTTAAGATGTCAATGAACAATTAGCCTTCTGAAGAGGTACCAGAAGGCTGACTGGTGCTTACCAAAAGAGTGAGAGAAGCAACACTGACTGACTAAGCTCTTTTCAAAAACATAGCATCTCTCTAATCCTTGGACCATGAGCATGGTGGGAGCGAAAACTTACACTATGCATTACGCTGAAACTTGAAATTCATAAACTCATCCAACCAAAGCCATCCAAATATGGTACCTGCATGCCATGGAAACATCAAAGATATCAAAAAACATAATACATCTGGTGTTGACAACCTAGTTTCATGCAAGGACTATTGAAAACCCAAGGTCATGAGTGAAGAAATAGTTCTTCGAATAAAATTGAAACAATCAAGTGACTAGGATGTTATAGGCTACACACATGAACACACACACACACACACACACACACACACACACACACACACACACACTATGGAAGAAGCAGGTCACAGAGGAGTTGATTTAGGCCAAAGATCTTAAGGAGGTAGGTACTAAACTATCCTGAAATTGAACCAATATTTACCAGAAATTTTTTCTCTAGTTTCACTTTTCCAACTGGAATTTAAAACATGAAAGTAGGCAGATATATACTGGCAGTACATATTCACAAATAGGAAGGCTTTTTGTTGAGGTCACACTTGTGGAATCATAGGGGATTCATTTTTATTAGTCCCTGTTAGCTATAACTCAGTTTTTTAAATCTGTTGTTCTAAATTTGCAATATAAATCTGTATCTCTTAGTCTAACCAGATAAGCTTTCAGCACTTTCCACAAAATCTAAAACTCTTTCCACTTTTTATTTCCAGCTAAACCTGACATCTTTCCCATCATTTAAAACTTTCTCCTAACTTTTACTTTTGCTTATTTTCACATGTATTTACTTAGTATGTGGGCTGGTAGTTAGTGGAAACGTGTGTCATTGCACACATGTTGAGGTCAGAGGACAACTTACAAAAGTCTGACTTCTCTTCCTACTATGTGTTTTCCAGGGATCAGGTCAGGTCCTGTGTAAATGTCATCAGCCTCTAAGGAACCTTGCCGGTCACATTTTATTTTCTATGCATACTTTAGCCCACAGATGTTGTTAGTATTTTGTTTTAAATATTTTTAGTATTTCATCATCACAAATAATTTTATATATTTATGAGCTCTTGATACATTGATATGTGTTTATACTATATAGTAGTCAAATAATGGTATTTGTTTGAAAATAACTATTTTCCCAAATATTGACAATTTTGTTATAAAAACATCCAAAATGCATTTATCTATCCTACTTTGGAAATAGGATACACATCATTAATGCCTATATTTGCCTAGATAACTGTGCAATAACACAAAGAAACTTCTTGTTATTATTGTTATTATTCATTGAAAATAGATTTTTGTAATGCAATATATTCTGAGTATGGTCTCCCCTCTCCTAACTCCTCCTAGACCCTCCCCACTTCCCACCAACCCAAATTCACACCCTTTATTTCTCTCTCTCACTAGGATACAGACAGGTATCTAAAAAAAAATAATAAAATCAGATAAAATAAAAATAAACAGAAGAAAAAGCCAAAGATAAAGCTCAAGAAACACATATAGATGCAGAGATGCACACATTCACACCTACAGAAAATCCCATAAAAACACAAAACCAGAAACCATAATATATACACAAAGGACATGTCAGCCAAAAAAAAAAAAAAAAAATCATGATGAGACAAAAAAAACTCTCCAAAATGCCATTGAGTTCATGTTCTGTTGGCTGTCTACTGCTGGGCATGGACCTTGGGAGTGGTTTGTGTTCCTAGTGAGATTTTACTGGAGTAAACAATTGCAAGCAGTTATCAACTGAAAATAACTTTGGGTTAGGGATGTGGGCTTGTGTCCAATTCTCCACCAGGGCTATATCTGTGTAAGTTTTGTTCATGCTTCTGCAGTTGCTGTGAGTTTATATGTGCGTGGGTCCAGCTGTGTTTAGAAGGCCTTGTTTCCTGTCCTCTATGCCCTCTGGCTCTTACAATCTTTCCTCCTTTTTGCAGGGTTTCCTGAGCATTGAGGGAAGGGATTTGATAGAGACATCCTGCTTAAGGCTAAGTTTCCAAGCTCTCTCATTCTCTGCATATTTTCTAGTTGTGAGCCTCTGTATAAGTTTTCATCTCCTGCAGGAAGGAAGAGGAAGAAGGTTCTCTGATGGTGGCTGGGTGAGACACTGATATACATATACATATATATATATATGTATATATCTCAGAATGTAGTTATGAGTGATTGTACTTGTTACACTCCTTTAGCATAACAGTGGTATTTGGTGTTTCCCTAGATCCTTGTCCTATCTAGTCTCAGGTTCTTAGCCCCCTGAGTAGTGTTGGGATAGGTTTCGTCTCAAGGAGTAGGCGTTAAATCCAATTACATATTGGTTGGTTAGTGTCTTAGTTAGTATTCTATTGCTATGAAGAGACACTATGACCACAGTAACTCTTATAAAGGAAAATATTTAATTGGAGCTGGCTTACACTTTCAGAGGTTTAGTCCCTTATTGCCATTGTCATGGTGGGAAACATGGTGACATGCAGACAGACATGGTGCTGGAGGGGTAGCTGAGAGTTCAACATCCAGAACAGCAGGGAGCAGGAAGGGAGACAAACAGTGAGCCTGGTTTGGGCATTTGAAACTCCAAAGCCCACCCCTCAGTGATATATTCCCTCCAACAAAGCTATACCTACCCCAACAAGGTCACACATACTCCAATAAGTTTCCTAACAGGGAAACTCCCTGGTGACCAAGCACTCCAATCTATGAGCTTATGGGAGCCACTGTTATTCAAACTACCACAGTTAGTTTAACAAGCTTTGTGTAACTATTACACTAATGTGTTCTCTATAGCAAAGTGTTTGTTACTGGGTTGGTGTTTACCTTTCTCATTTTGTAGCATACGGGGTGCCTTTGAGTACCATGAACACTGAAAGCTTTGGGTAGTAACCAGCTCAACTTTTCCATGTTTGTGGTTTTCTGTAGATGTTGTCTTCAGCAGCAGGGCCTACTGTCAGTATGTGGAGAGCAACCAATAGCCTTGGCAATAGCCTGGATTGTTTTGGGGTTGCCATAGTGCTTCTTTGGCCAACAATACACTTAGATGTTACCAATTACTAGGAACTTGAGGCTTCATTTGATGACAAGACACATCCAATTGGCACTTTACTTCCTCTGTCATTTTGGGACTACATTTAGATTAACTTCCTATATGTATATATTTTAGGATTTACTGTTTCTATATAGTCCCTCAAATGGCCCTTGGTTTTAGGTATCTGTTCTATACTCCCTATACTTTCACCAGTAGTGGGCGAGTGTTCTTCTAACTCTACATCCTCATCAACATGAGCTATCATTTGTTTGATTAATCATGGCCATTCCTACTGTAATAAGATGAAATCTCAAGGTTGTTTTGATTTACATTTCCCTGATGACTAAGGTTGTTGAACATTTCTGTAAGCGCTTCTAACCAATTTGTGTTTTCATCTTTTTTTTTTTTTTTTTTTTTTTTTTTTTGGTTTTTCGAGACAGGGTTTCTCTGTGTAGCTTTGCGCCTTTCCTGGAACTCACTTGGTAGCCCAGGCTGGCCTCGAACTCACAGAGATCCGCCTGGCTCTGCCTCCCGAGTGCTGGGATTAAAGGCGTGCGCCACCACCGCCCGGCATGTTTTCATCTTTTGAGAATTCTTTATTTAGATCTGTACCCCATTATTAATTGGGTTCTTTGTTTTATTGATGACCAGTTTTGAGTTCCTTATATATTATACATACTAGCCCTCTATCAGACATGTAGTGGATAAAAATCTGTTTTCATTTCTGTACCACATTGCTTTATCCAAATGATGGTGCTCTTTGTCATATAGATGTAGCACGAATCTAAAATGGTCTTATTAATAAAAACAAACCTGAAGCCAGGTATTGGGGTGAATGCTGGAAGATCAGAGAGACAGAACAAACCACAGCCACCTCACCTCACCAATTCCTCAGCTGATCCTGTTTCCTCAGACTGGAAGCCTCTGTGTCCTCATCCAGAATGAATCTCAGCTGAACTGTTTGTTGCTCAAAAGCCTAAAAGCTTAACCAGCTCTAGTTCCTCATCCTCACGCCTTAAATATCTTTCTGTTTTTTGCCTGGGATTAAAGGCGTGAGTCACCATGCCTGGCTGTTTCCAGTGTGGCCTTGAACTACAGAGATCCCGATGGATCTCTGCCTTAGGAATGCTAGGATTAAAGGTGTGTGTGCCACCATTTTCTGGCCTCTGTACTAGTGGCTGTTCTGTTCTCTGACCCCAGATAAGTTTATTAAGGTGCACAATATTTTGGGGAACACAATATCACCATAGAAGCTTTTCAGCCTCATCAGGTCTCAGTAATTAATTTTTATTCTTGGTGCCTGTGTTATCAGTTCACAAGCCTTTTCCTGTGTCAGTGATTTAAGACTATTCCTGTTTTCTCTTCTATGGTCTTTGATCCATTTGGAGTTATTTTGTGCGGGGTGATAAATAGGGATCTAGTTTCATTCTTCTACATGCAGACATCCATTTTGATGAACATCATTTGTTGAAGGTACTGTCTTTTTTTCCAGTGTGTATTTCTGACTTCTTTATCAAAAATCAGGTGTACAAACATGTGAATTTATATGTGGATCTTCAATTTGATTCCATTGATTTCCATTGATCAATGTGTATGTTTTTGTGGCAGTACCATACTGTTTTTATTACTATAGCTCTGTAGTAAAAATCTCATGTCAAGGATAGTGATTCTTCCAGCAGTTCCTTTATCATTCAGGATTGTTTTAGCTTATTTGGTTTTTTTGTGTTAATCCTAAGAAGCTCAAGTTCTGTAAAGAAGTGTGTTGGAATTCTGATGAAGATCACATTGAATCTGGGATGGCTTTTAGTAGAATGGCCATCAGTTTCTTTCTTCAATGTCTTAGTCTTTCACTTTCTGGGTTAGTTACTCCAAGATATTTTACTCTTTTTCAGGTCATTGTGAATAGTATTGTTTCCCTGATTTCTTTCTCAGCTTGTATGCCATTTGCATATAGGAAGGCTACTGATCTTTGTTAATTTTGTATCCTTCGACTTTGTTGAAAGTGTTTAACCGTTGTAGAAGATTTGTGGTGTGAATTTTTAGGATCACTTATGTATACAATCATATCATCTACAAATAAAGATACTTTGACTTCTTTCCTTCCTATTTGCATTCTCTTGATCTACTTAGTTGTCTTATTGCTCTAAGTCTTCAAGTACTATACTGAATAAGAATGGAGAGCATTGATTCCTCTTGATTTTAGTGGAAATACTCTGAGTTTCTTTCCAGTTATGTTGATATTGGCTGTGGGCTTGTGGTAAATCACTTTTATTATGTTGAGGTATGACCCTTGTATGCATAGTCTCTCCAGGACTTTTATCATGAAAGGGTATTAGATTTTGCCAAAGGCCTTTTCTGCATCTAATAAGATGATCATGAGGTTTCTGTCTTTTCTGTCTGCTTATATGGCAAATTACATTTATCAATTAATATATGTTGAACCATCTCTGCATCTCTGGAATGAAGCCTTCTTCATCATGGTGGATGATTGTTTTTATATATTCTTGTGTTTGGTTGATAAATATTTTATTGAAAAATTTTGCATCTATTTTTCAAAAGGAATTTTATCTGTAATTCTCTTTGTGTATTGGGTCTTTATGTGCTGTAAGTATCAAAATAACTGTGGCCTAATAAAAAGAATTGGACAGTGTTCCTTCTGATTCCATTTTGTGGAATAATTTAAGGATTATTGGTGTTAATTCTTCTCTGAATTTTTGGTAAAATTCTGCACTAAATTGATAAGGTCCTGAGATTTCTTTTTTTTTGATTGGGATTTTAATTGCTGCTTCTATATCATTAGAGATTATAAGTCTCTTTATTGCTTGTATAGATTTATATTTCTTATTTGATCTTAATTTAACTTTGATAGGTGATATATAACAAGGAAATTATCCATTTCTTGTATTTTCCAATTTGATGGAGTATAGGATTTAAAGTATGCCCTTATGACTCTGTTTCCTTGGTGTCTGCTGTTATGTGCCCCATTTTTCTCTAATTTTGTTTAATTGGTCTTTCTCCCTCTGCCTTTTAGTTTGGCTAACAGTTTATGATTATTATTGATTTTGTTTCATTGATTCTTTGTATTGCTTTTTTGTTTCCATTTTTTTATTTCAGCTATGAGTTTGATTATTTCTTGCTGTCTCCTCCTTTTAGATGTTATTTCTTCTCTTTGTTTTAGTGCTTTCAGGTATGCTGTTAAGTTACTAATGTGACATATCTCCATATTTTTAAATGTAGGCACTTAGTGCTCTGAATTTGACTCATAGCTGACTTCACTGTGTCACCTACATTTGACTATGTTGCATTTTCATTTTCTTTAAATTCTGAAGTGTTTTAAATTTCTTTATTAATTTCTGTCTTGTTTTTATTCAGTAGTGAATTATTCAGTTTCAATGAGTGTATAAACTTACTATTTGTTTCTGTTGCTTTTGATCTCCAGCTTTAATCCACGGTGGTCATCTAGAAGGTGGGATGTGTGTTCTCGATTTCCCTGTATCTATTGAGACTTGCTTTGTGTCCAAGAATGTGGTTGATTTCAAAGAAAGTTCCATGAACTGTGGAGAAAACAGTATATTCTTTTGAGTTTGGATGAAATGGTACGTAAATATCTGTTAAGTCTATTTGGTTTATGATGTCATGTAGCTCCAACCTTTTTCTGTTTAGTTTTTATTTGAAGGGCCTGTCTATTGGTGACAATGAAGCACTGAAGTCACCCACTTTCAGCACGTGAGGGTCAATATTTGATTTTAGAAGTTGTAATGTTTCTTTTATGAACGTGGGTGCTTTTGTGTTTGGTGCATATGCATTTTGATTTGATGGCCTGAAATTACTTATTCCTTCTGGTTTTGTGTCTGTGGTTAACCATTAAGGTTGAATTTTCCTTCTAGCATCTGTGGTCTCTTAGACTCTTTAAAACATCTGTCCAGGACCTTGTAGCTTTCAGAGTCTTCATTGAGATGTCAGGTGTTATTCTAATTGGTCTGCCTTTATATTTAACTTGGTCTTTTTCCATTTCAGCTTTTAATACATGTTCTTTATTTTGTACATTTAGTATTTTGATCATTATGTGATATGAGTAATTTCTTTTCTAGTTCAGTCCATTTGGTATTCTATGTGTTTCTTGTACCTTGATGGGTGCCTCCTTCTTCAGGTTAGAGAAATTTTCTTCTATGATTTTGTTGAAAATATTTTCTGTGCTTTTGACCTAGGGTTTCTTCTCCTTCCTCCATTCCTATCATTTTTAGATTTGGTCTCTTCACATTGTCCCAGATTACCAAGGTATTTTATGCCTGGTTTATTTTAGATTTAATATTTTATTTCACTGAGGTATCCATTTCTTCTATCATGTTTTAAGTGCCTATAATTCACTCTTCTGTCTCCTGTATTATGTTGGTAAGTCTTGCCTTTGGGCTTCCTATTTAAGATCCTAAATCTTGCACTTCCAGTTTTCCTTCAGTTTGAGTTTTCTTTAATTGATTCCATTTCCACTTTCATGTCATGGCAGTTTTCTTCATTTCATTCCACTGTTTGTGTTTTTTATAGATTTCACTAATGGATTTATTTGTGTCCTCTTAAAGTTCCTTGAGCAAATTCGTAATAGACAATTTGAAGTCCTTGTCTATATAATGTTTCACTTATATCACATTTATCAGGGTGTATGGTAGTAATATTGCTGGGCTCTAGTGAAGACATATTGTCATAGCTGTTATTGATTCTGTTTTTATACTGATGTCTAGGCATTTGGGTTTGGGATGAATGTAATTCTAGGTGTTGATATCTGGTCTTCTATTTTTCAGGTGGGTTTTCTGTTCCTTGGTTTCTATTGCCCTCTCTGGATCTTAGGTCCATGTGGTGGCTGTGGGTCTCCTAGTGGAGAATGCTTCTGAGGCCCTGCCAGGTATGGCTATTGGGGGTCCTGGGTCGAATTTGATTCTAGGTATTGGGGGCTGACAAAAGGGAATGGGGATGGACTAGAAGGAAAGGGGCTAAAAGAGTCCACAGGAGAAAGGAAAGCTGGGTCTGCCATGATGTTCTGTGGACTTCACAGGAAATGGAGGAAGAGAAAAGACAGAACCCTACAGATCATCTGCTACAGGGCTAGGGATGAGACTGAGCAAATCACCTGCCTCATCCCATGGCCAGTGTGGCCACTGGGTTTCCAAAGATAGAGAGCCAAGGGCATTGGAGTGTGAGAAAAGGGGATGGGTGATGAAGGAAGGCTTTAGAAGATCAGCTTAACCCCTGGGAAGAGGGGAAGAGAGGAAAGAGATGCAGAACCAGGTGGTCTGCTACAATGCACCAGATAGGATGGGTTTATTGAAATTGGAGGATGGGAAGGAGAGTAAAGATCACCTATCTCATTGCCTGGCCAACGTGGTCAATGGATTTCCAGGGAAAGCAGGAACATCCTTCTTTAATCTAATTATATTTTTTTGCTACTTGTTGGTCAACATTACCTCATTGGACTGTTCTACTCTGTGCTTCTATGGGATCATTGTTTTTAGATTTATTTAGAAAGGGTATCATGTAGTATTTCCCTTTCTGTGCCTGGCTTATTCTTTTCAAAACACAATGACCTGAAAGTCCATCGATATAGTCACAAATGGCAGGATATCATCACTTGCATGGTATCCTCTGTGGCTGTGTGCCACACCTTCTTTAATTATTCATCAACTGATGGGCACATAGATAGTTTTCTGTTCTAGGCCACTGTGATTAAACGTGCCAATGCAAATGTCCCTTCCATATTCTGATTTTGTTTCCTTTGTATATCTAACTACCAGGAGAGCTATTGGATCATATTTTACTTCCTTTTAAAATTTTCCCAAGGTCTTCAATTCCCACAACCATCATGGCTTAGGGATTAACCTAACTGGGGCAACAAAGGAATGAAGAAAGGACAGACAAATGTACAGAAAAGCTGGGATCAGGTAGGTGGTGTGCTTTTATGGAGATGAGGGAACTGTAACCCAGAAAAACAATGTATTTACTGTGTACAACACAAAGCGGAGCAGGATTAGGTAATCTCAGTAGGATGTCTGTATATGGCAGTTGTCTCAGGCTGTAGTCACTTGGAATCAGGAAGTTGTGGTTGATAGTTTCTGCATACATTGGTTTTAGCTAAAGCTCAGTCCTTCGTAAACATCCATTCTCAGACCAGTGCAAGGCTTTGCAATTCATCTGAGCTTTACCCATTCAGTGGGCCTGAAGCATTGGGTCCTTGACATTACCATACTCATGTCGATAATACACATTTACTCAAGACTGCATCTATCCCCCCATCACATTCAACATTCTGTTCTATAGTGACTTTATTTATTTATATTCTCAACAACTGTGTGAATGGATACCTGCTTCTTCATGTCTCTGACAGCACATTTTCCTATTTTGTATCTTGTCTCTTGGCTCTGGTGACTGCTTTGCAGAAGCTTTACAGTTTGATGCAATCAGCTTTTGTGTTTTTAGGGTTTGATCAAAAGATATCATGCTGGATGTTTTGGTTTGAATATTAGTATCTCCCATAGGTTCTTGTGTTTGGAAACTGGTTGCCAGCAGGTGTTGCTCTTTCAGAGGAAGTAGTTAGCCTACCAACAACTGATCCATTTCAAGAGAAGGTGCCTATGCCTGACACTACCTAAATGGCCAGGAACCAGAAGCTGGATAGCCCAGAAACCTAGGATAGAACCAAACACAACTGGCAAAAAAAAAAAAAAAAGTCAATGAAATGCTTCCTAATGATATTCTGTTATACTCATAGATTGGAACCTAGCCCATTGGTCATCAGGGAGGCTTCATTCATCCAGCAACTGATGGAAGCAGATGCAGAGACTCATAGCCAAACGTTAGATGGAGCTTGGGTAACCCCACAAAAGATGGGGAGGAAGGATTGTAGTAGTCAAAGGCGTAGAGGATATCACAAGAACTCTGCCCAGACAGCAACTAAGCAGGGCTCATGGGGACTCACAGAGACTAAAATGACAATCAGGGGTCTGTCCTAGGTCCTCTGCACATATGTTATGCTTGTGTAGCTTGATGTTCTTGTGTGACTCCCAACAGTAGGAACCAGGGCTGTCTCTGACTCTTCTGCCTGCTCTTGGGATTATTTTCCTCCTACTGGGTTGCCTTGTCCAGCCTTGATATGAAGATATGTGCCTAATTTTATTGTAAGTTGTTACTCCGAGTTAAGTTGATCTCCCTGGGAGGCCTGCTATTTTTCTGAAGGCAAACAGAGGAGGAGTTGATCTGGGGGAGAGGGGAGGAATAGGTAGGGGTTGGGAGGAGTAGGGGGAGGGGAAACAGCAGTTGGAAGGTAATATATAAGAGAAGAATTAAAAAAGAAGAGGGAGGAGAAGGAGGAGGAGGAAGAAGAGAAGAAGGAGAAGAAAAGGAGAAGCAGCTAATTGTACCTTAAGGAGGTTAAGCCTGGTTGGAGAAACTAAGTCTTCGGAGCTGGGCCTAGATGTCTGATAGCCTGAAGCACTTGATATTGGCACTCTGCTTCCTATCTGTTGAAGAAAAGTGACCAGTCATTGTGTGTACGTGTACCTGACACCATGCCTTCCTTGGTGTGTCCTGTTGAACTACGAGCCAAAATAAACTCTCCTATCCTTATCATCAGGTATTTAGTCCTGATGAGTGACACACTACACTGGGAATGCAGCTCAGGGGTAGATAAAGTACTTACTTAGACTTCAGGAGACCCTGGGTTTCATTCCCAGCGCCACTAAAGAAAAAACATCTCTTCCAGTGTCCTGAGCAGGTCCCTTGTGTTCTCTTCCAGCATTCCCACAGTTTCAGATGCTACATTTGGATTTTTAATCAAGTTAGAGTGAATTTTTGTGAATGGTGAGAAGTGGGGAGGGGCCTGTTTCATTCTTATGCACGTGATCAGCTAATTGTGATGACATCATTTACTAAAACTGCTCTCCTTTTCTGGGTGTGATCCAACCTCCTGTGTCAGACACCAGTGTTATTTGAATGAAAGGTTGAAAACAGGATAATCTAACCATGCACGTTCATATAGTACCTAATGGATTATGTGGACATGCATTTGACCAATAAATTAATGACTGAATTAGTGAGCAATGATTTCTAAATGCACATTTTAATTGGGAGGAAATTGACATTCCTTAAGATTTTGTAACTTACTGGAGTGGTCAAAGGAAGAATTAAAACTTAATTTAGGCTTTCATTGATACACAGTACAGCAATTGTCTATGATTTCTGAAACGGTATTACATTTTAAATCATAGGTGATCACTCTTTCTGAAAGCATTACGCTGAGCCTTCTGTAAAACTAAAGTTCTTTCAAGCATCGCCTATATTATGTAGGTTTTTTTTTTCCCAGCTTTTTTGCAGGCTTTCTGGACTACTTCTATTGTGAGGTTTTATATAACAACTCCATTTTAGAAGCACAGGGTAGTCCGTCCAAAAAGGCGGGTTTCATCCTAGCGAAGGAGTTGGAATGATATGAAAGAAATAGCGCGGCTTTTGATATCAGACAGTATTAGACCCTGAATGACAACTTTTCAACTGACAGCGACTGTGGTTTAAGGAAAGCAAGTTAACATCTCAGGTCCTCGTTTCCCTTTTTTGTAAAGTGGTGTAAAGATATCTCCTCTCATCCCTCCATGGAAAAGTAAACAGGAAACTAGATGGGAAACACGCCTTGCGAAGACATGCACTGCTCTTTCCTAGCTGCGAACTGTCTTTTCTCCAGATCAGCGTGCATGGCTGAGACAGTCGTGGAACTGACTGATAGTCCACCTGATGCCTGCGAGTAGCTGAAGCGGGCGAGGGCATAGGCTAGACTTCAAGAGATGCCAGATACAGACTGCACTGTCAGCTGGAAACTAGTGAAAATGATGACACTGCCAAGTGGGAAAGGCATAGCAAGAAGTTGGTTGGCATCAGGGATATACCAGTCGAAACACGTCTGTCTTTTCTTGTGTCCATGGCCAGTTTCATTAATAAGAATAATCAAATAGTTAGCCAGGCACCACTGCCTGAGTAAGAAAGAGGCATAGAGATGCTTCCAGTGTCTGTCTTCTGGCACTTTTAAAGCTATTTGATGTTTTTAAATAGCTTTATTGACATATGACATGTCACACAATTCATACTTTTAAGGGTATATAACTCATTGGTTTTTACTATGTGAGGTTATGCATCTATTAATGTAAGTTTATAATATTTTCATTGCGCCCAAAGGGGAAAAACCCATCCATCTGTCATAGGCTTCTAATTCTCCCAGTCCTATTCATGCAGCCATAGAAAGCTGCTAATCCATACTGTGGTTCTATTGATTTGTCTGCTCTGAACTTTTCATATAAATGGAATTATATACTATGTGGCATTCTGCCTCTGGTGTATTGCACTTATCATAATGCTTCTGTGTATGATTCATTGTATCATATTCATTGTGTATCAGTACTTGTATTAGTGATTATTCTCATTCCTGTGACCATACCTGACAAGAAGCACTATATTGACAAAGGAAGGGTGTATTTGGGCTCTCAATTTCATGGTGAGGAAGGCAAGGTGGTGGGAGAAGCTCCTGTCTGTAACAGCAGGGGTGTGTGGCACAGCTTCTTAGCATCCTGTGTGACTGTCAGGTAGAGCTTGGATGGAAATGGGCCTGGCTATAACTCTAAAGCTCCTGGTTATGACCCACTGAGCCTGCCCCATTATTGTCCACTTCAAGCAAGGTCCTGCTTCCAAAGATTCCCAACCTCCATACACTGCCACCATCTGGGACCAAAGATTAAAACATACAAACCTGTGTGCTACATTTAATATTCAAACTATAGCATTCTTTTTATGGATAAATAATATTTGCTAGGTAGTTGTCAAGCATCCTCCCGCCTCACTCTGATGTATCTTCCATTTCATTTCCTTGACAAAAACATGTTTAAGATGAAAGACCACTTAGATTTTATTAATGCATTGTCTTTTAATATGAAAAGAGAATCTGAGTTACAAGATGCCAATGTAATACATTGCTCTGTTTATTGGAAAACTCAGGCCCTATCTTTGCCAGCTTACTAGACTGTGCTGGGGTTTCATTCAGTTTCTTCTCTAAAATGTCAGTGCCTCCTGCTTCATATGCCATTTTCATAATTTTTGTTATTTTTGAAATTGTAACATGATTATATCATTTATCCCCTTTCCTTTTCCGTCTCTAGCCCCTCCCATATGTCCCCATTGCTCTCTCTCACAATCGTGGCTTCCTTTTCTTTAATTTTGTTACATATACATGTGTTTAAGAACATTTACATTCCTAATTGTATGTATATATATATTAACATTTTTATAATTATATGCATATATATTCCTAAATATATAAATACAACTTGCTCAGTCTGTATGTTACTTGTATGTATATGATTTTTAGGGCTGAATACTTAGTGTGAGATATCATACTAATCACTTATAAATACACTTCCACATCCTGAATTCATGATCCATGTCTAAAATGTATGTTGGTAAATAAGAAAGAATTAGATTATTGAAATGCAAGGTGAAATTTCTGATCCAAATTGTAGACAGATATCTTCAAATGATCTTCCAGATAGGCCTTAAAAATGACAAATATAAAGTTCTTGCTTAGACTCTTTGATTACTTAGTGGATTCCATCCACTGTGACGTCCTGCTCTTACAATCCCTGCAAAAAGAGCTGTAAACGTGCACAGCAATCTGATGGCGCTGAAGAAGTGCTTCCGTACCAAAGGGCTCTGCTTTAGAGCTGGGATGCCAAAAGTCAAAATAAGGGTTTTCCTTTCCTCTCAGTGTATGCCATAAATTTTCCAAGACCTTGTGTACCAAAGTGACCCAGAGCATATATTTATATGTGACTGTTGAAATTTAAAGTGTGGTAATTTAATATCAGTACATATGGGATACAAAAGTACAGTCAAATGTATTGGTCCTGCTGTTTAGGCTAAAGCAAGTAACCTCAGTGTGAGTAAGGATGCTGTCTCTTCCAACCCAAAGGTTAAAATCTTATTTCCTTTGCTAAACTCCTTTTCATTTTTTCTTCCCTGCAGTACCTGCATGACTTATTATGCTATTACTGGAGTACTCTCTGACCTCATTAACATTTTTATCTCCAAAGGAAATATTATAAAAGACCTGCCTGGCTATAATCTCTCCTACCTAAGACTTTACTATCATTTCCAGACCTAACCACTTCAAATATCCAAGGTTTCTTTTTGTGAGTGAGCTATTTTCCCAAACCTGCTGAGTTCTGACGTTAGCTATCTACTAAATCTGTTTTTTTTTTCTAATTTTACACATTTCATAATTTTTCATTCTGGAAAAATGGCCCCAAAATAGTGTGTTTGGAAGAAGAATGAAAATTTCTAGGATATCCACTGTTGGAGTATACATCAGGATGTAGCTATAGCAAACAGGCCCTGGCTTGTTCCACTGTCAGATAAGTAGGAAATTGTGTTTTGCAAAGAGCAAATTAAAAATTTTCACTTTAATTCTATTCACTACACTGTCTGTGGCTTTAAAAACAAATCATTGTGTTTTAAAATGGCAATTAAATATCTACATACATACTGTAAAATTACAAAAAAGGCATATCAGGCATCATTTGAGATTTATCAAACACATCAGGAGATTTTTTTTTTTTTTTTGGTTTTTCGAGACAGGGTTTCTCTGTGTAGCTTTGCGCCTTTCCTGGAACTCACTTGGTAGCCCAGGCAGGCCTCGAACTCACAGAGATCCGCCTGGCTCTGCCTCCCAAGTGCTGGGATTAAAGGCATGCGCCACCACCGCCCGACGAGATTTTTTTCAACAATATTCATGCTTACATAGTGCTATTTAATGTAAGGAGTATCTGGACTAATACAACCATTCTCAGAACTTTTATATACAAACATCATATGGGAAAGACCTATTATACAACCTGAAGTAGCTGTGAATGTGCACTCTAAGAATAAGTATAAGAGGTGAGGAATAAATGACATTTCCAAGTACACAAATGTACTGCCTATATAGGATCATCCTTGAAGGACACTCACCTTTGAAAATTGTCTTCTCATTGTAAATCCTTCATGATGAACAATCATACTTTAGTATAACTGTAACTTGAAATTATTTACTAGTGTGTGCACAAGCATTGGTCCTTTCTATTGAAGACTCCAACCTATTTGAAAAATTCCATACTTATCTGTGAAAACCCATTTGGTACCGGTGCAAGTAGTAAAACACAAAGTGGGTAAGCCTAATTTTGTTAGCTCTTTTATAATTGATGGATTCTTAAAATGAAATAAGTCACATCTACTTCAGCAGTAACACAAGATACTCCAGGATTTTGATTTCTTAAATCTGCATGCCATGAGCAAAATTTGGATCACTATTTTACAAAAGATTACTTCAAAGAATGGAGTAAATTGTTGTTTTGTCTATTTTACTCAATACCTGTCATATATAGGGTAAGGTATAAATGAGAAATAACAACAGTTCTTCCTTGTGATCAAACAACATTTACATAAATCAGAATGAATCAAAGTAAAATGCTAACTTCAGAGGTAAAATATTGTGCATTTTAAACACAAAACACCATGTGCTAAAAGCAAACACTAACAATGTGCAATGAGGTGGGCTGTTTTTTTTTTGACAGAGAGAGGGAGAGAGAAAAAAAGAGGGAGGGGGAGGGTAAAGAAGAAAAAATTTGGTGAGTAGGGATGTTCTGGGAGGAGTTGGGTAGAGGACAATGTGATAAAAATATATTATATAAAGATATCATGATAATAACATCATTCACATTGAAAGAAACATAAAAAGAAAGGAAGCAAAAAGTCATACTCATAATTAATAGCCTATATTTTTCTAGGCTATGGTTTGCCTTTTTATTTTATTCATATTTTTTTTGTTATGAGATTATAAGCCTAGATATTTCAACCATTTTAAAACTGAATTTGGCCGGGCAGTGGTGACGCACGCTTTTAATCCCAGCACTCGGGAGGCAGAGCCAGGCGGATCTCTGTGAGTTCGAGGCCGGCCTGGGCTACAGAGTGAGTTCCAGGAAAGGTGCAAAGCTACACAGAGAAATCCTGTCTCGAAAAACCAAAAAAAAAAAAAAAAAAAAAGATAAATAAATAAAACTGAATTTGATTAGGATGTTTTCTGACCAAGTCTCATACCAACATCTATTATTTGCAGACGATTTCATTACGTAACTAGTTTGTGGCCTTTTTTCTGTGGGGTGTTTACCGTTTAAGCCTCACCTGCTTGTTTTGAATGTGCCACGACGGTAGGCCTGCTTAATGTCTCTGAACTAGGACAGCCGTGTCCCTTTTGAAAAGACCAAGCTACCATTAGAAATGGGTCATGAAGCAAAAGTCATTAACTCACTTTTAAAAGGGCAGAGCCCATCAACGCATTACTGACAGACCTCCTTCCCTGTGTCCATTCGCCTTTATTAAATACCACATTTAATATCTGCCTCCATGCCTGAGAGAACCTTTGGGTGCATGTCTCCATGAAAGACATAAAACCATTAGGAAACAATTTAATTTGAGGCTCGTCTTTAAATGAGAACCTTAACTCTTTATGCAATATTATACAGATATTATATCGTAAACTCCATATTTGTAATCCCTGAAAAACTGACGCCAGAGTTGTTAGTTGGAAAACACTCCTGGGCTATCGAAGAAGAAAATTCGATTAATAAAGGCAATGATGAAAAACAGATTAAGGACTTATTTTTCCCTCAGTGTTGGTTGAGAAAATGACAACAGGAGATAGAAATTTGTGTCTTCACTACTCACCAAATGAAAGGTTTATTTAAAAATCAATATTTAGATAATAACACAGTGGTAGGGAATGAGATCTCTATTTCCACGTGGCTAACTTCCCAGACTAACCTTGGAAGTTGCAGTTCAGAATGATCTGCCTACAGCGTCCAAATGGAAATTTCATATAATGAGGAAAGATTATCCACGCGCTGTAAATTCTCTTCTTGGAAGGAAATGTTGCGGAGTCAATCTTTACATCTGTTTTCCTCCATTCTAGCTGTTAGAAATAAAGACTTTATGAATTTTTACCACTCTCGGCTTGGGAAGCACTGGTGTTGTGGCAAAAGCCAGTTATGAGGAAAGTGAGATCCAACCCTACTGAACCCTTCTTTGGGATCTCCAGAGCAGATTGGAGGAAGGCTGTGAGAAGCTGTGCCCGCATCCTTCAACCTACCCCAGGACCTGAAGCCCAGGGCTGGCAGCTGGGCCTGCCTCATTAAAACATTCATATCTTCCATCTTGTTTTATTTATATAATCTCATGCATATTTGTAAAGACACTAGTAATGTTTCAGATATGCACATCTTTAGAATTACATATGAGACAACCTAGCTGGCATGTAAGCATACACAAAACTATTTAATAGGCAAAGAAAAACATATAAATGTAAAAAAAAATGAAATTTTTGTCCTTTAAAAATATGTTGGATTCTCAATTATTAGCTTTTTCTTTCTCCTCTTTCAACTCCTACTTTCTCCTTTCTTCCTTTGTATATTTATTTCTCTGTCTATCTAGCATTCTTACGTTCATTTTTCACCTTGCTTTCTTTTTTATTTAGAACTAGTCACATATATATTTACATATATATATAATGTACTATACATATATATGAACAGGGGCTATTAATGTTAATCCATTGTGACCCATTTCTACTAGACATATACTCATTAGTTATATATATATTTATAATATTAAATTATATATGTATTTATAATATTAAAACTTATTAATATTTATATTTACACGCATGTCCCTACTTCCCAGTATTAAACCAGGTATTATATTTTCGGTATCATCTGGGAGACAATAAGAGGCCCCTTTTACGTAAACGTAGTCACACAACAAATGCATCCCTGTACTTATTTCTCAGAGCCTTTTGATGAAACCTGCTGGCACCAGATCCTCCCAGTAGGTGTCTCATGCCTAAGGTCTCACACATAAATGGCGGTCCTGCCATAGCAATGGCCCTGATTTCTCCATCTGGACCAAGTGCACCTCCACAGGCAGCTACCACATTCTTCCCTACTGCCCACACTGATTCCATCTGGCTGTGTTTAGAGCTTGGCTCTGGCCTATAAGCACCTATTGAATATCATAAGAAAATGCCAAGTTTCCTTGGATTCATAGCTGGCTATCATATTTCCCACCCATTTACACCTAGTTCTTCTGAGCTTATTGAGTCTCTCCCTGGACCCACACTTCTCCATATGATCCAGAGGCTATAATCCCTTCATGGGTAGGTTTACTCACAGTTTTAACAGGTACAGTTATTATTGAAGTCAGTTTTATTTCTGTCATCTTAATTCAATTTTACAGAATAAATGTTGAGTTACAATTATGGTGGAATTGATAGGCTTTTCTGCCATAACGATTTTCACTTATTTTCTCTGTTTAGAATTTCTCAATCTCTCATCAATATGATAGAGTTTTCTCTTTCTAGCTTAAAAGTTAGTTTCACTTTTTAAAAATAAGTTTTTAATTAAAATAGAACTGTATCATTTTCCCCTTCCTTTCTTCTCTCCAACCCCTGTCAGGTTCTGTCCCATCAACCTTGCCCATGCGTCTTTTTTTTTAAGTCATCATTATTGAAATGTATGTGTGTACACACACACACATATACACACATATACACTGTATATGTGTGCATATATGTATATGTATATGTATATGTATACATACAAACTGCTGAGTCTCTCTATCTCTATCTCTATCTCACTTCCTGAGTGTGTGTGTGTGTGTGTGTGTGTGTGTGTGTGTGTGTGTACCCTGCTGAATCTTTTTTGGCTGTTTGAGTGTGTATGGTTTCAGGGATGGTCACTTTGCATAGGACAACTAGAAAGGGGCTCATCCCTGGGAGAAGCTAATTCTCCCTTTCCCAGTCATCATTAGTTGCCTGTAGTTTTTTCCTGTGGGTGGGACCCTGTGAAATCTCCTCCCTTCCATGTGAAAATGTTTGTTGATATTGCCTTTGTTCTAGTTATTTTTTTAAAAAAAAAAACATATGATTTTAATTGAAAGAAAAATTACTTTTTTTCCCTCCAGAACACCTGGAAGTTCACTGTGATATAATCTGTCCTAGTAATGACTGACAAATTCTGGTGAGTTGTGGAGAAGTAGGAACTCCCATCTATTGCTGGTGGGAATGGAAATTAGTACAACTACTCCCAAAATCAGCACATAGAATCCTCAAGAAACTAAAACTAAATTTAATACATGGCCCAGCTAAACCACTCCATGTCATGTGCCCAGAGTAACTGATATCCTACTCCACAGATACTTGTTCAGCCATGTCCATTGCCTCCCTATTCATAACAGCCAGGAAATGGAAACAACCTAAATGCCCTTTAACAGATAACTAGATAATGAAAATATAGTACATATACATAAGGGGATATTTTACTTTTATTATGATGACTTCAGTGTTGCTGAAGTTATCCTGTTCCTGCCCGGCTCCAGCGGCCCTCAGACCCAAGCAAACACACAGATACTTATATTATTTATAAACTGTATGGCCTGATGGCTCAGACTTCTTGCTAGCTGTTCTTATATCTTAAATTAACCCATTTCTATAAATCTATACCTTGCCACGTGGCTCGTGGCTCACCAGTACTTTACATCCTGCTCCCCATGGCAGTGGCTGACAGTGTCTCTCTGCCTCAGCCTTCCACCTCCCAGCATTCTCCTCCTCCTTGTCCTGCCTACACTGTCCTTCCTGCCTGGCTACTGACCAATCAGCATTTTATTTATCAACCAATCATAGCAACATATATTTACAACATACACGACATCCCACAGCACTTCAGTACTTATTTAAGTACCTATATTCTTTTATTCTGTCTTTTGGCCTGGATTTGTAAATATTTAGATCTTTCTTCTCACACAGTAAGTGATGGGTTCTTTCTAAATCTAAATTCTAGATACATAGGTTTTAGACTGGAGGATAACAAGTTCAAGTCCTAGCAAGGCTACAGAGTGAGTCCAAGGCCAAGTTAGGTGATATAATGTAACCTAGTCTCAAAATAAATAATGATAATAGTAATAATCAAGCTGGGGATATAACTCAAGTCGTAGAATGCTTGCCTTGGATCAATCCTCAGTACTAGGGGGAAAAGATCTCTATATATTAACTTGCATAGTCCAAAATGATTAAATTTTCTGTTTATTTTACAACCTTAAAGACAATTCTGAATGTCCTTCCTTATTAGTTTGATGTTGAGAAGTCTACTTCTAATAGGATTTCTAACTCTTTGCAGATTCTCTGCGAGTCATCCTGACTGTTGGAACTCTGCTTTTCGCTGTTGAGGTAGTGTCTTACTTAGCAGTCTGACGTGCCTAAGCAAGGCAGACTGATGTTAAACTCATGACAACCTTCCTGCTGGGATGACAGGTCTGTGTCACCAAGCCTGGCTTTCCTGCTGAAATACTTTCAATTTTCCCTCCCCTTTGAAATCTAAGATCCCATTAAAATTGCCAAATGTGAATTTTTCATTATTCCTCCATTTGGTTCCTTATAAACTATTCATTCAAAGCCTTTCAAACTTCTTTAATTCTGAAAAATGTCCATGAAATCTTCACATTTTTCTCCTTTCTCTTTGTTTTTCTCTGCTCTTGGGCCTTGTTCAGACATTGCTATGTATAGCATTCTCTGTCTTCTAACATTTATATTACCTTTTCTAACTTCCCTTTCCAAGCCCTCCTCAAAGAGATCCTTAATTTAAGATTTACACTCATTCATTTACTCTTTACTAGTACTCAACAAAATATTTGTATCACCTATTATTTTTTTTTTTTATTTTTTTTTTTTTTGGTTTTTCGAGACAGGGTTTCTCTGTGTAGCTTTGTGCCTCTCCTGGAACTCACTTGGTAGCCCTGGCTGGCCTCGAACTCACAGAGATCCGCCTGGCTCTGCCTCCCGAGTGCTGGGATTAAAGGCGTGCGCCACCACCGCCCGGCTCCTATTATGTTATTTAGGTCAGCTGTTTTATTTTCTCATTTGATACTTTACATGCTATTTCATAGAGCTTGTTCCTGTTTCATAAGTCTCATATCTCAGCTTGTTATGTTAAAGATGTCATTTACTTTTAAAAATCCTCAATCTTTCCAGGCAGTGGTGGCATACGCCTTTAATCCCAGAACTCGGGAGGCAGAGGCAGGCGGATCTTTGTGAGTTCGAGGCCAGCCTGGTCTACAGAAGGCGCAAAGCTACACAGAGAAAAAAAAAAAAGAATCCTCAATCTACTTGTTGTAATAATTGTCATTTACAGAGTATGTAGCATTAATTTTTGTGTGTCTTTTTTTTCATCTTGTAAGCTCATGATTATAGTACGGGCCATGATCCGTGTGTATCTCCGGCAAGTACAAGGGAAAAGGTGGCGACTTGATGTAGCACGGGGAGCCCCGGCACCATGGAATCTCAATGGTATGATGACCGTTTCACAAGGCCGTCCTCAGATCAGCCTTGTATGTAAACCCTTGCAACAAAGCTCTATTGGGAGTGGATATGTTCTGTAGAATCCAGTCAACCAGCGGTGAAAGATTAAAGTAAGTAAGTGAATGTCTCAGAAAGGCAGTGAGTCCACAACATAAAAGAGAGAAGAAAAAAAAAAAAACAAAACAAAAAACTCCAATCCACGAAGATTTCTGACTAGCTTTGCTAAAACTTCAAGACACAACGTGAGACTCTGGGCTCTTTCTAATATCTGTCACATACAAGAAAAACAAGAAGGAATTTAGAAGGCTAACTTAAAATATGTTGTCTTATTCCTCATTGTTAATGTGTGATGCTTTGAGAACAGACGTGGAAGGGTACAGCCTTCTATTTTAATACTTCCTGCCCTGATTGTATTAATTACCATTCCCTTCCGCATAGTTTCTTCCCTTGTTTATTTTTCGCCTTGTTACTTTGCTCCTTTTCTTCCTTCTTTTTGTTTGCTTTTTTCCCCCCGTTCTTGATTTTGAGATGATACATGTTACTCAGTAGCTCTCGAACAGTTCTCACACAATGCACTCTTCCGCCTCTCTAACACAATTCTACTACCTAAATTTCTTTTTGTAGCCATTATTCATCCCTGCTCACCTCATCCCCAGACTGTGCTCTGGGAATCCTTATTCTGCATCCAGGCTACTTTTTAAAGTTTTCATTGATGAGAATAAAATCTTGTCATTTGCAGCAAAACTGATTGAGCTACAGGATATTTGGTTAAGTGAGATAAGCCAGACACAGGGGAGGGAAAACTATGTGTTCTCCCTCATAGGTGAAACCACAACCTAATACTTTGTGCTCTTGAAAAATCTTCCAGCCATATTCCAACTCAAGATAAGATACTTCCCAACGCATACCAATTCTAGAGGGCCCTGGGATCTCACAGGGAATCTAACCTTTGTTGTCTTCCTTCCCTCCTCATTTTCCTCCTCCCTGCATTCTCCCTTCCACCTTCTGCCCTTCCCCTTCTTTCTTTCTCTTTCTTTCACTCTCTCTTTCTTTCCTTCCTCCCTCCCTCCCTCTTTCCTTCCTTCCCTCATTTTTTCTCTTGATTCTATTTCAGGAATCTTACTGGTAGAACTTTTCTTGTCTTTACAGACCTAGTTTTTTAGTGTTAGCATAGGTCTTATTAGGTTGTTTTGGTGGAAGCAATTGTAGAAATAAATGCATACAGAGACATGAGGGATGGTCTTGATTATATTTTTTCAAATAAGAAATGTGCATTTTTCTTTTGGAAATGCTAACATAAAATAAAAAAGTAATTCCAACTTTTTTTCCTAAACCAGTCTTAAATAGATTTTTGTTTTGAATCTTCTGCTTTCTTAAATAAATTCTAAAATGACATTTAGGGTTTTTTTTTGCATCTTCCCTGGTCTTTGCTTACATCTCTATCTCTTATATTTTTCACCTATATCTTCCAGCTAGAATCATACAATAAATATGTACAAGTAGCTAATACAGAACATCATGTCTGAATCATTGCAGGTGCTCGCTCAGTATGGAATGTTCTACTCCTTCCTTATTATTCCCTTTTCCTGTCATTTATATGCTCATGCTGAATAAGATTTTTGTCAATACTTAGACATGTTAAAGCAATGTTTACTTGGCTTTTTCTTCCACTGGAATGTATGATCTTTTGGGTCCAAGGATGTGATCTTGCAAATTGTCATATCCAACACTGCCCCTAGGTTGTTTGTGTAATGTTAAATGAAAGTAACCATTCTTTAGGCTTCACTGAACTGTGCTCTAATGTACATTTTAATTCTTCAATCAGAATCTTAAGGTTTAGTATTAAATCTCAGTTCAAGTCACTCCTCGATTCCTTAAAGTTAAATTACTATTGTAGTAAACTTTAGTAAGGTTTTTTTAAGGTGCTTAAATGGGGCTAACTATATTTAATAAACTCAACTTTTGTGTTCTTGTATGTGTGTTTGTGTGTGTGGTGTGTATGTGTGTTAACATGAGCATAGATGTCAGCGCATTCATATGATGGTCAAAGGATACCTTGGGTTATAGGTTCTTTCCTTCCACCATGTGGTATCAAGCTCAGGTATTTGTACAAACAAAGTCTTACACAGTGAGATGCATTGTAACAATTAGTGATTTGAATTTGAGCTCAGGTTATGTTCATTAAAACATAGACCAGAAGTGGAATCAAAATGATGGTACATACGTGTAATCTCAGCATCAAAGAGGCAAAGTTAGGAGAGTCAGGTGGCTTCACTTGTCAGAGGAACAAGTTCTTTGATTAGGAGATTTAAATAAAGCTTAATTAAGGCTGACTTTCTGAAATATCTTTGATAACATAATGTTAATCCAAATGAGAAAATCTGCAATGCTGAAGTTTCAGCCATCAACATCACATGAACTGCTTGAATTAATTTTGAATTGGATGGCCTATTGGGAACCATCCTAAACATCTTACTACATAAGCAATTGACTTATTCATTACTGAATTCTTGATGTATCAAATATTTTGCTGGTTGTATAAGATCTTAGGAATCCATATTTCTTACATTTTTCTTCAAATGTGCCCATAAATTATTTAAACAAGCAATATAGTGTCTTGTATTGATATTACTTTAATATATATAATACACTGATTACAACATCTATTATAGATAAAGGTTGGGAATTTTATTTTTAGCATTCAGGTTTGGTTTAACCAATGTTGCACAGTTCAGAAGAGGTGAAATCAAGATTAAAACACAATTCTCTTTAACAAAATTCTTTTCCCCACTGCTTTAGAGTACCATAATGATTCTACCACTCAAATCTAATTAAACTTTGACAAGTATCATAAATATAAAAGTACTAATTGTATTCAGATGAGAAAAAAATAACCACTCTTGCTGTTAATTGAGGACAGTTTCAAAAACATCTTATTTCAGTCCAAGGGCCCTGGAAGAATAGACTGGACATTGGTAGACAGAAAAGTTGAATAAGACTTTTAAGACTGGAAGAACGACGGGAACTAAAGAGCAAAAGAGAGAAAAAGCAGATACTCAAGAATGCCCAATGTCCCAGCTGAATGAAATATGAGATAAGTGATAGAAGTGAGGCTGGTACTGTTTCAAAGGTAGACTGGAACTAGGTTAGAAGGAATTGTAAGTTTGTACTTTTACCCAAAGCCAGTACTACTCAGCCCTGGCTGAGCATCAAAATCAATTTTACAACATTTTTGAAATGCTCACGTCCTGGCAACATTCCCGGAGACTCTACTCATTATATCATAGGGATATGGACATCTGCATAGTTTAGAACTTCTCTATTGATTCAGCACATAGGGCTTTGTAAAGAGCAAGTGTCATGATGATTGAAATGTAGCCCACTCACTGTGTGGTGTACAGGCCATGAGAGTCCTCAGAACATTACTATCCATGATTAATATTAGAGTATAAAATCTGGCTAGGAATTTTATGCAGTGCTGATGTTGAAGCATGTATCTTAAAAACATAGTGCTGTTTTGTGTGCTTTTGTTGTTGTTCTTACATAATTCCTTTGCAGTGTCTGAAAGAGATTTTTCCATAAGCATTTGTATTTACAAACAAAACTGGGCCTCAGCACAGTCATTTAAAAAAACATCTCCCTGAGATATATAACATTTTTGAACAGGGAACAAGTTTATACACATGGCTGGATTAACAATGATATGGCTCTGAGCAAACTGGATAACTGGAGTGGGGACCAGTTAGAAGTCCCCAGTTACAACATACTTGGATTCAATTATGTCAGTGGAAATATAAATAAATAAAGAAGAAAAAGTTAGGAATGTATGACAATAGACTTTTCTGGTACTTCATATTTGAGCAACTAAGAAAGCAAAGTGTTATTATGATATATGCAGATATTTGGGATGAAAACCCGAACAGAACTGGGAAGGGAAATAACAATGCTAACTTCAGGTATGCTGAGCATTGTACTATATAAATATGTCGAGTTTAATGGAACCATTAAAAAACAAAAAAAAAAAATGATTCAATAACTGTTGAAAGTTCCTAACCCTACAAATCCATCTGTTCAGAAAAAAGTGCAGTAAAAATATACCAAGGAAATAAATAAAAAAGAGGCCACAATTAAGTTGAAAGAAATGATGCCAAGACAGGGAAGAGATGGCTATGGGGTTGGAAGTGGTTAGAAAGAGGAAGTGAAGGGATGGGTGTGTTAGGACACTGACAAAACTGAGACTGAATAATGGCCATCAGTTAGAGGATGACAGTGTCAGGGTAGAGCCGATGGCTAATCAGCCCAGGATACTAGTATAATACCAGTAGGGAAGGGAGGGTTTGAGTAGGCAAGCAATGGGGTCTATGATGGCATTGTCTCTCAGATTCTAGAGAAAATAAACTGTTTGGAAAACAACTCTTGAAGAATATATGTTCCTGATGCAGAAAAAGAACTATATTGGAAAGTGGGGGTGAAATACAAAATTAGTGTCTTCCTCCAGTAAGGAAGAGAGATTATTTAGAGGGAAACAGATATGGTAATTATTTTGGAGATCTACAGAAACACACAGTATAGGAAAAAAATCAAAGTAAACCTTAAATTTAGTAAATAGGCATAAGGAGGAAAAATTGAAGGAATGAGTTTTCATATGCTGAGTGAGAGTAAGATATACATCAATAAACATTGATGTTACTATGTGCTACGGTTTAATGATGCTCTACTATAATTCTCATTTTGTAGCACTGACTTTCAATGTAAACATAGTGATAAATGGTGTCATTGTGAGGTGCCTAGATCATGAGAGTAGAGACACTATTATGATTATGAAATTTGTTTATTTATATGGCAATATCACTGGAATGCACCCATCTACAAGACAGACAGGGCTCTTCACAAGGTCAAATGTTCCAGCATCCAGTTTGTGAATATTTGTAGGATCTAGAACTACAAGAAATAAATTTCTATTGTCTAGGCACCCTGTTTATCTCATTAGTTATAACCAAAATAATTTAAATTCTACAAAATAGAGACAACGGATAGAGTTCTTCTTGAATAGATTCTAACATGTTAATAAAGGGTAAAGGCTCGATTTGAGTGTAAGGTGGGAGAGAGAAATAAGGGCAAAGTTGGAGAACTAATAGTTGAGATATCCAGATCTGATGATGAAAGGCAAATCTGTAGATAACTGAATCCTAAAGTATCCTAACACAAGAGAGAAAATGTATGCTTTAACATATTTTAATGCAAACATGGAGTATCCAGTGCATGAGAGGATGAAGAACAATGTCAATAAAATCTTATACAGACTGGAAATGAATTGCCCATAGATGGAAATGAGGCTGGAATAGAGCAGAGTGCTCAGAGAAAACTCAGACATCCATATCCAGTGACATCTTCAATGTAATGGAGGCAAGTGGAAAATATTTCAGACACACGGCACTGAACTCTCTACTGAAAATGTTTTCTCCACAGGTGGAAAAGTATGAGCTGGAAAGATGAGGATAAAGAAAGGAAATTAAGACAAGACTGGCAAATATGTAAACAATTCAAATCCACATGAGTTGGTCAAAAGTCTGATCATGTCTTGCAGATTTTAAGGTATAGAGAGAAACAAATGTACAAGTTGCATGTAAGAAGAAGAAAAGAACCTGAACTAGTTTATGCTCTGTACTAAGCAGGGTGCAATGCCAGGACTTTTTTTTATGTCCAAGGATATCATTATCATGGCAGAAGAGAACGGTGGGTAAAGCCAGTTCTGGATATATGTCAGAAGAAGTGAAAGTCCAGGTCATAGTGAATATGAATAGAAGTATTGTTTTTGTAAAGAGAGACAAATGCTAAGAATATATAGAGTCTGTAGCAAGATCAAGGCCATTTACACATGCTAACTCAACACTTATACATGGTGTATTACTTGGTTCTACTTCTATGTTTTGTTACTACTTACAATTATCTCCATTTCAGGAATGCGGAACCCTGACCTGTAAGGGTCTTGACTCATCTTGACTCAAAGTCAAGAAGGAGACACTTGTAAGTTCTATGACATCATCAGACCTTCAATTGATGAGTTAGGGAAACAGTAGTGTTGTCCATCTTATGCAAATAAGGCAGGAGTTGTGGTTTTTTTACTTTTGCATTGCTGTGACAAAATGCTGGCCAGAACAAGTGGAAAGGGGAAAGATTTACTTTGTCAACAGTTTCAGAGGTTTTAGCCCATCATGACTGGAAAGGTTTGGTGGAGGGGCTCAGTTCATAGCAGTGGAAATGTATGGCAGATGTTGTTGACATCACAGTAGTCTAGGAAACAAAGAAAAGGAAAATGCCAGCTCATCTTCCCAATTTTTCTCTTTCTATTCCACCTAGGATAGAGTCTTGGAATGTTTTCCTTCCTCAGTTAATAAGGTCCATAAATTACCTCAAACCCTCAGAGGTGTCTCTCCATCTCCTGCACGACTCTAAATTTAGTCACACTGATAACACTGTTTGGCTGTCACAGCAGTATAGGTAAGGCTGTCCACCTCTACTGGATATCAAGGAAAATAAAACCAAAGGTATGAGAACTGAGAACTTCTGAGGCTTTCAAAGTAAGGTGTAATCTACATTTTCTGTACTGCAAAGATCATACCGATGAATCATTTTTGCTTCCAAAAAATTAAACTCTTTAGTTCCTTCCTCCCTTTCAGTCTGCACTGCCACGGGCCCCCATGCTCATGTTTGATTTTACCAGGGTCTATCTTTTTACTTGTTCAGTTTCTTCCCTTTCATGACTTGCTAGATTATAGGGATTTCCATTCTTTAAAAATATATGTTTATAGTTAACTGCTGAATGTTTCTTTTCCCCATCTCTTTCTTTCCCTAAACAAATAAATCTTTACTGTAATTCATAGGACTCAATGTTTAATATGTCTAAGATATTAGTTTAGAACTACTATAGGTTTTGATAATATTATCAGAAATAGGTCAGCCACTAAAAAGCCTCTTACTTCTTGGCATAAGTTAGAACTCCTATTGTTCAAGCTCAGGCTACTGCCAGCGTGTCCTTCGATGGGATAGAAACATGATTGTAATCAAAATCCACTTTTGTATTGTAATAGCAGCCTGTCAACAACAATCCTGCACACTATTATTTTATAAAGAACAAAATATGTGCCAGTGATGGTGGCCTCTGCCTGTGAGTTCAGCACTCAGGAAGTAGACACAGGAGGACCAGGATTTTAAGACCAGGATTAGCTACCTAGTGATTTGAAGGTAGCCTTAAAAAACAAAGAACAGTACCAGAAAAGAAAAGATAAAAGAGTATATGTTTACTAAAAATGACAGTGAGACATGAGAAAACAGCTACAAAAATATTTGCAGAGTTTAAGTTGGAAGGAATATGGCTAATTATCCAGTGTTTTAATTACCCTGAAGCTGGACCTTCAAACTACAACTCCTAATCTAATTGAGGAAGTCCATCATATAGACAGAGCATAATGCAATATGCAATTAACATTTCCTAAAATTAAAACTGACACGAGATATTTTGATTTACTCTAATTATACTGCTAATTTTGTGCCTAACACAGAAATGCCTTTGCATTAAAAAAAAAAAAATGTCCTTTACAGGTCTCCTTCTAATTTGTAAGACTTGTGTTTCTCTCACTTAGCTGCTCGTAATATTACTCAAAAGTGAAGATTACTAAGAATTTCTCAGCCCACAGATGTTCTAAAATATAGATTACGGAGACTTGAGCCTGAACGTTCCCACAAGAACAGTTTGCACTGCTCATGCTACACTGGGCTTTCAGGATACCACTTTGATCAGTCCTCATTTATCTCCAGGTACTCGTTAGAAGTGCCTTTCAGGAAGCTAAGTGCTAATGTCCCTGGATCCCAAGGTAGGCTTGTTCTTTGTGCTTTCACCATTGTGCTTGGTGTTGTTCCTAATGCCCCCCCCCCCCCCCGCAAGTCTTCCGAAAGCACTGATTTGGAACAGGGCAGCTTGCACCGTCTCTAAAGCAGAGGCCAGAGTACACAGCTGATCCTTTTCCCAGTCTGTGGACGGTATGTGTCCTCTGATGTTCAGAGATTCTCAAAACAAACACATTAACCTGGGGTGTAAGCACCAGATTAGTAAATCCTATTGATAATATCAGTAAAAATCAAGACTGTGGGGTGTGAAAAAGGGAAGCCAATTGGAAGACTCAGCTCACCTAGTGGTTTTATTTGTGGTCCAAGTCAGAATTCATTTTGTATAACCCTAGCAGCCCATCAAAGAAACTTGTTCAGACTATTCTTTCATAAATTAAAAAAAAAAAAAATGGTGGCAGCATGGAGACACATACTTTGTGACTCAGTAGTCAGGAAGTCGTGTGGTATTAACACTAGAGAGGAAAACCGTTTTGCCCAATCCTGCATCATGTGCTACCCAAAGCAGAAACCAAATCACCTCTGTTGAACACTTAGACCTTTCAAGTCAAGATGAACGAAGTTCACACCCGACTCTTACTTACTGGAGAAACATGAGCCGGATTACTTCACTGATAAATTAATTATATATAAAAAAAGAAAACAAAAAAAATAGAATGGAAATGTATGATGCCAGGTCAAAAGGCAAATAATATATGGAAAGCCTGTGATGTTCTGATTATTGTAAATTGTATCCCTCAATGGGATTTTTTTCTTGCCATGACATATTGGAAGATAATGAAAACGACAGAACTCTGAAGTTACATTGATTAGTTAGTTGTAAAGAAAAAACAACAAACCAAAGAAGCCTTTCAGATATTCCAAATGACACAGTGGACATTGAAGTACACTGTTTAGGCCGGTTTAAGTGGCATGCTACACACATTGTGTCTGTAATTAAATTAAGAGGAAAATCACATTCTCAGATGCAAATTTACTATCAGTTCTGGAAGTACTAATGGGATAAACAGTTTGTTTTGATATCAGCCAAGGATTATAACAAATAACTGGAGAAAAAAGATTAATGCTAACTCTGCAAACGAAGGTACAATGACTTTAACTAATAACAATCCTGCATTCTCAAATGCTTAGAGAGATAGACACATAAGTTTCTTAGTACCATAAATTAAGGGCATGTATCTTTTTTTCCCACACAGCCTGAATTAAGACCATAAAACAAATAGAATAAAAAGTTAACAGTGGGATTTATTACAATTATCTAATTGACCCATTAGCTATCAATGAATTATGTATACTTATTGACTCTGTCTTTAATTCCTAAGTATGTTAGATTTTAGAATATAAAAAGTAGCAAAATATGATACCACTAATCAAATACTGTGTATCTAGGCAGACAAAGCATCACCTTGTTCCATTAGTAATTTTTTTTTGATGAATCACAGACTCTAACTTCCAATATTACAATACAATTACCAAAATCATGTAAAGTTTGGAAATACTTGAAGAACAACAACAACAACAACAACAAAACCAAACAAACAAAAAAAGAAAAAATCCTGTTCTGGAAACGTGGCTCAGAGGTTAAAACATTTACTGCACTTGCAGAGGACCCAAGTTCATTCAGTTCTCAGTACCCACGTGGCAGATTACAATCATCTACAACTCCAGTTTTAGGGGATCTGGTGTGCTATTCTGGGCTTCTTGGATACCAGACCTACACAAGGTGCAAATACATATATGAAGACAAACACATAAAATAAAAATTAACAGTCTTTTTTGAAAAAGTACCCAACCCACACATTTCTAGCATCAAATCTTAATGGAGACCATTGCTACAGCTGTCATGTAAATTTTCAAATACCAGGAGCTAAGAACTTCTTGCAATAAATTATTCTTTCAAAACTGTTTTTACTGGTTGATAATTTCTTTTCCTGTAATAAAAATTAAAATACTACTTAAGAGTCTCAATATTGCTAAGACAATATTTTACATAAATATATTTGAGGAGTATATGCAACTTAGTGCCACTTGGTATATATCTATCATTACATTGTAAACACTTCCCTAGGTGGCAGTCCATTGTGTGTTATTAAAGCAGTTACTCAATCACTGTTGAATATTTTAATTATAGTCTGTGATATAATAAACAATGTAAGTTATAGTATTTCAGATTTACTTCCACCAATTTCCCAACATTTGTTACTGTAGTCTAAAGAAAAAATCAAGAAATGATGAGACAATTGTAGCTAAATGGTTTGAAAGATTGAATGAAGAAGCAGATGTTTGGAAAGGGCTGTCATGAAGCAGGACATGTTCCTGTTCCCATGGATTCTTTCCCTTATCTCAAAGGATAAAAGAAACTTCAAAGAGCATGGACTAGGCTCTTTGGGTAGCTTCCGGCTCAGCATCCTATTCTGTCTAAGCCATGAGAAAACTAAAACATGAAAGTCTGTGGGCCAGCCGGGAAAGGGTACTGCATTGCTCGACAGAAGATGTATGAGGAATATCTTAAATTCTATCTGATGGGTCTCAAGAAAATTGTCCCAAGGGCAAAATTACTAACACCCAGGTATAAGGATGCTCCGTGGATAACAGTAAGTGTGTAAGTGAAAGCACTTAGATATAAGATGGTCTTCAAAGAGGGTTACTCAGTGACGCATGGTTCAGTTTAAATATCTACCAAGCCTAAGGAATCACCGAGCTTTCTCTTAACATTGGCAGCCAAGTGAAGTTTCCTGTCCTTCTTTGGAGAAAAAGCGTGACATGTGAAGGATGGAAGCAGTGGAAAGAAAGCAGAGGAGAGAGAGAGAGAAGGAAACTACACACGGCTAAAACTGGGAAGTGAGGAAAGACAAGATAAATATGAAGTTGGAATCACGATTTTATTGGTATTATAACTAGAAACATGTATAGAATTTTACTGGTCTTTATTTTCTTTCTTTCGTCTTGAAACAGAGCCTCTTTATATGGCCCAAGCTGACCTAACACTTGAGAACTACTGGCTTCAGTACCCCAAGTGGTGGGACTAGGGGTGTACACCACCCTGCCTGGCTTGGCTTTCCATTATGTAGGAATGAACAGGAGCATGGTGAGACATGAGCCAACTGTCATCCAAGGTGAGAAGCATTAAACTTCACAGTGTGTTTCAACAGGAAATGAGCAAGCAGTGTGTTGTTACCTGCTTGTACACTGTGCCTCTTTGCTTTCCCAGTATAAGAAGCTATGCAGCAGATAACCTTCATTCTTTATTGTGTTTCTTTTAGATGGATTCATGTAAGGAAGATTGCGGAGGATTCAAGGAGGTTCCATCATTTACTTTAAAGACAACAACAACAACAAAAGCAAACAAACAACAAACAAAGAACTATTTATTAGTATTCCAAAGATTTTTTTCCATCAACTGTATCTTCATGATAAATTGATAATGAAATGATTATTACTTTATGTAGTGGATCTTTCATATTTTAAGATCATTTAAGTGAACAAATACCTGTCAGTGGAGTGCAAGGGTCAGTGTGTGTTAATTACTTTTGTCCTTAATGTGCATTGTCAAATTGGTTTTAGGACATTGTACCACCTCTGTTTTTACCAGTAGTATTATCAGCATTTATATGGCACCAGAGTTATTTAGTATTAGTTAAAATGCAAACTCCAAAGACAAGATGATGTGGTGGTATTGTGTTCCCCAAAATATTGTGTACCCTAATAAACTTATCTGGGGTCAAAGAACAGAACAGCCACTAAACACAAAGGCTAGAAAATGGTGGCACTCACACCTTAAATCCTAGCATTCCAGAGGCAGAAATCCTTCTGGATCTCTGTGAGTTCAAGGCCACATTGGAAACAGCCAGGCATGGTGACACACGCCTTTAATCCCAAGAAGTGAGCCTTTAATCCTAGGGAGTGATGGCAGATAGCAGAAAGGTATATAAGGCGTGAAGACCAGGAACTAAAAGCATTTTGGCTGGTTAAGCTTTCAGGCTTTCGAGCAGCAGTTCAGCTGAGATTCATTCTGCATTAGGACTCAGAGGCTTCCAGTCTGAGCAAACAGGATCAGCTGAGGAACTGGCAAGGTGAGGTAGCTGTGGCTTGTTCTGCTTCTCTGATCTTCCAGCATTCACCCTAATAACTGGCCTCAGGTTTGATTTTATTAATAAGATGCTTTAAGATTCCTGCTACAAGATTTTGCCTAAATTTTAAAGTGAATCTCTTTATTACAAATTATTCTCACGGATAGTTACCCTCGGTGGAATGTCTTACTATTTTTGCCAATTTATATCAGTGGGTTTTATTTTTGCTTGTTTGTTTTTCCCCCAAGACAGGGTTTCTCTATGTGGCCCCAGCTGTCCTGGAATTGGCTGTGAAGAACAGGCTAGCCTTGAACTCAGAGATTCCCCTGCCTCTGCTTTCTGAATGCTGGAACTATGGTGTGTGCCACCACTGCCCAGCTTTTTTTTTTTTTTAATGATCACAAGGTATCCATGTTTCACCACATGTTTTCCATTTGCATTTGTGGGAAGAGAAAGGAAAGGAGAGGTGAAAGGGGAAAGAGAGTAGAGAACAGTGGCTGAGGTGCTGCTCTCCGTCCGGGTTCCTTGTTACTCGAGACATTAAAAAGCACTCCTTTAATCCCAGCACACGGTGGCAGAGGCAGGTGAATCTCTGTGAGTTAGAGGCCAGCCTGATCTATAGAGTGAGATCCAGGACAGGAACAAAAACTACACAGAGAAACTCTGTCTCAAAAAACAACAACAAAAGAAATTAATTCTAAAAGCAGGGATTCCATCAAAAATTAGATGTATATACTAGATTATATATATATATAATGTATATATTAGATTAATTACTACAAGAAAAATATTTAAAAAGGAGGAATTTTCAGCAAAGCACATCTAATAAATTTCATCATTGTCAGGATTAGAATTTATTTTCAACTCACAAAGAATTCAAGTATAATGTTGAATAGTTTCTTAATATAAAATATTGCCATAAAAAACATGAAGGAAAAGGAGTACAAATGTTATTCTGAATGGTGGCTTATGATGACTGCATTCCTACTCTCTGGGAGGCTGAGGCAGAAGAATCACAAATCAAAAATGAGCCCAGGCTTTACCTCTGACTACAATGACTTTTAAAAATTTTTAAACTAAAAGTAAAACTTTTATGAGAATTAACAAATCCTCCTCCCCAAAGATTGATATACTCTCAAATAGATAAAGAAACAAGTAAGTAGCAAAAACGAAGGAGAAAATTTAAATCAATAAATCTTACAAAAATACAAAACAATTCATTGCGTGGAAATGATTTATCTTATAATGTTAAACAATCTTACATTGTTTTCTAAAAGAAAAAATCTATTTTCTATCCTAATGGAGATAATTTAGGGGAACTTTGGAAATATTAAAAATGTAGTGTTCAGGATCTCATGGATAAAAATCTGCAAAACATTGGGAAGTGAAGAGGTAATGAGTGACAGGTGATTAGGAATGCTCATCATGATGACATCCAAGCAGAATAAGCATTTAGTTGTTATAGAGATCATGAAGCAGGAAACATGTAATCAAAACTCATGATATTTACCAACCATTTCACTCTTAGATAATGATATGTTTTTAACCAAATGCCTCTTGCAATTGTATCTACATGGCAGCTGCCAAACTGGCCCAGGATGAAATTTAGCTTCCGTGATTTGCAGCAGTTCATTTGTTTAGTTTCAGTAAATAACGAAGACAAGAAATAGCAATTCCTGAACATGTATGATTTGCAATGAGCAATTCAAACAAATTGTAGTTTTCTTTCTTAGACCTGCTCATGGTTCTGAACTCTGGATTAGGAAGCAACCAAGAAGACTGTAACTGGCCTGGGTTTTGCCTGCTAAGATATAGAATGGACATCTATCACTTATCTTTGTGGTGTCTAAGAAAGACAGGAGGAAGGGATCAGAGCAGTTTCCAACAGTTTTTCTCTTCCAGGACTCATGAAGTAGGTTTAGTGCCTTGGTTAATTCTTTCAAATCTCATTGGCCTCATACAATCATTTGAGTTTTAGAGATAAAAACAATTCTAGATAATTCTTATTTAAAAAAATCCTACCCTGTTTCCTAAATACAACTGCAAAAACAAAACCTGACAAATCATGGTAGAGAGCATTCTGTTAACACTGTAGCCACCATCAATATTTAATCTATATCATGCACGGGAGAAAAGAGGAGAATCACTATTATTCTGTATTTCAGCAACAAGACATGCATGTTCTCTGCCACCAGTACTCTTGGACAATGTATTAGCAGTCTTGAGAAATAAAATATAAACATGTGATGATAGTTACTGGAAAGCAAAGACAAGGTCTATCTGAAATAATTAAAAAATCAAAGAAAAAAATTATTGAAAGACGGATAAACAACTATAGCCAACAATAACCAAATTGAAAATGTAACTAAAGAATTTCTAATTATACTAACAATGAGCATGTTAAAATAGGAATGAGCCTAATTATAAAAGCATGGCTCTCCACAAAGTAAATTATAAAGTCCCATTTAAAAACTCAAGGGAAGATTCAAAGCAAATGGCCCTATATGCCCTATCATGTTGAGCATATGATGTTCAGGGCAATAGAAATGCCCATAATTCTGAAATTCACAAGTTCAGTGATGTTTTTTAAAAAATTAACACTGCTCTAGGAAACAGTATAGGAGATTCTGAGTTTTGCCTAAAAGAATGAAATTTAAAACATAGAAAAGACTGAGGGCTACAAAAACATCTCTTAAAATTACAGCAATTAATTCTTTTTAATGGTTTTTGGAAGTGTGGATTTGGCACAAGAAAAAGAACAACCAGTGAAACAGAAGACAGAAACAGGTAAATGTCCAGACATGTAAACCACCTGTAGGATGACAAGGGGTATGCTTTCCAATAACAAGAAAGAGAAACAAGAGAAATTTGATAAATCTGCTGCCAAATGCAGTTACCAACGTGCACCTCACATACCATGAATAAAGAAATAATATTACTGAGGAAAAAAGATTATATAAAATTTAAATAACATTTTACTATCGAAAGCCTTTTAAGGAATAAAAGAGTAAAACATGATCTCCTCTTTTTCCCCTCCCCAGGGAAGATCTGATCTCCTGGTTGGACTAGGGGCAGGTGGGCATAAGAACTTGAACGATTGTGTTGTTGGGTGGGCAGAGGGGAAGTGGGCTGAGAAATATAATGGAAAGGGGAGCCTTACAGCAGTCCAGTAGAAATCTGATGCAAGGGAAAGGAGTCTACAAGGATGGTCCCAGCTAAGACTAAGGGGCAGCAGTGGATGTATAGCCTGAATGGGCCATCCCCTGTGATCTGATTGGTGACTACCGTGATTGTCAGCAGAGAGCCTTCATCCAGTGACTGATGGAGGCAGGTTCAGAGACCCATGGCCAAGCATTGGGTTGTGCTTGGGGAGTCCTACTGGGGAGAGGGAGGCGGGATTGTAGGAGCCAGGGGGTCAGGGACATCAGAGGAAAACGGATAGAAATGACTAACCTGGCTCATAGGAACTCACAGAGTCTGAACCAACAACCAGAGAGCCTGCATAGGACCAACCTAGGCCCTCTGCCTATATGTGACAGCTGTGCGGCTTGGTCTGTGTGTGCGACTCATGGCAATGGGAGCAGGGCTGTCCCTGGTGCTTTGACTGGCTTTGGGCAACCTATTCCTCATGCTGGATTGCCATGCCCAGTCTGAATACAGGGGAAGTGCTTGGTCATATGGCAGCTTGATAAATGCCATGCTTTGCTGATGCCCATGGAGGCCTGCCTCTTTTTGAGAGAATACTGAGGAGGGATGGATTGAGTGGAGAGGGCAGAGTGGAGACTGGGTGAGGGGTTGAGGGAAGAGTAGGAGGAGAGGAGGGAGAGAAGGCTGTGTTTGGGACACAAAGTAAATAAATCAATTAATATAAATGGTAAAACAATAAAGGAGACTGTTGACAAGTCTGTCTCCATCAAATATAAACTTTTGCATAATAATAAAGAATTCTACAGAGGGAAGAGAAATGGACACGAGTTTTCTGCCTTAAGAAACACACAGCAAAGACACCATTTTGTTTTATTTTGTTTTGTTAGCCTGAGTCTCACGTGAATCCAGACTGGTCTCATAGGCTCTGTGTAGCAGAGGCTGGTCTCGAACACCCTCCTGACTCTTCCAGCTCTTCAATGCTGGGATTACAGGGATGCTCCAGGACATCTGCTCTTACCACAGCATGAAGTATGGTTGTGAACGAGAGTATTATGATCTGCTAATGACCTTGGCCTCCATCCGGGTCCTCTCATGAGTTTGTTAGTAGAGTTCCTGCTTTGTCATCTATTTTTAGAACTAACCTAATATTTTTAGAACTTTGTCATACTGGTGACCTTTGGCCTAGTTCAAACCTCCTTTCCTTTGTGTCGCTTTGTGATATTTCCTGCTTGTTCCTTATTTCATGGACACAAAACACACCTCCCAGCTGCTGGACAGTGTGTCAGCTGGAGACTCCTGTAAATAAGACCTGCCTTTTGCAGATGTTGTCTCAAAACTAGTCAGTGTCACCATCCAGGGCAACACCCCTGGACCTCAATAAAGGCACAGTGCTTTGGAAGGTTTCCTTTCCTCTCCCCAGGTTTCTTCCCCTCTCCCATTTTTCCATTGTTTCTCTGATAGCATTGGCCTTTCTGTGTATCCTGCACACCATATTGACCTGTCTCTTGCAATCTGGAAGAACCTAAAATGCTCCATTATCTCATGTGTTCTCTTATGCTGTCTCTTCTGTGTCCTGCAAATCAACTCACTTGAGTTTAATTTCCTTCCAAGTGTGTGTGTCGTACAGTGTACCTCTCTGGGTAAAGATACATTAGTGGCAGGTCAGTCAAGAGTTACCAGGGTCTGTGCTGCGATACAGTGTGCCTAGATAGATAGATAGATAGATAGATAGATAGATAGATAGATAGATAGATACTGATTTGCATCCTTTTATTTCCCACAGAATAGCTATGTGCTAGGGAAACAAGTGTCATATTTAATATTGCTAACTACAAAGTGACACTTCCTCCTATTGAAACACTTGTTAGAATATTATTAAATGTGTGTACTATTTGACCAAACAGTGCCATTTCTGAAAGCTCACCCTAACAAAATACTCTAATCATACAAAAAGATAACTGCATAGAATCAAAATGGAAGTCATTCTCTGGATACTCATACAACTAAATACACAATATTTCACAGCTCAAGACATATCCACTCATATTGCCAATGAATTTTCATTGCACTTAAAGATAAGTTGAATAATGTATAAAAGTGGATCACAAGTGCTTTTAACTCCCTCACTCATACATATAATATTTGCTTGCATATAGTATATAAAATATTTATAAAACATGTAAAATGTGCACACACATTTAAAATATATAAGTAGATTAAAAACAATGGTCAAGTCTTAAATACAGGTGTATTGAGAGAGAATTATAGGAACAAAGATCACAAAAGTCAAATTTTATGCTCATAGACTAAATTATTTATATTGAGAATACATGCATATTCATTTATTGTGAAAAAATTAAATTTAATAAAAATCACCTTCCACAGAGGAACAGTCAATAAATAATTATTACTATTATATAAATGAATGATTACAAATCTTGAAACTCTATATTACTCTTTTGCTCTTAGGCTCTTAGAATCTACTTCTCTGAAATTCATAATTCTGCTCCAGCATTTTAACACATCATTGAATATGTTTAGTTTAACCAGAGCATTAAAAGAAGCTTTCCTAGTGACCAGAAATAACTGTCTGGATTGAAATAAAATGAGAAAAACAGCCAAACTTCCACTTCACTCTACTTGTATACACTTGCACCAAGTAACATCGAACTTGGTATTTGCAAAGGGCAATATATGTTCCAACACAAAAGGCCAAGATGAGAATTAACATTTTAAGGGTTGTGCCTCTATTATTTACCCATGCTTTGTTATTACTTTTAATGAATCATGTTAATATCTGTGTGGTTGCCATAAATGTAATTTATTTGAGAAAAGCAGAAACATCTTGTCATAGGTTATTACTTTTGTTATTATAAAGATGATAAAGTTAATGCTAACTTGGAGTCTCTGCAAACTTGAAGGCTCTTAAAAATCCAAATTATTTCTCAGCGAAATGTTAAACTTTCTATTAAAAGTAATACATCTCAAAAACACCAGTAATTCTGGGTCTGCTCTTCAGCTCATGTCATAGACACCTCAGGCTTTTTTGTGATCTGTCCTTCAGTAATTGGTTGTAAGGTCAACAGTTTAGCATATTATACTTAATGTAATGGTTATATTCGATTGATGCCTTTCTCATCTAATGATAATTCTTATTAATGTAAGTTATGTAGAATAGATGGACTCAGGCCAATCATAAACTCCCTTGACTGTAGTTCTGAAATATACTCAACCTCATAATGATAGAAAGTCGTATCTGGAAAACTCCGAGGGTGTCTTCAACTTGGAAGTTAACTTCTTCAAGTGAATTAGGACTGTCCTTGGCAAATGGTGAAGGACCTCACTAAATGAAATTCATAATTAGATTTACAGTGACATAAATGTATCTCTCTCTACCTCTTTTTTTATTTTAAAAGTGAGATTTGATTAGATCATCTAACCCTGTCTTCCAGTTAAAAAGGAAGAAAATCTAAATATATGACATCCTGTAGAAACCATTCCAAACAACCCTGAAATACTGATAAATTAATTGTAAGAGGAAGTATAAAGTATAAATATCACTCTGGTGAAATTTTAGAATAGATCACCCAGGATAAAATCCATGAACGTTTGACAAATAGAAGTAAATAATGTTAATAAGACTATTATGAGCTGAATGAGAAATTTTATCAAACAAAAGTTTCATTTTAAGCAGATCAGTAGACCAAACCTGGTAAAGAAAGTCAAGTATGGGCTGGAAACATAGCTCAGCCCTTACGGTATCCATCACGAAAGCAGGAGCCCTGAGCCCTGAGCTCCAAGCCTTCGAATTCACGTAGAAAGCCAGACTTGGCAATGTACACCAGAAACCCCAGCTTTGGGAAGTCTGGGGTGGAGTCAATCAGATCACTGGAGCTTGTTCACCAGCCAACTGAATCCATGTGTTTCAGGTTCATGAAGACACCTTGTCTCAAAATTAAATACATATGCAAGAGTACCTGTGCACTCACAACCACACACCACACATTTACACAATACCATACACACACCGAAAATATAAAACAAAGATAAATTATTCATTCATTGAGTGATTGACATACCTAAAGGTGTTTTGAATGAGAATGATTGAAAATGTGGGCAGTGAGGTTGAATTAAGGCTTATGGGGTGGTAAAGTTTAATTACTAGTTACTTACCAAGTTGGGAAGAGAAGGTGTATGTTTTCTTTGAAATTCTGTGTCCATGCCCTTATTCACTAGTTGTTTTTTAATTAATAGTTTGGAAATACTAACCCTGAAGCTTATGGATTACTCAATCTCAGAGACTTGAATAGTACAGGCAGTGGCAAAACTGTGATTCCAAAATGTGGTACCCTTAAACCATGACATTAGCACAACCAGGTGAGGGTGTTGGAGAGGTAGTTTAAGAGCTGGCTGCTCTTTCACAGGACCGGCTTCAGTTCCTAACATCCACATGGTCACTCACAGCTGTCCAAGACTCCCATTCTAGGGCATCCAGTGCACTCTTCTGATCTCTGTGTGCATGTAGTACATATACATACATGCAGGCAAAACACTTATACACCTAAGATAAAATAAATAAATCTAACTTTTAAAAAAGATCCTTTCAGTTGACATGTAGGAGGGATGTCTTAAAGCAGTGGTTCTCGCTCTTCCTAATGCTGTGATGCTTTAATACAGTTCCTCCTATTGTGGTGAGACCTAATCATAAATTTTTTTCTGTTGTTACTTCATAACTGTAATTTTGCTACTGTTATAATTCATAATGTGTAAATATTTGTTTTCCAGTGGTCTCAGGCAACCCTCTGAAAGGGTTGTTTGCCTCCCCTCATTGAGAACCACTCACTTTTGCCTAACAATGATAAGACAAAAACACACTAGTACATTATCAATAGTACCTGTGCACAAGACACTGTTTTATTTGCCCACACTATGAGTCAGTGGAACAATTAGCTGTTTCTTTCTTGCAAAAAAAGCAAAGACTGTGATTGAATCTATGAGTATTCAAAACAACACACACTTATTTACAGGAACTTGCTCTACATCTGAAAATACGGTTGCTACATTTAAAAGCATATTGTAAATATTGTTAGGAAAAGGTTGCTTTACAGTTGAAAATTCTAAGAATGTGTCACAGGAAGAAATTGCGGTTTTTTTTTTCTCTTAAGCTGTAAAGTGTATGTTTGTTTGTGTAGTTTGGATATGAAATATCTCCTGGAAGGGCTAATAGTGAGACTTTAGCCCCAGCAGGCAGCACTACTGAGAGATAATTGGATTATAAACATGTGAACCTCTTCCCAGTTTAACCCAGTAGAGAGTTTACAGCTGAATGGGATCTCAGATGGTAGAAGTAGATCACTAGTCAATGAGATAGATGTCTTTGATCCTCCATCCATTCCTTGTGTTAACCCAGATCCACAACAGTGAAATCAAGGTGCCATGGACAGAAACCTCTGTGTCAGTGAGCCAAAATGCCCATCTCCTCCATTGAGTTGATTCTCATAGGTGCTTTATCACACTTAGGAAAAGCTGACTTGTCAGAGTTTGTGAACATACATTTGGAGAAGTTACTTGTGATACTGATTGGAAGAGAAAATAAAGGCAGCTGTGACTATATAAACACTGGTCAGATTGTCTCTTAAAAACAAAAACAATTTTGTTTTATATTTTTTTATCCTCCCTTTTTGTGACAACAAGAATTGAGCTCAGGCCCTTGCTCATGCTATGTATGTTCTCTACCACTGCAGTTCTTCTATGTTGAGAGGAGATCTTACAAAGTTGAGCATGCTGACCTGAATGCACTCTGCAGCCCAGGCGGGCTTTGAACTTGCAATCTTCATGTCTCAATCTCCAGAATAGCAGGAATTTTAGGCCTGTGCCAACAAGCCTAGGTTCTTATCATTCCTTATTTTAATACATGCTTATCAAAGAAATAATATGATGATTCTCCCAAGTACGACTTTTAGAGTCAAGAAAAGAATGGCAAATGAGATACATAAACTCAAACAAACAGAGCATTCATACATGCCCGTATTTATTCATTTTTGCATATTCAAATAAGTATGTTGACATGCAAACCATAGATATGAAGTATACATTTATTAAATTAAGGAACAATAAAGTAATAAGAAATTGTGGAAATAAGTGACAGAAGTCATCGTCAAGACTTGGATGACCATGTCAGAGATCTCAGAGAAAGGATTTCTGAAAGGAGCTGATGGACCTAGATAGCCTGGAAGACATTTCAACATGACTTAAGGGACAAGTGAGAACAAAGGGTTTCTACAGCTCTCCTTTTTCTATAATTTAATCATAGTCACTTACTCAAACGATCTTGGGCTGTAAACTGCCTTGTCTATCTGGGAGAGAGATGGATACAAAAGTGTAAAAAGGTTTAAAAATTTATGGTAAGAGTTTGCTGAAGCATTTCTGCATATGTAAGTAGATTATGCCAATTTGATTTTATTTGCAAAATTAGAGTGCCCTTAGAAAGGAAACAAAATATTTAATTTGAATGGTAATTCACTATTTCCATTTTGTCATGAACCACTGAATCATTTCTACAGTTTTGGCAACATACCCAGCAATTAAATTAGAACATTTTAAAACAATATTTATATATTGCATTTGGAGTTCTCACCTATGTAGTTATACATTTTTAAAATCGGAACTTATGATTTTTATTCTCAGAAAAGTGACTTTTCTGAATAAGTAGCTGTTTCTGTCTCATACTTGTTTAGTATATTCATTCTAAGTATTTTAATTCTGTAATTTAGATGTTATGTTCTATTAGTTTTATTTTTCTTCCTATGATGAGCAAGCAATATATAGACATTATTTTGTAAGTAAATGTGATATTATTTGGTACACTAAGCTGCCGAACTAGCACCTATGGGATATTGAAGAAAACTTAAAATACCATTATTGAGAAATTGCCTAAGTTTTATATCCACTTCAGTTAATTTCAATAATAAAATATTAAGTAACATTAAGAACTTTATAAGATTATAAATGCATATATCTTCTCAAAATTTAAGTTTGAACAAGTTTTCTAATCAAAGGTAAAATAAAATGCTATAAAACATAAAACAAAAATTGATAAGACTGAGTACATTAGAAAAGTTTTAGGTTAAAAAATCAAAGAAAAATTTGATGTTAGTTGTATTACAATTTAAGAATTCTCTTCAAAGGACACTTTCAAGAGAATGAAAACAATAAATAAACAGAATAGGAGTAAATAGTTGAAAAAAATCTAATAGAGGTCACATATCTACAACCTACAAGGAACTCTGAAGTTATAAAAATTGACCGAGAGAGAGAGAGAGAGAGAGAGAGAGAGAGAGAGAGAGAGAGAGAGAGAGAGAGAGAGACCCCTGAACAGATATGTGGTCCAAACAATTCTAAAGCATCAGAGAAGCACATAAAGGGATGTTCAATTCAATGTTATCAGCAGAAAAACGTCACTGAGCAACACGTACTACCAAAGGCTTGTGAGGATGCCATTCATGTCTTCCATGCTTCAGAAAGTATAGTCACTTTGGCGGATAACTGAAAAACTCATATAAAATGAAATCCAGCTTCAATGTGTACTCATGCTCTCAGGTACGTACTCATTGCATTGAAAAACATACATCAGTACAAAAATAGTAAGTGTAAATATTTATAGGAGCTTTATTCATAACTGTCAAAACTAGAAGCAAACAAGAAATCCTCCCATTGGTGAACAGATAAACAAACCATGGTAGATTCGTGCAGTGGGATGTTATTTGGTTACAAATAGAAATGTAGATATCAAATCACAAAAACAAATGCTGCCCTAGTTTGGATGACTGTCCCCCAAAGTTTCTGCTGTTAACAGGTTTCATCATCAGCCTGGGATGCTACTAAAAGATTAAGAAATCTCTAAATGCTATAGGTTAGTGGAAGAAGTTCACTTACTGAGGGCATCTTCTTGCAGGGACTAATGAGACCCTGAGCTTCTTCTCTTGTTACTGGAGGTAAAATCATGCTCTCCCACACTCACATTCTAGTGTGCTGCCTTGCCACATCCTCAAAAACTGGGGCATCAACACACAATAAACCTCTGCAACTATGCACAGAAACAAAGCCTTCCTCCATCTGACCTTATTCACTTCCGGCTCTTGTTTCAGAGCTGTGCAAAACTGATTAAATACATGAGCATGGCTAAATGAAGGAAGCCAGTCTGGCAAGCCGAGTACTGTTCGATTACTATTCTATGATGTTTGTAACAGGAAAAGGCAACGTGCCAGGAAAGGAGTGAAGAAGTACATGTACAGGTGCAGTAGAGGGGAAGTTTTAGAACAGTGAAACCATTCTGAGCAATAATACAAAGGAGAATTTGTATGATGCATGTTTGGTTAAAGATTCAAAGTTTTTAGCACAAAGAGTGACTTCTTATTCAGGTACATGAAAAACAGGAAGGCACACCCATGTTCAGTTTGACTTTATCACAATAATAAAAGAAAATAATGAAAGAAAAATTCCATCTAATACACAACCTGAGTCTATTCAACACATGGTAAGGTGGGGTCCTGGGTAGGATTCTGGAGCAGGCAATTGACTTTAAGTAAAAAACAAGACAGTCTGAACAAATCATGAATTCATTTAATATGAATTTCATGACCACATCCCATGTATTTTGGCTACCATGGACTGGGGTCAGGGTGAGGTGGTTCAGTGGTTAAGAGTAGTTGATGCCCTCTTCTGGCTTTTGTTGGTACTCCACACACAGCACACAGATAAAAATGCAGACAAAGTACACATACACACAAAATTTAAATAAATATGTTTGAAATGCATGCTATTAGATCATTAATTGCAGAGTTGTATTATCAACCTAAGAAGCCAATACTACATGTACTACCTCCCCAAACTCTAGGTTCATCTTTGAATTTCTGTTCTCAGGACTTCTCTTACTTGTCCTCTTCCTGGAATACTGATTATCCCATTCTTCATCTATCTCATACCCAACTACTTTAATCATAATTATCTCTAACCACTAGATCTCACCTTAAAACAAACTCTTCAGAGAGACTTATTTTGCTGTTTTTAATCAAAGCCGCTACCTCCAAAGCTTCCTTTACTTCTTTCTTCACAAGACACACTGCTTTGTATATCATCTGTTTTCCTAATCGATTAAAATCTATCACTTTCATGGATGACAGACTCCATGAAAGGAAGAGTCACATTTGTTCACTTATTCTAGCCTGAGATACGGTAGGATAAACTAATCTTGATTATAAAAGATTATTCTTAGTGTTGCTTCTTTCCTGGATGAATGTAGAACTATTTATATTCTAAATTATTTATATATGACTTCCTTATAGTCAATGAGGACTATAAAATGTATCTTAAAAATTCACACTTGTGTAACAGAGCTGGATACACAAACGGCCACTGACAAGTCTCCCTAAATACAAACTCTTTTCATTCACATTTTATTATGGAGTTTAAGTACTGTGTTGAAACAAAATAAGGTGCTTACATTTTTTAAGTGTTCAAACATTTTGGAAATTAAAAGGAAAAAATTAATTTGTCTATCAAAACAATATACTTGTTAATAGATTTGCTGATTAAAAAATTTGTTGATTAGAAAAAAACAGCAACCAAAAATTTCAAAACAAAGAAAACAATAACTGTTTGTTGAAAATTAAAATATGTATTATCGACATAAAAGATAAAGGAATGGAATGCCTCAACAATATAATCAAATCAAACCATAGCCTTTTTATTCTTTAGTTTTAGCATTTAGTAGGAATGTGTTTGTTTAGTATGTGGCAATAATAAATAATACTGCTAAGAGAAAAAATCTTCTACTATGAAAATATTTTTGAGCCAAGCGGTGGTGGCGCACACCTTCAATCCCAGCAGACCTCTGTGAGTTCCAGGACAGCCTGGTCTACAGAGCGAGACCCAAGACAACCAGGGCTACAAAGAGAAACCTTGTCTCGAAAAATCAAAACACCAAACAAACAAAAAAAGAAAAGAAAAGAAAAAGAAAGAAAGAAAACATTTTTGAAATTTCTGATATCTGTTTAGAAAGAATACATTATTTTGCTGTCAACATTTCTCTTACCTTAAGACTGGGCTAGCTGAAGCTGGGTGGTGGTGATGCATGCCTTCAAACCCAGCACTGGAGAGACAAAGGCAAGGGGATCCTTGTGAGTTAGAGGACATCCTGGGCTGCAGAGTGAGTTCCAGGAAAGGCTCCAAAGCTACACAGAGAAACCCTGTCTCAAAACCAACAACAACAACCAAAAAACAACAACAACAACAACAAAAACCAAAGGCTGGGCTAATTGATATAAACCATGAGGGACAGAGGGGCTCATATTTAATTCTTTAACTATCAAATTAGAATTCCTTACATAAGCATCACCGAGTATATATTAGTCACTTTTCTTGTTGCTTTGACAGGGTCCCTGACTAAGGCAGCATAAAGAACTGGCTCACAGTTGGAGAGTACAGGCCAGTATGGTGGGGAAAGTAAACACACAGGAGCTTGAGGTAGCTGGTCAGTTTGTCTCCACAGCCAGGAAGCACAGCGACAAGAATACCAGTACTCAGTGGCTTTCTGGTTTTCATTTCGCCTGGGACCTCAGCCCATGGCATGGTGCCAATCACTGTGAGTACCGGTCTTCCCACTTCAATTAATGTCATCTAGAAAATTCCTCACAGATAGGCTCAGAGATTTATGTGTATGGTGATTGTAAATCCCATCAAGTTGTCATTCATGACTGACTGTCACAATGAGGTAGTTTTAATGCTTGGAACTATGCGTCACATTATTGTGAGAACCAAATGTGGACTATACGAAAAGAAGAAAATTGTGTCACCTATGAGAAAATGTGATTTTGAAATTATGCAATGATCGTTTAAGACTATGTTATTGCAGCCAGACAGCAATGGCACATGCCTTTAATCCCAGCTCTCTGGAGGCAGAGACAGGCAGATCTCTGTGAGTTTGAGGCCAGTCTGGTCTACAAAGTGAGTTCCAGGACAGCCAGTGCTGTTACACACACACACACACACACACACACACACACACACACACACCAAAAATAAAATGTCAAAACAAACAAACAAAAAGAAAAAGATGGTGTCATTACATGCCATAAATAAATATTTTATACCAGCTACTGAAAAAAAATCTGTTTTTTGCATGTGATATAATTTAAATTTGAATGTGAATGATGACCTGATTCTCCTAAATCTACATTTAATCCAGTTCAAGCAAACTTTGATTTACTTAATTTAATTCTTTTTATTCATTTTACATACCAACCACAGATCCCCCTCTCATCCCTCCTCCCGCTCCCCCTACCCCTCCCTCTAACAGGGTAAGTTCTCCCATGGTAGGGACAGCTAAGCCTGGTACATTCAGTTGAGGCAGGACCAAGACCTTGCCTGCTTCATCAGAGGTGAGTAAGATGTCAGACCAGAGGTAATGGGATCTAGAAAGCCGGCTCATGCACTGGGGATAGATCCTGATCACACTGCCAGGAGCCCCTCAAACAGACCCAGCTACACAACTGTCTCCCATATGCAGAGGGCCTAGTCTGGTCCCACGCAGGCTCCACAGCTGTTGGTCTAAAGTTCGTTAGTTCCTCTGAGCTTGGTTCAGTTGTCTCTGTAGATTTCCCCATTATGATCTTGACCCCCTTTGCTCATTTAATCCCCCTTCCCTCTCTTCGACTGGACTCCTGGAGCTCGGCCTGGTGCATGGTTGTGGATCTCTGCATCTGCTTCCATCAGTTACTGGATGAAGGCTCTCTTGGTCCAATTGGAGCTGGCAGAGTCTGTGTCTCGGGGAGCAGCTGCAGTCTCGCAGGATGCACTTAATTTAATTTTTTCTTCAAAGTTTTGGCCATAGTCTTTTTGTTTGTTTTAGAAGCATTCACAAGTAAAAGAAGGGAAAACATGTCATTTCTCTTCACTTGAGGTTTTCTTATGATATCAAAGAGGAGAAAATAACGTTATGCAGAAGGAAATTGTAACAGTTAATGGTATAGCAATGAATAGTAAAGGAAGCACTCAAACTCTTCCACTTAGCCTTGCCTGGGTATCAGGTACTAGCACATCACTATTTGTTCCTGCAGAGTAGGGATTTTGAACAAAGAGGGAGATTAAGAGAGGGAAAGAGTTGAGTTGAGGATTGTTCATCCTGCTGAGAGAAAGTATGTGCTTATGCTACGTGCACCATAGTAAGATCTAAGCCAACACACTGGTACACCTTCCATATTTGCCTGTTCCTACCATCACTCAGCCATGGAGAATTTGACTCTCTGCTGGTGCTGAGACAGCATTCCTCTGCCGTCCTGCTCTTACCTGCTCCCCTGTGGGCTAAATAACCTGTCTGCTCCTCAGTCACAGAGCAGTTCCTCCACAAATTTACATTTTTGCTGTCTTTGGTATGTGTGCCAGAAACTCATGCCTAAGGCTCCCTGTGCATTTGTAGCTAAATTCTGCAGAACAGTTGAGGATGGAAAGGGAGACTTTGAAGTTCTCGATGCTGGCACTTAGTACTGAACAATTTTGACAAGTCAACGATTTAGAATTTGCCTAGTCCTCAATTTAAAAGCAACTCTGATGATACAAGCTGATTCCAATGAGCTACAAGTTCAAAGATAGAAAACTTACCTCTCCTAGACACTTTTGGTCAAAAGGATTATGAGCTGTTCTGGACTCTTCACACTGGTTAAGTAACATTTCAACTGTTCGTGTTTAGTGGGATGAGACACCTAAAAATACCAAAAAAAAAAAAAAAAACCCAACACTTATTTCTAGAATTAGCAAAACCCACAAACTTTGTTGCTAGAAAGTGGGCTCCCACAGGAATTCACGAAACTCTGTGGCATACCATTGCCTTTAAATGGCCTCAAATTCTTTCTTAAAATGGCCTTATGTGGTCTCTATTTGTGGAACCCTTTTCCACAAAGTGCTAGTGTGTCAAGAAGTATGAATATAACCTTAATGACAACTTGCTAGTTTGAAAATGAGCACCTTTTATACTAGTTTGAGTAAACTCAGTTCTCTTACCCAGGCATAATACAAATTTTAGGAGTATTTGGGGAGTTAGATAGTCAGTCTTTTGAGTATCAAAAAGTTAAATTTAGAAGTCTAAAATAAACCACATAGCATCAAATAATTTTGTAGTTTATCATTTGGACAAGAGAAAATTTATGATTGAAGATCAAAGTGTATCTTAGGGCATATGTAAACTTTCTTGCAGGAAATGATTTTAGTAGCCATTAACAATGACATTGAGCATGTGATTTATGAGGTATGAAACAGCACAAAGCAATCCAAACTGCTGCTCTTGCTAGGTTTGTAGCTCAGTGGCAGAATGCTTGCCTAGTATGCACATGGCCCTGGACCCAAATTTCTGGTACCAGAAAGCACCTGCTAATTTCATACATTGTTTTCTATAATTTGGAATTCCGAACTACGTTATCTTTAAGCAGTTCCCTGTACTATGTTGTTTAAAAACTTTTGCATGAGTTTGGGTTTCAATACATATAGTGCCTTCTCTCTTGTGGAACTGCATAGGACACAATTTACGGCTGTGGGTTAAGGACATGAGTACTTATGATGATCTGTTACTCTCAAGATTATTCAAACAAGGGAAGAGAATCATTATTGCAAATACAATGGTTTTTGCTTATTTTTTAAGGATTTAATTGTGTGTATGCATGTGTGTCCTTGTGTGTGCGTACGTGTGTGTGTGTGTGTGTGTGTGTGTGTGTGTGTGTGTGTGTGTGTGTTCATGAATGCCTAAAGAGACCAGAAAAATATGGTATGATCCCCTGGAACTGGAGTTACAGGTGGCTGTGAGCCACCAGACATGGGTGCTGGAAACTGAACTCAGGTCCTGTCTAAGAACAGTAAATGTCCCTAACCACTGAGCAATCTCTCCGGGATGTGTGATGATTTTTAAATTAATAAATTTTATGTGGTGATGTTGTCGTGATTGTGGTAATGTTATGCCTTTACTTCCAACAAATCCGGTGAAATTTAGATGTTGTTTTACTTCTTGAGACAGTGATTGCCTGGAACGGCATCTCCAAAGCCTGAATCTGCTGTTGCTTTTCCAGGCGCCTTGCCTTGTCCATATCAGTAAGTGATGGCTGCCCTCCTTGCAAGCTGTCTGTTTCACACATAAAACAAAATGATGCCTCTGGATCAAATCATCAAGTCTGGTATTCAAAATGATGGCTCACTGGATTCTAATTCTTGTGAAGGAACAAAGTCCATTTCATGGTACCTTAAATATTCTTAAATTACTACCCTTTGTTCTATAGTAATGACGGCAAACACTCTGGGACTGATCTTTCAGAAACAGAGAAATTGCCAAGTCTGACCGACTAGTCCACTTTACTCATTGACACCATCCATAAATGTTTTCTTGTCCTTTTCTGGCTCTTCTGTACTGCTCTATTCACTTTTCACAAATCCATCCTGCCCTTTTATGTTATTTTGTGGGCATTTTAAGACCACTCTCTCAACCTATTCCAGTAATTTGTGTTCCACTTTTATAGGATAAACTATCATTATAATTTCCCATAAAGTATATCATGATTAAGGTCAATTTAGTTAGATAAAATATAAAAATTTTATGTTTTGCTCCAAGATGTTTTTCAAAACAAAGATAAAGTCAATAATTTTTCAGGAATGTCCACAAGATTCATACTATGATTTTATACAGGTGACAGACAGAGCATTTGCCTAATATAGTTCAGCTGTGGGGTCAGTTCCTAGCATCACACACACACAACACACACACACACACACACACACACACACACACACACACACACACACACACTGCTTTGCCAATATGGTAACCCACTGCAAAACGCTATGGAACTGATCCTCACCACCCAACAAGAATTTCTGCCTCTTTTAGTATTTCTTCCGATGAAGATCATCATTTATACAATTCTCTGCACTCTTTTTCCTTTTCTATGAATGTACTAGCTATGCCATCTCTGTCCAACTTGTGAATGCAACTGCAGAACTCCCTGCTTACTGCTGCCCAGATGCAATTGCTCATCTCCATTGCAGTCTTTTATCTGAGCTGAAATTCAAATGCTTCACTAAACCTTTTAAGGAAATTCATCCTTTCAGTATTGATGTAGATGTCAGTATACCTAATATATCTGCCTGAGTAGTTTGTTTTCCATAATTACAGATTACTAAAGCCCAGATCAAAACATTTTTAAAAGACTGTATAAAGTACATAGCTAATTGCCTAGAATGTAATATGTACACATTTAATTTAGTAAGGGCTGACAAAGACTTTCTCCTTGAGAAAATTTAGTTCATCTATTATGAGCTCTTTCTCTACCAGGCTCCACCCTTTGTCTACAAAGACTAGAACAACAGCTATCATAGTGTTAATAGCTCAAGTCTTAATGTCTAGCCTGATGCTATCCCTCTTCAAATGCCTACCTGAGAAAAATCAAGGTTTCCACAAGAAACTTCTGTTTCTAAATGCTGCTTAGTTTTCATTTTAGCCAGCACCCTGTAGGAAGGTAGGGCTGACCTTCAGCAGAACCAGTTAATAGACCCCAGGTGATCTCAAGGGGACCATCATCCTCTTCTCAGTTTTTTTGTAACTCTTATTACTTTAGTCCTCCTGAGTCTTTTTTCATACATTTGTTCCAATTAAAATGTCACTCACCTTTGTAAAAAAATCAGTTGAGTTCAATGCACCTTGGATCTTTGTACTGTTGCAACAGTTGTTTACCAGTTCAAATCAGTCATTTCCATGATAACTACTCATCTTTGATTATTTCTGAAAATATGCACAGTGTAGCTCACCAACACGGGATTCCCTCTGCTCTCTACAGACAATAAAATCAGAAGACTAAACCAGGAATTTTGTCACTGGGAGTCTTCCTCTGGACTTCCTGAAGCTCTTTGGTTCTGACAGTTTCCAAAACTAGCATTTGAATGGACATAGATCTACAGAGTTCATAATAGAGTTAAAAGGTAAGAGGGGACAGTTGCTAAAGGGACCATTGTGCTACTTTGCCAGTTAAGTGCCCTTTCTATATGCTTTCTAAATACTGTGGAGCAGAGAGCTTTTCCGAGGACTTTTCCTGTACAGGTGATTGACAGGCCCATTGACTCCAGTGGACAGGGCAATGCTATGTAATGGCTCCTGCTAGGCTGCTCATTTCATAAAGTTTATGGGTTCTGGGACCAGGCATAGACAATTAGCAAGTAAATGACCGTTTGTGTAGTTTAGACTTTCATGTCTCCTCCTAAGACTAGAGATATAACTCAAGTGCTATTCTTCTGAAGAGTACCTAGAACTCTGTTATTCCTATTTTTCTTTTATAAGCTGTTGATTATGAACCAGGTGCCATCTATTGTATCTTTTAAGCCCACTAATTTCTCTATAAAATACCCCAGATTCTCACTCTGGTACACTTGACCAGCTTTTGTTAAGCCCTAGCTAGTTACCAGTAAACTGTAATTTGATACAAATGTCAGTAGGAGGTAGTGCTGTCTAGATGGAGGACCTGTTCAGCAAAAAGACCTCTTTGGCAATATGCCACTGAGGACCCAGGAACACGCCTAAGCAAGCGCGATTTCTGTGAGCACAAAAGAAAAAAGTCAATCAATTCAAAATGATTGAAGAAAAGTGTACTTGATAACATCAAATGACAATATTATAAGAAAAAAATAACCTTTGATAAGAGAGAATATTTTGTGTCCTACTGTTTATGATGGCAAGTTTTAACTGCTCTCTTAAAGTGTATGGATTCTGCCCTTCTACTACATCCCAGACTTGCTGAGATGCTGTCTCACATCCTCACATTTTCACTCCTGTCAGAGTTTGGAACGAACATCTTACAAGTTGAAATAAATCTAGGAAAGGATAGAAAGATGGGAATGAAGAGAGCATAGGAACAACAGGTTCTTATTCTAAACTGTAGTTGGGGTCACTCACTGCCTGCCTTATGGTTTCTATTACTATTTTCAGTAATGTGAATGTAATTGGCCCCCATAATCTGATAGGTAGTGGCACTATTAGAATGCATGGTTTTGGTGGAATGGGTAGGGTCTTGTTGGTGAAAGTGTGTCACTGTGGGGACAGAATTTGAGGTTTCCTATGCTCAGAATACCCCCAGTGTCTCAGTCTATTTCCTGTTGCCTGCAAGATGCGGGACTCTCATCTACTCCTCCAGCACCAAGTCTTCTTGCATACCACCATGCCTCTGCCATGATAATAATGGACTGAACCACTGAGCTGCAAGCCACCTCCTCAAATAAATGTTTTCATTTTTAAGAGTTGCTGTGGCCATCGTGTCTCTTCACAGCAATAAAAACTCTTAACTATGATACTATTTTAAAGCACTATACCAAAAACGACTTGGGTCGGAAAGATTTTCTTTCACCTTACAGCTTACAGTTCTTCACGAAGGGAAGTCAGGGCAGGAACAGAAGCAGAAGTCATGGAGAGATGCTGCTTACAGCCCTGCTCTTCCTGGTTTGCTCAGTTTGCTTTCTTGTGTACTCCGGGACTAACTGTATGGGGTTGGTGCCACCCACAGTGAACTGTGACCTCCCACACCAATCATTAATTAAGAAAAGCCCACAGAACAATCGGATGGAGGCAATTCCTCAACTGAGATTCCCTCTTCCCAGATATGTCTGGGTTTGTTGACAAAAATCGACCAGCACACCAGCTTAGAGTGGAAAACTTCAGCTCTAATGTTGGCATTAAGGGAGTGCCCCAGCACACCTGATATAATAGTAAATATATTTAAATGATTACTTATCCTTTGACGGTTTGAAGGAATACTGATAATGTTGAGATGAATAGTGGTCGAGGATTTCTGTTCTCTTTTCCAGTGGTTCTTCTTTCCCCATCAACTCTGCCATGGTATCAGCAATAGACAGAAACAGTGATTGGTTTTCAGTTCCTCCAGGCAGTTCTTTCGTCTTTCCAGTGGATGCTGCCACTCTTACCTCTCGACCACTATTGCAAAATTATCAGTATTCCTTTCACACAGACGTATTTCAAATACAAATCTTAAAATAGCAATGAATCATGCTTAAGGCCTCAGCACAGATGGTCTTTCCACTTTTCCAGCTATAAACTTGCATTTTCTGGAAATTTCACCAATAGGACTAAAAAGTTCATTTAGAGTAAGAATATGCTCGATCTCTCTTGGGTTACCCATGTGGCCTATAGGTTTGCCTTCTCAGCTGTAACTCTATTCAAAGCATCTCAACCACCACCACCCACATTCTCATTTTAAAAAAGAAAAAAAATTCTTCATCAAGCTTTGAGATGTTATAGCATAAGCCACCCAAGTCATATATATGACTGCTCTACAGATACCGCTTTCCTGAGATACTCATACCCATGCTTGGACACGCTGTATCCTTTTTCTGAGTACCTCTCTTTCTATTAACCTCGTGTTTAAATGGATGTCAAAATCTCATCCCAATAAATTTCACTTCTACTTCATGCTGGTTCATCCCAAAACGCATTTCTACAGCACAGCCAGGAATCCCAACTTCACTTAAGTAAAGATCTCTGAAAAGAGCATCTCATGCTCCTGTACAGGCCAGCGTGGATGTGTGTCTCCAGCTGCTTCTCCAACAGCACTAAATTGTGGCTCTTACTGGAGTGAGACTGGTTAACTGCAAGGTAAATTTAGGTTTAGTGTCTCAGCGGAGAGGATCAAGGATTTTTGTTCTCTTTTCCAGTGGTTCTTCTTTCCCCATCAACTCTGCCATGGTATCAGCAATAGACAGAAACAGCGATTGGTTTTCAGTTCCTCCAGGCAGTTCTTTCCTCTTTCCAGTGGATGCTGCCACTCTTACCTCTCGACCGCTATTCATCTCAATGGCAATATAGAGTCAAACTGTCAAAGGATAAGTAATCATTTAAATATATTTACTATTGTACCAGGTGTGCTGGGGCACTCCCTCAATGCCAATACCTAGGAGGCAGAGCCAAGTGGATCCCTGTGAGTTCAAGGCCAGCTCAGTCTTCTAGCAAGTTCCAAGCCAGTTAGGGCTACATAGTGAGACCCGTCTCAAAAAAAAAAAAAAAAAAAAAAAAAAAAAAAAAAAAAAAAAAAAAAAAAAAACAATATTTGCTCCTCCATTAATAAACCTTGTGAACCTACTCCACCATTCTAAACAACAAGGATCAATTGCTTTTCCCTATGGTTCTTTCTTAAATATAACCCCAGATATTGGTCTACCTATACCTTCTGTGCCTGTAGTGAACCTGGAGTGCTTTGCATCTCTCTGTTTCAAGGGCTATTTGACTAAGAGGACATTAAGATTCTTACTCCTGCAAGTTTGGTCTTTTGCCAAATGCTGTCTCTCTCTGCACCAAATGAGAGGCCCCTCTTTCTTTCCCATTTGAATAAAATTTAACTTATCTCAAACATAAAATATCTGAATTAATTAGGTAGCAACTGTCCCACAGGGATGGAAATTTATTCACATTAAAATATATGAAAATTAAAAAGGATAAAAACTCTGAAAATGAAAGACAGAAACTTCAGACACAGGTAAGATGTTGAAAGTGCTGTGAATTAGGACACTTAGGTTCTGAAGGAAAGGTTTTATTGTAATGACAAGTTTCCATTCTCATTTGTTTATGTATGAGGGGTGATGCTAATGAGGCCCCTGATCACTCTATGTTTTCATGTATATATGCTATATCATCTCTACTCTTCATTTTGGGAATCATAGGAGAACATTTAAATTGTTTGTCTAAGGACATCTGGTGAGTTCATTGGCAAAGGCAGGTAAACTACTAGAAAAACTAGGTTTCTGTATTGCATTAATCTGAGCCATAATTTCTTGGTAGACTCGTCCAATGTTTCAAGACTTCTATTCTAAAAGCTTGAACTAGAGAAAAGAAAGTGAAAATCTGATATTATATGCACACCTTGAAATCCTTGAGAGTCAATGAATATTTATAATGATTCAATTTGGATTCAGAAGAAGGAGCATGTTCTCTTAGCAGTTGGCTCTTAGTTATTGTAAATGAGGTGAAGACCCAAGACAGCCACAGGCTGACTGTGATAAAGGAAGTTAGAAGTTGGCTGTATTTTTACTGGGGCAGGTGGCAAGACGTGCCCGTTATGGAAGAAAGTGGGGGTGACAGGTGGTGGAGTGGAAGAATGGCTTTTGCTTTGGGTTTTAACATTCTCGTTGGCTGTGACATTAAGATCTTCCACAAAAGCAGCTGCTCACCTTCCCTCTTGGCTAGAAGAGGGATCATAACAAATGCTTGCAGTTTTGAATCAGGGGAGAGAGTAAAGAATTTGAATAATTAGGCGATACTGTTTATCTGGCAAATAAGGAGGGAAAGAAAGTTGCTTTGGAAAAGAAATGTGTGGATTTAAATATGATTTTAAGAATGTGAATCTTATTTTAGACTTAAAAAATTCTCCCTAACAAAACTCCTCAAAGTATGAGTTCTATGGTTAGGCATTTTGAACTACTAATTAAAGAAGTAATCTTCTGACAGAAATTTATTTTTCCAAAGGTTTCCTGCTTTATTCAAACACTTGGAATGTGAATCATCTTCCTCAAGTTTCAGTTCTCATTTAACCAAGTATACCATTGCTGATTGGTTTAATGATTTGAACTAAGCTTTAAAGCTAACAAAATATAAAAATGTGAAAAAAGGAACACTATATACTTTATATTTATTACAAACACATACTAAAACTGTATAATTTAGATTTGTAACAATTTATCCTATGACTTTATTTCATGTCTTCATTTTTTAAAAAGTTGTAACTGGTGAGGGGGACATATTTATTTTAGCTAACACAAGGGGTTATTTTTGTTAATTGCAACAAGTAGAAATTTACTAATTATTAGATAGACATCACTTTTAAAGAAAAATTCTACCTTTGTATCCTACATAAACCTTACTGCTTCCTTGTATCTTACGCAAAATCTTTCTTTGATTAATTTTGTTGTTTTGGATGGAAAATTAGCTATTTTTTACAAAGCTATAGCTTTACTTTTAAAATTAAAATCCCTAGTCAGGTTAGGATAGCTCTCAGTTGGTAGAGGTCCTAGGTTACCCAGAGACCCAGAACTACACACTCTGGAAGTAGTAGACTCCTTAGATACTAGCATCCAGGAGGTAGAGGCAGTGAGATATGGAGTTCAAGGCCAGCCTTGGCAAACCAGCTAGTTTGAGTCCAACATGAACTACGTGACTGAGCACTTCTTTCAAAAAGATTTTTTTTAATTAAAAAGAAGCATTGTATTGCATAAAGTCTGAAACACTGAACTGTTGGCTGTTTTTCTGTTTGATGTTTCCCAAGGGAAGACATTTTAAAGGATTGGAGGAAGCAGGAAGGAGTTGTTCTAACAAAGTACTTGTATTCACAAGTGGGAAATCTATTAAAACTGCTGTCAAATTTTTCTTAATTGACATGAAAATTTGATTGGATCCTGGAGGGAGTCATTTTCCCTATAAATTTCCTCAAAGAAATTCATGAGGAAAGAGTATTACAAAACCAGACACTGAAGGGAGGCATGTCCAAATAATCAGGCTTTGTCTTTAATGCAGAGCATGTCAAATATATACGGATTTTTATAAATAAAAGGAAATGAAAGCAGGTAGATTGGAAGGAAATACTCTACCAGACCCCTGTTTACTAAAACTCTCTTAAGGAAACCTAGAGCAATGCGAAGATTCATACTTTTAATAGCTCTAAAAAGCACTTGAACTTTGTTGGCGAGTTCAATTTATTCACTTAGAGAAGAATATCAATATTTTAGATTTGAAGGAAAGGAGCCACTTGGGATGATTTAAGGACTGTGGGATTAAGAGAATCAACAGAAAAGACTGCTTTGTGCAAATAGGAGAGGCCACATTAAGCAGATAATGCCATTCTCTTTTCAAAAGAAGTGCATGGGCAGGTTAGTGTAGCACAGTTGCCAACAAGCTAATGTGATTTATAAGTAGTTTACAAAATGAGGCATGGGAAAATACGGTGATGGAAGATGAACTGTGGAGATCAAGCCCATACTTTGCAGGCTAGGAGAAGCCATAGATCTTCTGTTTGTGACTCCTATGGAAGTTGTCAGAGGAGAGTGGCAGTAATATTAACTTTGAGGACATTTAGTTGTGGCGACAGCATAGATAAATGTACCATATCGGGGCCATATACATCTTTGCAACAGTAGCGCTAAAGAATTCAGTATTCCTGGTGTACTTATTTATTCCCTACCAGAAAAGATGCCTTGACTGCAAGTTTCACATTTATAAGAAACATGATGTTTTGGAAATTTTGCTACCAATTGCTTATTCTTTGATTTCTATTTATCAATTGAATAGTCTGTCCAAACTTGTAGAATGTGCTTCTGTCCCAGGTAGCCACCTGGCATCCCAGAAACCTCATGAACTTCTATTATTATAAATCCTGCAAATTAATGAAGTTGCAACATCTGTGTCTTGTCAGTTCTTAAATTCCCAGATTTCTAAGTGTCAATTTGTCATGGCTTATAAGTATTTAGCAAAGTAGGTATTGTCACGATTAATTAGAGTTTGATTTTGAGGCCCTCTTATTTTTAGTATTATATTTAATTTTCTAATTTAAAAAAGCTAAACATGGAGTTGGGATATTTGGATATTACTAAGAGAGAGCAGAATACTAAAAAAGAACCAACTAGAAAACGAGAAAAAATGGATAAAATCATTTGTTACAGTGCTCTAAAAATTGACCCAGACTTTAGAAAAACTCAAGAAGTATTGATTTTTTAAAATATAAGAACTTCTAGTAAGAGTTGAAAGCAAGGTCGTTATGGCTTCAGCTTTAATCTTATCTCCCATGTTGGGATAAGCTGTGATGTATCAGAGTTTCTGCCATGGTTGAAGGTGCTTCTACAGATTTGGAGCAATGGATATGCTCTAGATCATGTGACCTTGGTGGTCTTCAGAAGGTCAAAAGTCTGCTTTTGGAATTCTTTGTCTTAAGGATATGTTAGAAATTAGTTCATGTTTTGTGGGCCATGTGCAATGTTAATTTCTCATTTCTTCCTCCTCAGCCTTCTTTTCCCCTTTCACTTTTTTAAGTGCCAACTGTATACACACCATGTATCTATTGACTGGTGGACAGAAAAATAATGGTAAAAGGTGGGCATTTGGCCCAGGTTGACCGTCTCAGAATTCAAGAGGCCGAACAAGAAGGATCACCACAGTACAAGGGGGTCTACATAGTGAGTTCCAGACCAGTCAAGACTACAGGTCTCAAACATGGAAAAGACAGAAGGAAAGGAATAAGGAAGGAAGGGAGAAAGAAAGAAAAACAAGAGGAAAGAAATAAAAAAAAAGAATGAGAGGGAGAAAGACAGCAGAAGAGATTACTAATTCATGTTATACCAAACATAGATGAACTCCAAAAACATTGTGCCATGTTAATGTCAAAATATATAATATATATTATAGGATTTCCATTAATACTAGGTTTCCTCACAAAGGAAATCTATAAATACCAGAAGCAAATTTGGTTGGCTAGATTACAAGAAGTTACCTACAAAAAAAAGCACACACCTGACTCACGAGGCAGAGGCAGGTAAATATCTGTGCATTGAGTCCAGCCTGGTTTATACGGTGAGTTCCAGGAGAGCCAGAGCTACATATTGAGACCCCAAATGGAAAAACAAAATAAGAAAGTTGTGCTATAAAAAGCACAATGCAAATTTTGAGGGGCTATGAAATATATTCTAAAACTGGTTTGACTAACGTATGAACAACTTTATATACTGAAATCACAGTCCATGGACTATATTCATGTGGTGATATTTTATTTGTGCTTTAATAAATAGACTTTGCCTGGAGATTAGAGGAAATAGCAAGCCATTTTAAGTAAACAAAGAAGTCAGGCAGCGGTAGCACACACCCTTAATCCTATCACTTAGCAGGCAGGATCTCTGTGTGTTTAAGGCCACACTAGGGAACAGAGACAAGTGTGGTGACACATGCCTTTAATCCCAGTACCAACCATAGAGTTCTGGAGACCTTTACAGACAGGAAATGACAGAACTGGTCAGGAAGAGGAAGTGATGTAGCTAAACAGAGAGCAAATCAGATGGAAGAACAGTAAGGCACATACGCCTGGGTAGAAAGGAAATCACTCTCTTTGGAAGCTGTAGAGTTGGTGAGGTAAGGTTGGCTGGTGGCTTTCCATATTTCCCTAATCTCGCTAAGGCTTTCACCCCCATATTTGGCTCCTTGTTTTTTTCTTTATTAAAACCATTTAGAAATTCATCTACATACTCATAATGAGCTATTGGCATAATAACCACTCTTCCTAAGATGTGAACCAGGCCACTCACTACAGTTGTGGTATGCTACCTCATGGAGCATCTGCAAAAGATGTTTGCAAATGTTCTTATGAGTATAGACCTTGGCATTATGAGTCTATCCCCAATTGTCTTTGTGCATCTTATTTTTATTAAGTGAATCCCCAAAAATGTAAAGCAAAGACAGGAAGGTAAATCTGGAAATTTCAACTGGAGAATTTAATCCTCTATTTCCATCTTTGAGAATGGAAAGAGGAACCAGGATTCATGCAATGTGCTCTCTCAGCTGCCCATGGCCTCTGTGGATGCCAAGAGCTTAAGAGCATCATTTCAACCACAATGAACTCCGTTCTATGAACATCTGAACTGGGTTGTCCTTGAGAGCCTCTATAAAGGGCCACAGTGCACTGACATTTTGTTTGAGTTTGGTGAAGTCTGAACCAGATTCCTGATTGGTAAAACTGTAGCATGGTAAATTATTGTCATTTGAGCTCCCAAGTTTATGAAAAATATATGAATGTGGCAATGGGAAATGAAGACACGATGGAGTAGGGGAAAACTACAGAGCAGTAAAGGACTTTAGATAAATAAATAAATAAGCCATATTAAGGATTAAAATGATATAGCATATATCGTCATGTTTTGTTTGTGATCAAATAAAGCTTGTCTAAAGCTCATCATGTGGATCTAAGCTACTATTTAGCTACAGAGGCCAGGCAGTGGTGGCACACATCTTTGATCCCAACCCTTGGGATCTCACACCTTTTATCCCAACACTAGGGAGGTGGAGACAGGAAGTGATATGGCTGGGCGAAGAGAGGAATATAAGGTGGGAGGAGACAGGAGCTAATCTCCCTTTCAATTTGAGGGTTTCTAGAGGTAAGAACTCTTTCTAGTGGCTGGCTGCTCTGTTTCTCTGATCTTTTAGCTTTCACCCTGATATCTGATCTGAGTTTTTATTATTAAGACAAATTAGAATTTGCACTACAAGCATATCCTTTCTGGAATGATTAGGCTAGTATATGCTCTTGAGAATATTTTTAAAATGTTTCTTACATTTATGTATTTATTCTGTGTGCCTGTGCAATCATATGCATACATGCCATGGCAAACCCATGGAGGTCAAGACAACTTGTAGTTAATTCTATTCTACCATGTGGGTTCCAGGGATTGAACTTAGGTCTTCAGGTTTGGTGGCATATACCTTTAGCTCTTAAGTCAACTTGCTAGACCAAAAATGTTCTTCATTATAGTTAGTTTAGTTATATTGAGAAATGTAATAATTTTAATGTAGAATAAGCCACATTTAAATTTAATTAATTAATTAATCAAGGATCTTGTCATATAACTCTTTTTGGTCTCAAACTCATGATTCTTCTGTCTCATCCCAAATTTTGTGCTCACAAGTATGTAACACCATTCCTATTTCATGATTTTAAGGTTTTTAAAGATTGGGGCTAGCTAATCATGATACTTTCAGAGTTGCAGGCAAATTTGAAATGAGCTTAAATAGATCCACTGTTGAAACACAAGTAAGAATTAATAGATATTTTTAAGTGAATGACATCTGAATAAAAACAAAATGAACACATTTTACATAATAGTTGAGAAGAAAAAGCTTTGATAATTTTGTACATAATGTCATCAAGTATGTGAATTAATTTTGATTGTCATTTGTAATATTTTCCTTGCTGTTTATGAAGAATTTTATTACAATATACAATGCAAGGTTGAGGAAAATGGCACTCTTTTAAATGAAATTAAGAAGTCAGCAATAATACAAATTAAAGAACTAGCCGGGCGGTGGTGGCGCACACCTTTAATCCCAGCACTCAGGAGGCAGAGGCAGGTGGATCTCTGTGAGTTCGAGGCCAGCCTGGTCTCCAAAGTGAGTTCCAGGAAAGGCGCAAAGCTACACAGAGAAACACTGTCTCGAAAAACAAACAAACAAACAACAACAAAAAAAAAGAATACAAATTAAAGAACTAAAGAGATGTGCTAGAGAGATGTCTCAGCAGTTAAGAGTACTTACTGTTCTTGCAGAGGACCTGGGTTCAGTTCCAAGCATCCACATGGTGGCTCATAACTACCTATCACCTCAGTTCCAGAGTATCAAACATCCTTCTCTGACCTCCATGGGCACTGTTTGTATGTGGTGCATATACATACATACAGGAAAAACTCTAATACACATAAGAAATTCTTTAAACAAATTCAAAAGACATTAGAATCCACTAGTTCTTGTAGAGCCAGCATGATGATTTTGTCAGAATTCCTTTCTCTAAGTAAGTTGTTTCTAAATGTCCTAGAGGTCTAGATAGATACTTTGGGCAATTATGAAATTGCTTTCCCCCTTCCCCATGGCTGCTTCTCTTTTGCCAAAAGTTCTCCCAGGTAGAATTTTGTACTTTAACACATATCCACAAACAAGTGTTCATTTTTTTGTTTGTTTGGGTTTTGTTTTGTCCTCAAACAGGTATTCTGTTCCCTACTGTCCCCAACTCAGTCCCCTGTCTTGCTGGGGGTCCTCAGAGGAAAGTCCGCTAAGCTAAGTCAGTGTCTGAAGCATTAGAAAGTAGATGTCCTTTAATTTATCCATTGTGCCAGTCTGTAAAGAGAGACCCATAACGGCCACCCCTAGTAGTTTAAACAAATCATTAAGAAAAAACTATCAGGCTGATATTCAGGGGATTTTTTTTCCTCTAATGAAACTTCCATCTTAAAGCCAGCCTGTCTCCTGGTATACTACTACTTCCCTGCTGAGCATTGTTAGCACATCTTTCACCCTCACGTTAAACCGGAAACACAGTGTCTTCTCTCCCCAGAGCTCTTTTATCACAGGTGGGGTAGTCTGGCTCAGATGATGCTACCTCATGTCCCACCCACAACATCCACATCCAGCTGTGTCTGACTCCTATTGCTCTTCCAATTCCAGCAGCAGGGCCCTGTAGGAAGCCTGGGCTCTAGAGCAACTCTGGGAACTGTGGTAATATTGTGTCCCCCCAAATACTGTGCACCCTAATAAACTTATCTGGGGTCAGAGAACAGAACAGCCACTAGATACAGAGGCTAGAAAATGGTGGCACTCACACCTTTAATCCTAGCTTTCTGGAGGCAGAGATCTGTCTGGATCTCTGTGAGTTCAAGGCCACACTGGAAATAGCCAGACATGGTGACTCACGCCTTTAATCCCAGGACATAATGGCAGAAAACAGAAAGGTATGTAAGGCGTGAAAACCAGGAACTAGCCTGGTAAAGCTTTTAGGCTTTTGAGCAACACAGTTCAGCTGAGAGGCATCCAATCTGAGGAAACAGGATCACCTGAGGAACTGGCAAGGCGAGGAAGCTGTGGTTTGTTCAGCTTCTCTGATCTTCCAGTGTTCACCCCAATACCAGGCCCTGAGTTGGTTCTATTAATAAGACCTTTTAAGATTCACGTTACAGGGAACCAGTCAACTGTCTCTCTAGATCTTTGTTTTTTGAACAATATGGAATGTGTCCAGGCTGTCATGATGAACATCTCGTCCAATTTTAAATGTAGATATGGCATACAGGGCAGTGATCGCAACATGTCTATTCTGTGCTTATCACTAGATCCTTTCCAAAAGAAAGTAAATCTTAGGTGTCTACTCCTGCTTTTTAGCGTCAGTGGTTTGCTTTCTTTTGAAAACAAAGCACAAACACACAGCAATGGAAAGAAGAGCAAGCACATGGGCAACTTTCTTCTAGGCTGCTGTATTTGAGTCACTCTAGGATTTACCTCAGACTCCAGCGAATACGCATTAAACAGAGCCAAGTTTCATTTTGTAAACAAACACTGTAATGTGAGACCAAAACTGTGATTGAAATAAGTGGTAGTAAAAATCACTTTAAAAATCCATATCCACTCAGCATCAACACATTGTTTGGAAGGAATATAATCTACTTTCAAGATGCTCACCCATTTCAGTCCTGCTTATTTAATGTGCATTAAATACAGAATAACTTCTGTTTCTGTAAGAATTTTTCATGGAAACGTTTTAGGAAACTAGCAATGACAGAATAAAATTAAAACAGGAAGGAATTGATGGTAATAAAAGAAAGATTCCACCCTGAGGGGGAAGATAACCAAAAACAAATAAACAGTGGTTGAAACCTGACTTAAAATGAGCTACACTGACCCACTCTGAGTTGAGTATAACAAAATGTGATTTATGTACGGAGTACTTTTTTTTTTTTTTACATTATTTATGAAACAAAGTGTGGAATACAGTCCACATATGGGGACTTGATTTGGAAGAGAATGTTTAGGCATAATAGTCTGGCCTTTAGCTGGTGCCGTATTTGAGCAGAGTATGTGTCTTTTCTGTGCCTACTACCATCCCAGCATTGAACCCCCTCCACAGAGCTCACATCCCATGCACTTTCTTCACTACTTTCATTATTCATTGCTTTCCACCCCTTCAAAGCAACGGTTTCCTATGCTGCGCTTGCCTTTCACATGAGTGAAGCCGAATGTAGCACCCTTCCGTAAGACAAATAACTAGCAGGACTGACTTGTTTTTATTTATTTATTTTAAAATTCCAGCTTCCTCTCTGCCCTCTGCGAAGGAAAGAGTAAGAAAAGACAGAGCAGGTTCTGGCAACTGGGCATCATTATTTCAGACATGCATGGCCTCCTATATAATTTACTTATTGATCTCAGTAATGAAGACCAGAAAATTACATCCTCTCTTGTCTGTGGGGCTGTGAATCACAGATTGTTCACCCACTGTCACATTAAACAACATGCCTGGCTGAGAAAAGACGCAAGGACTCACTGAGGAACGACACTGATCAGGAGCCCTTCGGTTCAGTCAGCACATCACTCTTGTTAAATACAGTCACCGTCACTCTGGACAGCTGCGCCCCCTCCTTCAGTCAGTTCAGATAATTGCCTTCAGACCCATGGTTGGCATCTTAGCTTGAGGAAGAAAGGTTATACCGGGTACCTCTCTGTCCTGGATAGAGAAAACTAACAAAGCAAAACAAAAATAGAACCAAGCAAGGGACACCGAGAGACTGTGGCTTCTGTCTTAAAGCTCCAGCTGATATTATTTTCTAAACTGACATTTGAATATTCAGAGCTGCAGAAGTAGATGTATTTCATCTACAGCAAACTCCGACTCAGACAGATCCGGGGAAGTAGATTCTCGTGTAAAGCCACCTAAATGTTTGTAGAAGCACAGTCTCATCTAGTAGCTGAGTGTTTCTGAAGAGGAGTAGCAGGGGACTGTTTCTCATTGAGTATTCAAGGAAGGAGAGTGTGTGGCAACACCCACTGAAGGGATGGAATCTCAAACTCCTCTGATCTTCAGTTTCTCAGTACATGTGCAATAAGGAAAAAAAAAAGCTGCAATGTACAGTTTTCTTTCATTTTTCCCTTGGAACTAGAAAATCATTTGAGACAAGTTTATTGGAATCCTAGAACTTGGATTTACTTCTATAAATCTAAAGGTTTTTGATGTCTGGGATGTTTGAATACTCCTAACTTTGTACATTTTAGTACCTAATTAATATTCTATGAGTCATCTTAATTTTATAATTTGAAATCATTCTACTTAAAAGATTGTAAATGAACTCAAGTAAGCTTCATATTTATATTGATATTTATGCAAACACGTAAGTTTAAACATGTCTACTTCTGTGCTGCCCCTCACCCCCAGTCTCAAATTTGGATGCTCATTGACACTGGATAAGTTCTTAACTTGTTAACTGGTACCAGTGAAACCCAATGAAATTTAGAATTGGACATGGTGCTAGTGTGCCTCCTGTTGCAGTGATAGAACACTGTGACCAGAAGCAACCTGAAGTGGGGAAATGTTATTTCAGCTTACCGGTTATAGTCCATTGTGAAAGGAAGTCAGGGTAAGAATTCAAAGCAGGAACTGAAGCAGAGGCCATGAAGGAGTGCTTCTTACTGACTTGCTCCTCTTGGCTTACTTAGCCTGCTTTCTTATGCACCAGAACTGTCTACTGGGGAGTGGCATTGCCCATAGTGATTAATCAAGAAAAACACAGATTTACATCCAGGCCAATCTGATGGAGGCGTTTTCTCGGGTGAGGTTTCCTCTTCCCAGATAACCACAGTCTATCAAAAAAAATAAATAAATAAATAACCAGTACAGATATCTTCTTGGTAAGAAAGTGTGATGATATTTGTAATCTAAGAAATAAAGCTTGCTTGAAGATCAGAGGACAGATCCAGCCACAGAGTTAAACATAGAGGTCAAGCAGTGGTGGTACACACCTTTAATTCTAGCACTCAAGAGGCAGAGATCCGTCTGGATCTCTATGAGTTCAAGGCCATCCTAGACTACACAAAAATAATCCAATCTAAAAGAAACAGAGCCAAGCAGTGGTGGCACACACCTTGAATCCTAGCACTTGAGATCTTATGCCTTTGCTACTAGTATTTGGGAAGCACACAAGCCTTTAATCTCAGCACTAGGAAGGTCGAGATAAGAAGTGAAATGGCTAGGCAGAGAAAGGCACATAAGGCGTAAGGAGACAGGAACTAGAAACTCTTTTGGCTGAGGATTCAGAAGCATTCAATCTGAGGCTTCCTGGAGACAGGATCGGGATCAGCTGAGGATTTGGTGAGGTGAGAAGTGGCAGTGGCTTGTTTCCTCTCATCTTTCAGCATTTACCCCAATATCTGGCTCTGGGTTTTTATTATAAGACCATTTAGGATTCATGCAACAGGAAAGTTCCTCTATTTTGTATAAATTTCTAAGTTTCCAATTAAATTTCTTTACTGTGAATAATGACCATTCATCACTATGATTTCCCAAACATTTTGTTTAAATTTCATTGGTAATTAACTTATATGGTCTATTTTATTAAGATAATATTTAATAAAAAAATATTTAATGAAATTCCCTACCAATTATTTTTATGTTTTCAAATGGCTAAAGCTTTAATAAATATCAATACCAAGTTACATTTAAAATCAATGTATATGAATTAAATGTACTTTGTACTTGAATTATTAAATATAGGAATATGAAATTTTAAATGTATAAGATGAAACTTGGAATAACAAAATAGTAATAACAAGAGTTTGACTGATAAGCATTAATAACCTTAGAGGTTTAAAGAAAACAATGACTTTTAAAACTATTCAAAAGCATCAATACTCAAAAATTCTTCAGAGCCTACATGGTAATCTTGATTAGACAGCATCTTCTGCCCCCATTACAAAATAGTTTTAAGCATAGTTTTCTAGAAAAGTGTTTGTTGCTGTTGTTTTTTATTTTTTATTTTTTTTTATTTTTTTTTCAAGACAGGGTTTCTCTGTGTTGTTTTGGTGCCTGTCCTGGATCTCACTCTGTAGACCAGGCTGGCCTGGAACTCACAGAGATCCACCTGGCTCTGCCTCCTGAGTGCTGGGATTAAAGGCGTGTGCCACCACCACTCAGCAAGTGTTTGTTGTTTAAACCTTAATGTTTTAGTTACCTAATGACTTGATTGGCTTGGATATTTATATGGCAATGGTTATGACCTCATGGAGATATATTATTAAATTCATATTAAAAATGGCTTATATGCCATTCAAAGCCATATTTCATGAATAGCTCTTGTGGTAAACAAGCAACTTATATAGGTCTCATGATAAATGTTCTCTAATTCCTGAACCATACATAACCAATTGGAAAATACTGTACTAATTTCTACAGGATTTTGATGAAACATGTTTTTATGTCAGATCTTGTTAATTTTATATGTAGTACACAGGGATAGATCCCAATATTTCAGGCAGTATTGCATTTATTGCTTTATGAATCTGTCTTCTATATGCACAAACTAAACTACTTTGCCAGTACTACCTGAAAATTACTGCTACTGTATTGGATTTGAGTGATGATTTTATTTGGAGGCAGGGTTTGTAGCCTATTTCTTATGTTAATTGTTTGTTGACTTTTGCTTTTAAAAACAGAAATAAGTTCAGATCTGTACATCCCACCTCCTGGTCCCAAAGCTCATGAATCATTACCGAAAAGTGGGCAGAAAAATTGTAAGAACTGAAGGGAGCAGTTGACTACAGTCAAACTGTTCTCCAGACACAGGAGGACAGTTGTACAAGTGAGCCCACAACCATGTAACAGCATGCACAAGACCTGTACAAGATCAAGCCAGATAACATCCCAGAGTGGAGGAGGGGTCATGAATCGCCACCTCCGGCTAAGGAGCTCCTACAGATGATGGCTGCTGGAGAGGAAGAGACAGTTTCTTCAAGATCCCATCCCTTCCCAAAGAGCTCTCCATTCTCTAGTGAATGGTCCTACACCCAAGCACATAGTAGTAGTACTAAGTGAACTCAGAGGCTGAAGAAAACTGCCAGAAAAATAAAACAAAAACCATGAAATTGATAGGAGAGAATTGTGAGATGGGAAGAGTAGAAATAGAGGATGGATTTGATCAACATGCATCTTAGGTGTATAAGAAATTCTCAAACAATAAAAAATGAAATGAGTTTTTTTAAGTTATTAAAAGCAAAGCTGACATTTATAATAGCTAGTTCAAACAAAATAACAATCAAGCCATCATTCAAGGAAATAAGGAAATTAATATTACAAGTATGTGGAAATGTTTTATATATATATATATATATATATATATATATATATATATATAAATGTTTAATTATTTCACTTTTGGTTTGATTAACTCATTGACCTTACGTGTTGGATATGTTCTTTGTCAATGGGAAATACTACACAGCACAGAGAGGTGGTTCAATTAGCATCCTCACTAATCACGATAAAGTATCTGCTAAGGGAGATGTTCTGTGAGATGGTACAGGTTGTTTTTTTTTTTTTGCATACAAACCTGAGAATGAAAGGAAACAACAGTCATATGCTGTTACTGCCCCTTGTTTATCTAAATATACTAAATATATCAGTAATTATTAAAAAATTATTCTATTAATATTAGTGTTTTGCTTTTCCCTTTATAATCTTTGCATCTATTTCATTTTATTTTTGTTGATCATATAAATCACACAGTTTTAACTTAAAAAAACATTAAAAATATTCTTCAGTACACATTCAGTACAATACAAAGGGGCTAGAGAGATGGTTCTGCATTGAGAGAAAATGTGATACTCATCTTTCTGAGTCTGGATTGAGACAAGAACCCATACTTTCAACATTCTTGTTCAATATAGAGCTTGAAGTCTTAGCTAGAAAATGCATGAATACAATAAAACAAAAGTGGATAAAGATAGGAAAAGAAGGTAAAAATATCCTTATTTACATATGAAATGCTCCTATTATTAAATGACTCAGTCTGAGAAAATGCTTAGACCTAATAAACACTTTCAGTCAAGTACCAGACCATGAGGAGGGTCTATTTTGTATGAGATAGTGGCCAAGTCCTGGGAAAACCACCTATAACCTATGTTGATAGATATCACCTGTCAATATTCAGGAGATCTCCCCTTGATCACACTTAATAAATATCATTCCTGAATGAATCCATAGTCTCTTATCTCCTATGAGAACAAAACTCCAAAGCATTTTTTATTTCCATTTGACAAATACACTTTTTGATTTCTTTTTTAAAGTTAAGATAGCCCTGAAGTATCTAGGTTGGCTCAGTCCTGCAGTCCTTTCAATCCTGTCTCTTAGCAGCTGTTGCTGGCTTATCAACATTCACAAAATTCAAAATCAACACAATACTATATAGGATCCACAATACTATATAGGATCCAGACCCCTGTGTATTTCCCATCTCTATGTAGCTTATTCTTTTTTTATATTACTTTACTTTTCTCTTTGTAAAGTCTTTAATTTTTAACTATTCATTTTTTATATGACTATATCCTTTTTCTTTTCTTTTTTTCTTTCTTTTTTTTTTTTTTTTTGGTTTTTTGAGACAAGATTTCTCCTTGTAGTTTTGGTGACTCTCCTGGATCTCGTTCTGTAGATCAGGCTGGCTTCAAACTCACAGAGATCTTCCTGGCTCTGTTTCCCCAGTGCTGGGATTAAAAGCGTGTGCCATTGCCGCCCAACCCTTTTTCTTTTCTTAAGCCTACCCACATTGTTAAACACACTGTGACCTGTCTAGAGATTTTTCCATCTGGACCTCTTTCACTGAGTATCTTTTAGCATTTTTTGACCATATGAGCAAACCTTTAAACTGCTAACCTATACTTGGTTCCTCTGTGTGGCTCCTCAGCTGACTGTGCTTGCTTCTTGGGTCAAGAAAGTTAGGCTTAAAGCTCAATGCCCAGTCAGAGGTGCGTGACTGAGAACTGCATTAAACCTTCCTAGAGTTATAGAATGTCAATGATTGCACTGTGGCAGGTGGTTTTACTTAGTTTTTTGTTCCTACTAATGTACTGGCTGCTCAAGGACTCACTGTCTGGCAGAAACTGTGAAAGGATATATATCCTCTTTTTTTTTAAGCTGTCTCAAGCCCTACATGGAAATATGGCCCACATTGGATGCCAAAAAGTTGTTTAGCTTCCTTGGCCCCATATTGGGTGCCAAAATGTTGTTGATTTTTTTATTTCTTCTTTTGGCTCTTTTGGGGGGCCTGCTGCCCAGCTCTCAAATAAATCACACAAAGTAACTAAGACAGAAATTGGTACCAAGTTTGTGAGATATTGTTGTGAGAGACCTAATCATGTTTTGGGAAATTATGAAGGACTGTCAAATATTGGGCTAAAAGTCATTGAGTGCTCAGTGCTTAATGAGCTGTTGTGAGAACTTAGAAGATACCTCTGAGAGTAATGCAGATGTGGAGGCCTGCCTTGTGAAGCTTCAGAGAGATGTTGGAGAGATCCTTAAAGTCTCTATTTGGGCTGTGTAGTATTTTGAATTGACACTCTGTGGTACTGGTCACCTGTGGCTGAAAATTCAGCTGTGATTTATAAGAGGTCAGAACCACTAAAGAGCAACTGTTGAAGAAACAGATGTGATAAGAAGATACCAGCATCATTTAGGTAAATCCTTCTGGGAAGTATTCCTCAGGGAAAGCACACAGATGCTGCGATCCAGAGAGACCAAGGCTATACCTTTTATTGGTACCTGAGCTTGATAATATTAAGACTTTCTTATGTGGTACTGATTTTGAAAGCATGATGAGATCATGGAGAACAACTGAGATTTGAGAGCCCACTGGTGAAAGTCCAGGCTTAGTTGCAGTAGAAACCCCAGGATTCAAGGGATAATGAAGAAAAGTTCAGACTTGACACCATGTACAGGGCCAGAGTTGATTAAGAGAGCATAAGAGAGCTTTTTGTTGAAAGCACAACCCAATTGCAGCAGAGACCTCAGTGTTTAAAAGATACCAGTACCATGGGGTGACCATTAAAGACAGAGAGCCAGTCTGTGCAATGTGTAATGTAGATGGCAGAGCCAGAAAGTTAGAGTTACACAAACCCCATGAAGCCTGGATGATCATGGGTCCCAGACTTCTGACACTGAACTTTACGCTTTTTGACTTGGGTTTTACATTGATTTGAATGTAACTGTGCCTTTGTTCTTTCCTCGAGTAAAATAGCACATAACTTGTTTTGATTTACAGAAGCCCAGAGTGGACAGACTTTGAATTTTTAAACAGATTGAATTTTTTTCAATGTTTGAATTTTTAAAAAATTAGAACTTGAAAAGCTGGAATATTTTATTGTCTAATATTGGCATTAGTATGAAATCTTCAGATTATGCAAGGAAGGAAAAGTTATTGTTTAGTAATGTTTCATTCATTCAAGTGGATAAGGGGATCAATTTTCCTGGTAGGTGTTTCTGTCAACTTGACATAAGCCTAGACATCTCTGGGAAGAAAAATCTCAATTGAGAAAAACGCCTCTATCAAATCACCTTTAGACATGTCTGTGGTGCTTTTTGTGATTAATGTTTGGTATAGGTTGGCTTAACTCGCTGTGGGTAATAACAATCTTGGGAAGGTGGTCTTGCATTGTATAAGAAAGCAGGCAGGAAAAGGCATGAGGAATAGTTCAATAAGCAGTGTTATTCTATGGCTTCTGCCTCAGCTCCTGTGTCCTGGTTCCGGCCTTGAGTTCCTGCCTTGACTTCCCTCAGTGATGAAGTGGAGTATGATCTGAGAATTATAAGATGAAATATACACTTTTACCCCAAGTTGCTTTTGGTTATGGTGTTTTATTATAGCAATAAAAATTTAACTGAGACATTTGGTCTCTTGGGAGTGTCCTGGTGGTTATAGAAACTGCAGTTGTAATAACTTTTTTTTTTCGGGATGATTGGTTGAATGTGGTATTTCTCTGACTTTTCTTAGGTGTGGTAGTTTGAATGAGAAATGTCCCCCATAAGCTTAGGAATTTGAACACTATGTTTTCAGTTGGTAGCATTGTTTAGACTAGTTCATAGAATCTTTGAGTCATGAACCTTGCTTGAACAAGCACATCACTGAGTATGGGCTGTGGGAATATATAGCTTTCCCTACTTTCAGTTTACTAACTCTGCTTCCTGAATGTTTATAGAAATGGAACCAGCCAGCTTCTTGCTCTGGCCACCTGCTACCATACCTCCATCATCAATATGAACTTCCTAGAACCATAAGCCAAATAACACTCTTTCTTCCTTAACTTGCTTTTGGTCTTTGCATTTTACAGTAGACTAAGTTACAATGTATGCTTGGGATTATAATATAGTGTTTGGAAAGTCAGTTTTATTAACACAGTTTTATATAACACAGTCTAGACTTACAGTAAAATTATCAAAATGTAACCCTATGTACAATGAAGCACCAAGTTATGTGCTCCAAGTACACACCTGACAGTGAACTGTTAATTTATGTACTTATTTGTAACATACGATGTGTAAAAGCAATGACTTCTAAGAAAGTTAATCTTGGTTATCAACTTAATTGTATTGAAAGATGCCTAACAAATAGGTAAGCACACCTCTGTGATGTTATTTCAAGAGTCAATTAGATCATGCAGGTTCTAACCCAATCAATCATTTAGTTTAGCACATTTATGAATGCAAGATATTGGGAGGTAATACTGCTGTGGAAGTTTGAACCCAGTGAGAAGAAATAGATCACTGGAAGTGTGTTACTGGGAATTATATCTTCCCTTCATCACTTCCTATTACTGCTCCACTCAGCTTACTGTCCATCATAATATGAGCTTTTCTACCAAAACTTCCCTGACATGATGGATTAAAACCGTGAGCAACATAAATCTTCCACTAAGGTGTTTCTGTTGGGCATTTAGTCACAGTAGTGATAAAACCAAACAATACAGTTGCTCAGAAAGGAGAAAAGAAAAAAGAGCAAAGTTAAAAAGAAAAAGAATGTAGGAGACCATAAAATATGTGAATATGTGTCATGGCTCTTAAGCTGCTAAGGGACACTGGTATTTAGATTCTCTGGGGCCAAGTTTTAAAATAGACAAAGAATTTGATGAATATTAGGTGAAGCAGCCAGTGAATGATTCCTTAAAGACAAGGAGTGCATGCAAGAAAGTTGAGTACAAAATTAACTAAATGAACTTTGATGCCAGTAACTTTCAGCAAATAGGTAGAGAAGAAAAAAATCTTTTTGCAGCTTTTTACTTATTTATCTTTAAGTTTTGTATATGTACAAATTATATGTTAAACAATTCATCAGACCAAATTGAAGCTTACTGATTTTTTTCCAAAGCAATTATATGTAATATTTCAACTGCATTGTTCACAGAGCCTAACAACCTCAGACTAGGATAACTTGCAATTGCCAGCCCTTACTGTCCAGCTCTTCCTGAAGCAAGAGAATCATTAACATTAATAAATAGAGGAATCAACTAATTCTCCATAAACTTGGAGTGAGAGTAGTACAGGAACAGCAATTGGACGCAGCCCTCTAGAGACTTTGTGCCTGTAGCTAGTCTATTAGCTAGTCTAGGAGCCAAGGGTCAGTCTCCTCTCAGAGGCTCTTACTTACAAGTGAATTCATTCCCCAACATTTCATTTATAGTCTCAGTCCAATGATCCCAAGCATTTGACTGAGCACTCTAGAGTTTGAATAAAATCTATCTAGTGTTTTCCCGTGACACAGAATTACAGAGGAGTAACATTGTTGTATTTATACAAATAGATAATATTTCCTCTAAGGAATTTCTTCAATTAACAGTTGCCATATGCCAAGTTGATTTACTGTTTGTGGCTTAGTTTTTTCATCTGTTTGTTTGTTTGTTTGTTTTAGATATTTTTGATTCCGATCATTTTCACCCTCATGGAACTTGCCTTCTGAATATTTGTATGAATGACTTAATATCAATTAGCTGCCTCTCACTAGCTGTCTTTTCTCCTTTATGGAATTATATTTTAAATTCACAAATCACAAGTGCTTCATGAGTTGCTGCTCATTTTATTATTCTATTTATTTTTTTATATGTGAATGAATTAGTTGTAGTTATAATTTGAGAGCAGTTTTGGATATTAGTTCTTCAGTAGATCATTCATTAGTTAAAAGAGACTTGTAGCAATTTCTGTTTGCATTCTATTAAAGGATTTTGCTAAGATTCCTCCTTGACTTAGTTTATCTGGACTTTCCAATTTTATATTGTTTTTATTTTTCTTATTGCTTTGGTAATTCCATCTCAGGATTCTCTCCACCAATCTTCTTCTCAATTGGTATTTTAGGGAATTCTAAACTTTAATTTAAAACATTTATCTGAGTAATTATATACTCAATTGCCTTTCATTTAGCTCCAAGGTATCACTTTCTATTTACAGTCACTTCTGTTTTCCAAACTGCAGATTCATTTATCTGTCAAAGTGCTTCATTATAGAGTTCACGATCATCTATGTCTGGACTCTGCTAAGAACATACATTAGCCACACGGTCAGTGTCTATTTAAATGGTGCTAGTAAAATTAAACATACACTCAAAAAATAAAACTGTGTCTCTATTCCTTATTACACACAAAAGTCAACTCAAAATATATTGAAGACAAGTTTAATATTTAAAACTATGAAGCCATCATGAGTAAACTTAGGAAAAGGCTTTAATACTATTGTAGTACTACTCAAGAGGGAGTAAGAAATAGATAATGCTCTCTCTCTCTCTCTCTCTCTCTCTCTCTCTCTCTCTCTCTCTCTCTCTCTCTCTCTCTCTCTCTCTCCCTTTACTATTTAGTCACAAAAAAGTGAAATTTTGTCATCTGTAAAATGGATGAATTCTCATTATGTTAAGTGACTTGAGTAAGGAAAGAAGAAAGAAAACCCATTGCCTCATTCACATATGAAACAGGTTGACCTTATAGAAATTTGGACCAGAGAACTGATTACCAAAGACAAAAATCAATGTACGAGATGGAGGGCAGAGAACAATTTTCATCCAAAGTATTGAATTTTTTTTTTTCGAGACAGAGTTTCTCTGTGTAATTTTGGTGCCTGTCCTGAATCTTGCTCTGTAGACCAGGCTAGCCTCGAACTCACAGAGATTCGCCACTGCCTCCCGAGTGCTGGGATTAAAGGCGTGTGCCACCATACTAAATTAAAATTAGATAGAAGAAATGAGCTCTTTCATTCTATCTCACATGATTATAGAAAATAGTGTAGCATGTCTTTCAAGAAAGAAAGACAGGGTTTGGGAACTGGGGAGATGGCTTGGTTGGTCACATGCTTGCTATAGAAGCCTAAGGATCAGGGTTCAATCCTTAGCCATGGCATGTAAAAGCCCAGTGCAGCAGTATGGGCCAGCATTCCCATGCTGAGGAGGAAGAGACAGGCTTCTGGAGCTCATAGACTAGCTAGTCTAAGCAACCTGGGAAGCTCCAGGCTCACTAGAAACCTTGTCTCAAAAAATAAAATGGAGAAGAAGACACACAGCATAAAAAAAATAAAAAAAGAAGAATTTTGAATGTTCTCATCACAGAGACATGATAAATATTAAGAGGCATGTTTAACCTGACTTAAACCATAGTCAATGTTTACATGTACTGAAATATCACATGATAAACTCCATAAATGTGTGCAATTATAAAGCAGTTTTAAAGAACTCTGAAATGTCCTATTTTCTCAAAAAAAAAAAAAAAAAAAAAAAACCATTTTTTACCCCAAACTCCATAGCCTATCATGTCACATTAACTCAGACTTTTTCTCACCCCCTGGAGGACCACAAAATTACCCATCATCAACAAGAGGAGCCTCAGTGAAGACCAAGGGAATAGTTACAGGCAGTGTGGAAGCAGTTTGGCTTTGTGCCTTCTTCCTCGGGAGTTTTGAATCTGTTCTGGAGCACGGCATCTTTTTTTTTTTTTAACTTCTTTATTGACTGTTTAGGAGTTTCACATCATGCACCCCAATTCTGTTCACCTCCCAGTTCCGCCTATCCTCCCCTCATCCCTGCCATGCCCTCCCTACACACATAAAGTATGCAAACAAGGGAACAAAAGCAAAAACAAAAATATACAAACAAACAAACTCAAAACCAAACCAAACAAAAACAAAACCACAACAACAGAAAAATCTCTCTGCTTCTCGTTCCTTCCTTCTTCTGCAACATCTCTTCATTTGTCCTGGTGGCAATAGAGGCTTCAGTGGCACCATGGACTCAAACACAGTCCTTGACAGTGGCTGGGTCTGGATGTCACTATTGATCAGGTGTGGCCCTGAAACACCAACATGGCCCTCCATCTCAGGTGTCTGCATGTCCCTCAATGGTAACAGGTGCCTTGGACATCAGCACAGATCCTGGCTGCAGTAGGTCTATGGACCCTGACATGGCCCTCAGCTGCAGCTCTGACCTGGATGTCACCATAACATTGAGTAGCAGTGCAGGCCACTCATATCTGGATATATCCTGGACCTTGGACCCTAACAAGGACTTAGGTGGCTGTTTTAACCCTGGACATTCTCACGACATTCAGTGGCAACAGGAGTCACATATATCAATCTAGACTCAGGCTGCTTTAAGGCCACAGACTCAGATGTGACCCTCGGCAGCAGCCTGGGCCCAGATGACACCATGGTCCTGGGTGGTAGTGCACTCTACCCATCTCTATAGGGCCCCCTGCTCTGGCCTGGTCCTCAGAGCCCAACCAACTCACAGGCTCCAGCCTAGATTCCAGGCTTCTGTATTGGTCCTACTGGCAACCTGGGCCACAGACTTCAACACAGACCTGGGCCAAAGACCCAGACATGGCCTCAGCAGCAGCTCAGCTTGATTGACATCTTAGGTTCAAGTGGTAGCCCCAGCAACTCATATCAGAATAGTTGTGGTAGCAGTATGGCCACTGGATACCAACAAAGCCACAGGCTACAGTCCAGACCCCAGGCTTCATGTGGCCTTTGGTGGTACCATGGGACATGGGCAGCAACATAGCCCTCAGTTGTATTCAGATCTCAGACCCAGACATGTCCCTTAGCAGCAGCCTAGGCCTGGTTGTCACCATGGTCCCAGGTGGCAGCAAAGCCCTCCTCTATCAGCATGGATTGTGGACCCAAATTTGGACCCAGGAGTTGGCCAAGGCCATTGGAATCAGCATAACACTCAAGGGCAAGAGGAGCCATGGACATCAGCAACAGGCCCTTGCTACTGTAGGACCAGGGGCTCAAATATGGCCTTTGGCAGTAGTCCAGCCCAGACATCATCATCATCATGGTACAAGGTAGCAAGCAGACCAGCCCCTCAGTCTACTCCTCACCACCATTGCCATGGATCCAGGTGGCAAGCAGGCCTCCAATGTCTGCCTACTCCTCACTGTCTCCATATCTTCCTTTCTGGGTCTTTCCACAGTGCACGAACCATTCCGTTTCTTTATTTCTTCCATTTCTCCACCACATATTTCCTTATTGAAATAAGGCCCACATGCCTGGCATTGCAAGGGCAGGTTCCTGGCTGTCTTTCCACCAACCTAAAGGATGGCATCTTGCTAGTGAAAAATCCATTCTTAACTGATTGAGCAGGTGATAATATGAGACCTGGTGTTAGCTAGATCAAAAAAAGGACTGATTATGTATTTATTCTTGTGTGGAAACCCTCCAAGATTTCCATAATTCTCATTACTAGAATTTGTTTGCCAATGGTTTCAGCAGTATTCAAATAGAAGAAATGATATTTAAAAATAACTTTTAAGGAATTTTCTAATGTTAAAAGCAGAAAATGGTAACATTAGATCATGTTACTAGATATTAATAAGGAATATATTTAGAATTTTTACCAATTTCATAGTATGAGTGAGAAGAACTCTGATTTTCAATTGTGTTGTTTTAAATGCATGAATTAAAGCCCTTTTGAATTATACATAAGTTAGTGATTAATATATTACCAAAGTTTTTGCTTAGGGGTAAATATATATATATATATATATATATTAAATAGCATAAAATAAAGAAAAAATTGTCTTGTCAAGAGTGTTTCTATAAATAACCCAAGAACTGGAGAATTCTCAAAAGGATGGTGACCCTTGGTAGTATCTTTTGAATTCACTGTTATAGAAATAACTTAATGAATCAAAATACCCCTGTTCTGGAAGGCTGCCCTACAAACATCTGAACCTGAGAGACTGGAGTGATACCCTCTGGCTACATATATTGCCTACAAAAGACTCTGACAGCTTTATTTGTAATTCACTGTACAAAAGTGAAAGATTGAAAAGAATATTCTACTCAAATAAAAAATATAAATGTGATAATTATGTTTATATCATACACTATAGATTATAAGTCCAAAACAACCACCAGAGACAAAGAAAATAATTCTATATTGAAAAGGGTAAATTCATCCAGATTAGATAACAGTTCTAAGCAAACTCACCCCTCATTATCCATCATAAATTGGTTCAGGGATCCTAAAATTAATATAAGTGCAAATCCTTTTTATAAAATGATGTAGAATTTGCATATAACCTATACACACCCATTCCATTCTTATGATCATATGTCAAGCCAACCAAATACAGTATGTTATGTAAATAGATTTATATTGCTTAGGAGTGACAGGAACAGTACACATATTCAGTATAGATAAAATTTACTTTTGAAATATTTTCAGCTTTTGGTTGGTATTCTATACTAATGTAGAATACACACATATGAGGGGCCAACACACACACACACACACACACACACACACACACACACACACACACAGCTTATGTCAAAGTACATAGATATTTCAATGTTTTCATTCATATGCATATGCTATCTTTGAATCATTAGGTACATGTGTTTAAAGTGATATATCCATAGAAGTCAAGAAATCAATAAGGAGCCATCATAGAGGTCTTTTAAGAGAGATGAGAAAGATCACAGATGGTATGAAGAGGGGAAATTTTTCTGTAGCAGCAGTAATGTCTTCAGCCTGCTGGAAGGGTATTTAGTTCTCTTAAGGCAGCATTAGCTAAATGGCAACTCAGGAGGAAGAGACATGTCATAACTCTATAGACAGTCACAGTGCAGATATAGCAGGACATGTAATACAGTGTCTAGAGATGGTATCATCCTTAATGATTCCATCAAGGATGCCGGCTCCAAATACACCACAATGTCCCTTGTCTGCAGTTCCCTGCTACTCCATTCTGTTCTTGAACACATTCCTTTAAGTGTCTTCCTGAAATCTGGTGCTAAGCAATCATCTCTGTCTGACACATTCAGAGAAGACAAAAATATAGTCAAGTGTCATTAAGTAAAAATGACGAGAAAATGACAAGTGGTGTTAACTTGCCGCATACTAAATATTCTCCAACTTTCCAGTTTCCCACCACAGTAGATGCCATAGATTCACCTACCACTTGAGGTTTTAATGGTAGTGCAGTACATTTCTCACACTTAGATTAGTTCTACATAGTGGTTTGCTGCACTCTGTACAGGTCTGCCTTCAATAGAGAAGCACACATTTCCTAAGCTGCTGAGGGAGCTCCACTGTCTGTCTCATAAGAAAATCTTAGCATGTAAAGATATCATCTCTTGCCTACGTCTCAATGTTTTCTTATGAGTGTCCCTCTTTCAGTCACACATGATGATGTTTGGCTTATTCTATCACTCAGCCAAGGTTTTCAAAGATAACCAAGGAAGAAAAATCTTAATAGGCAGAGCATACAGTGGTGACATTAGTTATCTTATTTATGTAAAGAAAGAATACATGTACATGTGCATGCACACACCTGTGTTGATTGATATCTTGGATAGATAGAAACACAAGAAAAGATACCAGAGGATCATTGACAGAGACATCTGGAGTGATGGCATATAGATATATGTGCGGAAGTAGGCACAATGTGGGAAGACTTTAAAATTGTACTTTGCATCTTCATATCCAATGGGAAGCATCTGTTGTAAAGGAGATCTGGACAGCCAAGTAGACAGAATGATTGAGCTAGTTCATGTGAGTCAGTTTCTGTATTTGGCCATCGATAGGCTAACAACACAATGAATACATGAAACAGGGAGCTTTGGATTTTCAGGTGAAGGCTATGCATGGACTCCACAGTGGATGCTCCCCTCATCAAAACTATCTATCTCTAGGTGCTGCCAGCCTCAGTGGAAAGCTAACTACAACTTAGCCTCTGATAGTTCATTATTCAATGAAAGACTGCCCCGTGGCTCGGTGACAAGTTGACAAGTTCTTTCCATCTTGGAAGAGTTAATGATTCCTTTTGACAGCAAGAGACATTTATTTTTAAAATGGATTTGCATTTCATGGCCACATGGTCTCAGCCAACACCACTTTCCGGGTGCCATTTGCGAATATAGTTGTTTTCTACTTATCACTATCTTAGATCAAGGGAACACATTGCAGCAATATGGCCATAGGATTCACAGGTGTGGCTGTATTCCAGCCATTCAGATCATGTTAACCTGGGAAAGTGATGCAACAGTCTGTGGAAAGACAGTGGAGGCATAAACTCAGATATGCTTCCTGTGAGAGTACAACAGTGTTCTTCTGGACACATCATGGCCCTCACTCAGTGAGTACCACTAACTCTGTGCTACCAGGACATAGAAAGCATCAGTGAGAAACACAGAAATAAGAGAGGCTGCATCCATGTTCCAAATGACCCCCACATACTTACTATTCTTGTTCCTGGCAACTCTAAAATTATGAGTTTAAGGAGCCCTGTTTCCAAAGGAAGAACACTGCTACATGCACATCACCAGTCCTACTGAATTTTAAGTGGTGGTCGCTAGCTGGGTCACTGAATTTCTTATTGCAGGTGACCAAGAGCAAAGAAAAAAGAATCAGCATTTTGGCAGAGTTAATGGCCCCTGATGTTCCTTGATCTTCTACCTTAGCTGCTGCCACTGTGGAGAGACATTCCTCATGCAATCTACTTTTGGGACATCACTGACCGTTTATATTAGTAACAGGGTATGTGTAGCTGCCATAGCCTGAGAAAGTTGTAGTCCCCACAGTTTCACACCACTAGATGACCTGCACAAATGCAAAAATGGTAACTGAGGGAAGTGACAATCTAGAGTAAACAGACTGAAAGCTACCCTTGAGACTAGCTGTACCAAAAGGGGAACCAGTACTACCTCAGGTAGTACACAAAGAAGCAAATTTAGGGTCTCCAGGAAGCAACTGTAGCAGACCTGATTGTGTCTATGAATTGTCTTTCCCGGCTGTCTCACTCCATCTACCCTAAACTCCCTGAAGCACTGACAGGTGTCAGTTTGGGATGTGGTGGCACATAGAAGACCCCCATTTCAGAGCCTGAGCTGCAGTGACATGGTGACTCACACATTGGAGGAGAAATGAGAGATCTGGTGATCCAGCGAGGACTCAATCATAGTGTAACAGGATCTTGACTCTTCTTGTCCTTTAGATGGTATGCTTGTTATGAGTCCTGTCTTTGCAATAATAGAGTTAGCCCTCAATAAATTCCATGACTGTATTGAACACTCTGCTGATCTTGTGATCTGACCTACAGAAATAATAGAGTGCTAGAAAGCAAGCTATGTCCTCCACATTGTAATTTCTAGGGACTTACAAAAACTCAGGAAATAAATTAGATTTTTTTTAAAGTCTATGTCTATTTTTTGTTTTTATATACAAATTTGCTTTCAAAAATATAACTCTGTATACAAAATATCAGAGAAAATACCCTAGATTTTAGGTTGGAAATCGAAAGTCATATTTATTGGAACATATTTGAATAGCGATGGTACAGTGCTCAAAATGAATGCCAATATTTGTACCATAGGCTACTCGCTTACAGGCTTGTGACTTTCAGCAAACGACCTGTAAAGAATGGAATTTACCTCTAGGTGGAGACATGTCTTTGTCTCCTCCCTTAAGGTTTAGTCAGTGGGGCAGGTCAGAGAGCTGGGAGGGGACCAGATTTAGGAAGCAGGGTTTCCCTTTACTTTTTCTTCCAGAATTCCTGCCTCCCAGCTCAACACCTGCAAACGCAGGAGACTTGAGGGTCAGCTTGGTCCGCCTGCTTTTCTGAGGTCGGACTCAGAAAGATGTAACTATGTTTCTTCTTTTTCATTCAGATGCTTGCCAGAGCCTAAGTGTTTCTTTCAACTCTAATGTTTTGAGATCCACGGCTTTTTTTCCCTAAAGCACCTCTCCTGCCCTGAGGCTGCCTCTAGCCTGGTGGCTGACCTCCATGTCTGCTTATCTCAATCAACATGTTTTTGTTTTTGTTTTGTTTCTTCTCCATTCTGTCCATCCCCTCTACGCAGCTTTGAAATTTACAGCTTGCCGGTCTGGGGCTTTCTTTTTAAACTCCAATAAATGGCCCTGAAGCTTCTCTTGGTGGCCATTCTTACTTTATTAATTAACGAACCTTAAGACCCCCAAAGAGGAAACCTCAATTTGCTAGGTATCATTTGATAGCTCTGTTGGGACTCCTTAGGATTTCTGGTAACACTTCTTTCTTGTCTTTTGATGGTCAGAGAAAATGGACCAGTTCCTGCACCTGTGGATGACATCAAACTTTGCATGCTTCAGACTATACTACCCCTTCCTCTAAGGATTGCTGTGAAGAGCAGATGAGTCAATTAGACAGAAGACATTTTAGAAGCACTTTGGCAGAGCTAAAGTACTCAGTTCACTATTATTTTAATGCCTGTTATATATCAGAGACAATGAGAAGACGGCTCATGAATAGTGGCATATATATTTATTATTCCAACAGAGCAGTGGTTCTCAACCTTCCTAATGCTGAGGCCCTTTAATACAGTTCCTCATGCTGTCGTGACTCCCCAACCATAAAATCAGTTTGTTGCTACTTCATAACTGTAATTTTGCTACTGTTATGAATTGTAATGTAAATATCCGATATGCAGGATGTCTGATATGTGAACTCTGTGAAAGGGTCATTTGGCCCCCACAAAAGGAGTCGCGACCCACAGGTTGAGAACTGTTGAAATAAGTCACACGACCATCCTGTGATGAAGCTGTTGTCATCATGCCTAGGAGGAAAGTCAGGGTCTGAGAAAGTAGTCATTGTCTCAACATCATATAGCTAGGTGGGCATCCTAGGACAGCAAAGTCATGATACAGAGGCCAGTTCTGCAGGCATCTTCCTGTGTCTTCTTACTCTGTCTTTTCTCAGATGTATTCCTAACCCATTGCTCTGCCCATGTCATCTGGGTCTCTTCTCCAGAAGTCAAGAGATTAAAAATTGAATTCAGACAATTTTGTACTTGATCCACTCTTATTCAAAGCAAAGTTTTATTCTTCTACAAGCCCTGTGAACCATCTCTTAAGTTTGTTAATGAAATTCCTGTGTCAGTCATCTTACATATTTGTGGCTCTTAGAGGAAAAAAAAAATGTGAGTGTATGTGCGTGCATTTGTGTGTTCAAAGAAGTTTTCACTTTTATTGATTTAAAAACAAGATTTTTGGCAAATTCATGCAAGATCTACAATGTAAGTGTGTAGGTTTCACATTACAAACAAACTTACTGCTTGGCCCTTCAGTCTTCCTCAAAGTCTCAAGTATATTGAAATTTGTTAACTCCTTGGTTAAGTGCCATTTCTTTTGAAGTTTTATTTTATATAAAGATGATCTTGACTTGTAGATGTAACAGTCTTATTAAATAAGAAACACAGAGCCAAATACAGAGTTAAAAGCCCAAGAGATCAGAGCAGCAGCCAAGAGTTGATACTAAAGACCCTTTCTTACCCTTTGCTGCTGCTGCGGTCCCTCCACTCAGAAAGACACCTACTTCCTGTGTATCTGTCATTTTATTGACTTTCTGTTCTGCCTTCTCATTGGTTGTAAACCCAACCACATGACCTCCTCATCACTGCCTGTCTATACAGACCTCCAGGTCTTCTATGGTTGGTATTGAGATTAAAGGTGTGTGTCTCCATGCTGGTGGTATCCTTGAACACACAGAGATCTGCCTGTCATGTGATCAGGATTAAGGACATGTGCTACCACTGCCAGACTTCTGCTATGGCTTGCTATTAGCTCTGACCCCCAGGTAACTTTATTAACATACAAATAAAATCACATTTCAGCACAAATAAAATATCACCATACTGACTCTTCTCATCCTTTAGATGATTCACTTGTTTCACGGGTGTTTTGCTTGCACTATGTGTGTGTATCACGTGTGTGTCTGATACCCACAGACACCAGAAGAGGCTCTGCAGTTCCCTGGAACTGGTGTTACTGATGGTTTTAAGTCACCCTGTGGGTGCTGGGAACTGAACCCAGGTTCTCTGTGAGAGCACAAAGTCAGAATTATTTCCTTCACAAGGGGCTTTAAGTTTTTCTGTAATCTATTGCTTGCCACCTTGTGTTTATTTAATATTCTATAGCCATCACATCATATTGGAGATGGTCCTTTTTTTCTACATCAAATATTAACAGTGAAGATCCACATTTCTAATGCCTTTTCAGTTTTTACCTTAAATTAGCATATTAAAGTGTTAGATATCATTATGTTTTCAAAGTGTGCTTTAGTGGTTCTCATTTCATTTGAAATACAAAATTGGAAATCTATAACAAATGTTTTATAATGTGTCTTTTATGGAGCTTCTAAATTATTCTGTTCAAGCGTAAATTTCATCATTTTTTCCTACTAGAGGTAGCAGTTTTCTTAATTGGGGTATCTAGTACCTCTTCATTAATGGAAAATGCTCAAAGCTTATTAATGATTCTTGATAAAGTAATCAATAGAAACTACATGCAGATAAAAATATGTACATTTATAGGAAAACAAAATAATAGTTATATCATCCAGTAGAAAATACAAGAATTTTATATAGGTCCATAAACTGAGTTATATAATCTAATTTGAAAAAATTCATTACAATAAATACATGAAATATTAAAAAATGCACATATTAAAAATATAGCATATGAAGTTTTGATATACATGCATATTATTCATGCTTAAATCAGGTTGATCATGTCTGTCTCTTTAAATTTTATCTTTTTTATGGCAAACATATTCAAAATTATTTCTACAATTTTTTTTGAAAACAGCATTTGAAGCAAGCAGTAAATTAAATTATCTAATTATTGTCTGGGAGTTCTTTTTACTCATTGTATTCCCAATAAAAATCAACACAAATACCCTTAGTAGCCTGACTTGTAATCTGTAACCCCAAAGAGATGACTCAAATACTCATTTGACTAAATTTTTTAAAAAATGAACTATATGGATAAATGGAATGTTATTTAGCAATAAAAAGGAGAAAGGTACTAGTCAATGTTACAGCACCAATAAGTCTTGAGATTATTCTTTATATAATAAGTCACAAGGGATATATATTTTATGATTTTACTTATATTAAGTGTCTAAAATAAGAAAACTTAATAGAAAAAAATGAACTAAATAAGTACAAAGGCAGTGAGGATATAGACTTTAAAGAGTGATGTATAAGAGTGTTCACAGAGAGTAATAAAATAAGATCTAAAATCATTAATGACAGAGGCACAACCCTGAATATACTAAAAGTAGCTGAAGTGTGCTCTTTATGTTGGCTACTTGTATGATATGTGAACTGTATCTGAACACACCTATTTAACAATGAATGGGTCAATCATTCAATTTTTAAGTAGCTCCTCATTATTGACAAGGAGAATCAGAATGAACTGGAGTTTTAAGGGTTTTAGCACTTAGAGCTAAGAGTCACCTGTGCTGTGCTCCACTTCTGTGATTCGGCTGACTTCCCGCATCAGGCTCCAAACCTCTTCTCTTTATCTTTAAAAACAGACTCTCGCAAAATAGTTGCTTTAACCTTGCTGGTTCCATTTGGTGTAAACATGTTTGCTGAAGATAATTTCTACTAATGAGTTCTCAGTCACCTACCTTAAAATTAAAGCCTGTCAGTAACAGGAAAGGCTAAAGTGACACTGTGCAGTCTATACTTGTAGTAAGAAACTGTGGATCTGGGCCCAGCTACTCAAAGTCTTAGCTTAATTATATCCCTCAGCATATTAAAACTGGAAGTGGAATTCTCCATTTCTCTAAACTTCTAGATTGTCTGATTTCTACAACAACATAAACTGATTTTCAGGGCCAGGGAGGTGGTTCAACAGGAGAAGTCATGTATCTGAAAGCCTGACAACCTGAACTTGTTTCCTGGAACCCGCACAGTGGAAGCAGGGAATTGACTTTGGCAAGTCATCCTTGACCTCCACACATGCTGTGCACAAATGTTTGTGCACACACACACACACACACACACACACACACAAATAAATAAATACATGTGTGTAAAAAGTATTTGTTTCCCTCCAGACTTGTTCAAGGATCTTGCTGAACTGTGCTATGTATAATAACTGAATTAATAGAAAGGATCAGAAGAGCATTAGATTTTAATCCTGCTTTAGTAACTTAATCAAAATCCATACTGGATAAGTGCTGTCCAATATATAATTACTCTCTGTACAGGTTACCATAATTTGGTAGTATAGTATTCAAATGTTATACTTATGTACACATTTAAAAAATGAATATATACCCTGAAAATAATTAAGAATATAAGGGTTTTTTTTCACTTCAAAATGCTTATTAGTGATAAGTTTCTTGGTTTTGAAATTTAAGGTGACCAGCATGTTAAAAATGGAGTATTAGGTTAAGTAATTTCATAGTATTCAATAAGTATTCATTCACCCACTCTTAAAAGTGTTGTGGGAATACGTATTGGTTTTGATATGAATGTGCTTATAAAATGGTTAGCAAATTTAAATAATAAAAAAGACTTTAAATGAGCATGCTCAGTGTGAACTTTTTGTGTTTCTTTCCTCCCCCGCCCCTTAAGGTGCTAAGGAACATACATAGGGAGTCTTGCATGCTGAGCAAGAATTCCACCACTAGCGGTCGGGCAGTCAAACAAAGCAGAGTAGGCCTTTATTGGAATGAAGATCATTCATACTCAACTACCTCGGATTAGCTTTCCTGACCTATTTTTCTTCATACATAAGATAGCCATATTCATGCCAACCTCACTGTTGTATGGAGGGCACTAAAGAGATGATGTGTGTGGAATGCTCTGCAGCTTCAAAGTGTTAATGAATGATCACATGTTACCATCCTGTAGGGGAAGGACTGACAGCTGCTAATTAGCATTAAGAGGAATATAGGAATAGGGGAGATGCTTGACAGTGACTCAATGTGATAACAGGCATGGCTGTCCCAGTTAAACACTGCTCTAGTCAGCTCTTTGGAGTTTGCTAACTGCTCAGCTCTACATTGGAATGACTGTCTCCCATATAATCTGCACAATTTCCTTACAATAAATTTTCAGGCTTCATTTGGTCATCCCATAAACTTAATATACTCTAAGCAAGTAGTTAGGTACATTCAAGGATTTCACAGTAAACAACAAAGACTCCGTTATTAAAATGATATGTGGACCCTGGAATAAGGCCACATGGAGTTGTTTACTACTAATGTTCTTGAATTACATTCCCCACACATTTGGCCTTCAAAAGGTAGATTAATCTGATGTCTATCTACCTTGCTTACTAACAAGCTATTTGGGGAAAAAAGTGTGAAAATACCCATATATGTTTATCAGAACTAGGAACTATGTTCCTGCTGAGTTCTCAAAAACATCATCATCAACAGCAACAACAACAAAAAAAAAAAAAACCCAACATGTCTTTATGAGTGGTCTACATTTATTATCTATGCAAGGTGCATAAAATGTGTAAGAGCTGACATCCACCTTAGTGAGGTCTAAACTAAAAAAGAACTTGGAGACTTAGAGGTGAAATTGATACCTAGTAGGAAGTAAAGATAAAACAGAGTTTTGTTTTGTGAGAAGACACATATCCAAAGGGAGCTCTATCTTAGGCAGATGTGAGAATTGTATTAAGAAGTTCAGTCCAGAATGAAGGAGACTTAAGACAAACTGTTCTGGCAATTAGAAAGTAGGTCTTTGCAAGATAATTAGCAAGATAGATGGAAGATGGTTAAGAGGGTCAGAACCATGATGGCCAGTTACAGAGAAATCCAAAATATCTCAAACATACCCATTCTGTAGGAATCCAGACATCACAAATCCTTCTCTAAAATAAATCGGTTGTTTCTGACAGTTAAAAACTTCTTCACGCCGGGCGGTGGTGGCGCACGCCTTTAATCCCAGCACTCGGGAGGCAGAGCCAGGCGGATCTCTGTGAGTTCGAGGCCAGCCTGGGCTACCAAGTGAGCCCCAGGAAAGGCGCAAAGCTACACAGAGAAACCCTGTCTCGAAAAACAAAACAAAAAAACAAACAAACAAAAAAACACACACACACAAAAGAAAACTTCTTCATATGAACTGTCATTTTATGAAAATGATTAGATTAAGGCAGGGTTAATGAATTTTAGAATTATTTTGATAATTGCCTCCCCTCCAACACCCGAAATTTGCTTTAAATTTGTACTGTCTAATGCTAGTGTCTAGAAAAATCAATGTTTATAAAGTATTGCTTCACAGGTCAATTGATATGTCATCAATCACCATGATTGCTAATGTCCTCCCTTCCTTTCCATATCAACAAAAGCATGTTAAATCTTCTGGTTGGGATCAAGGCACTCTTGAAATGTGATGATTACCGGAACCAAGATGAATATATTTCTATTTTGCTGTACACAAGGTTCTGTTCTTATTCCGGTGCCCACTCACTCAGATGATGCTCATCAGTGATGTCTTCACAGGGAGCCCTGAATAAAATGCCAACTCCAAGCCCTTGGGCAGCTATTTCTGTATTCCTTCTGATGAAGATCTTTTCAAGTAACAAGGCCTTTCTCAATCCAGACGTGTGTGACTCAAGGACTTGAGTGCTGGGCAATAGAAGATCACCAAAAGTCAACCTGAGATGGTGGCCCTCAAGCTCTTTATCTCACCTAGATGATAACTAAAGATGCAGACACATCAGGTGCTGTGGGATGGCAAGGTACAGACTTATAAAAATGGATTAATTTAAGCTGTAAGAACAGTTAGCAAGAAGCCTGCCATGGCCATACAGTTTGTAACCAATATAAGTCTCTGTGTTTACTTGGTCGGGTCTGAGCGGCTGTGGGACTGGCAGGTGAGAGAGATTTGCCCTGACTGTGGGCCAGGCAAGAAAACTCTAGCTACACATCAGGAGTAAGCAAAATAAAGGAACAACATGAAAGACTAAGGTGCTGCCCTGGATTCCCCCCACTCCACCCAGTAGTAGAAGGGGACTGATGGAGCTGCCATGTGGTATCTGATTAATAGACTTTTAACAAGAATTAGGGTTGGTATGCGCAAGGCATGAGGTTCATTATGGTGCTTGGTTAATTCCTTGAACCAGTGGGTGAGAGGTATGTTCAGTGCCTGCTTCCAGGACCCAACTCAGGAGATGATCATGCTCTGTTCTCATATTAGGGGGGTGGTTACACATTGAAGCTTCCATTTCTGTCTTTGATGGCTACTTTATAGTTGTTGATGTTAACTGGCTCATTTCCTGGCCACTAGTCCGTCCAGTGTTGCTAGTCTCAGACCTTGTTTGGTGTCTTGGTAGTAGATCGTTCTTTGTGCTAACATTTATGTGGCCACCATGGGCCTTTCCACTTTACTACCTACAGAAAATTTACTTTTGCCTCACTCCACTTTATCTTCCTGCATACCACTATGAGCATGCAGTGAAAGGCATGCCATTTCCTTTCACATTAACTGAACTTTTGTGGAGGTCTAAATTACTCAGTGTCTGAGAAACTGAGCTTGCTTTACCTGGCAGAACTGCATAAGGGGATGATTTGGGCACGGGCATGATTACCAGGTGTTTGGAAGGGTCTACACTTGGCTATGCGGTATGCTTTGATCTAGAAAGGGGGGGTCTTTTACCTTGCCCCTTGGCATTGTTATAAAAAGCCCTTTTGAATAAATGGAAAAGGCCATTTTGGGTATTGACCCAGGTCCTCCCAAAGCTATCCTGTGTTTCTGTCTTTCTCCTCTTGGCTATCTTTCTATCTAATATTTTCTTATCCCCCTCTCCTCCTCATAGGAACCCTTGAAAGGGTGGGAGCTGGCCTCCCACAAAATTTACTCCCTTTACATCATGGATATAATACTACTGACCTCGTCAAGTCTGACCAAACTTTTCATCACTCAGTGATAGCCGTCAAGAGAAACAGGATGAGTGTCACATTTCCTAGGATGTGCAATGCTTCCCAGAAGAATGAAGCTTAGGGAAGCTATAGTCCCCACAGAGTAAGTAAAATATCACAATATTAAGTTGTACTTACTCTTTAATTCATTTGTTTTATGATTTTCTCTTTAAACTCTCAAAAGTTTTTTTTTGAAATAAAGTTAAACATAAATAACATTCTGTTTTGAAATTAAATAAAAATAATAAAACAAGAATGTTGACAAAAGCATATGTAACCAATTATTAAATAAGCAACCGTGAAGTTCTCACTTTGGGCCTGTATGTTCACATCTATGAAGAATAACCTTATGAATTGTTATAAGTGGTGATTATTGTCTAATGATGTATTTAAAACAATACTTCTTACAACAAAAAGGTTTTCTAATAATACCATAGTTTTTGAAAGTGTAAGGTTCTAGTTTTAACAGAATGTTATGACTTAGTTAAAATAGCAGTTGTGAGGCTTCTGACATGTGATCAAATCCTCCTGTTTTATTTTCTTTGAATTGTTTTATAGGTTTTGATCTAACCACCTAAACCCAATTCTTTCATATATCTTACTGAATTTTTTTAGGCAACTCAGACTTGGCATTGATAAAAATAGGTCTCATTTCTCTTTTCCCAAATTCTCAGTCTCTGTATGCAATTTTCTACATGAATGGTAGAGCGGTAGTTGAAGTTGCTTTCTAATGACCTTGGAAATGTGCCAGGTGGTGGCTGACACACGATTCTGAAGTTGATCTATCCTGAATCTATAGTCTGGTTTGCCAACACCTTCAAAGTCTTAATCAAAATATCTGAATTTTCAGAATCCTCAGTTCCTTTATCTATAAAATGGGTGCTGCACCTACTCCATAGGATTAAATGGAATCATATTTTTAAATACTCAGCACATTGCTAACACTGTTTATCTATGATGGGTGTTTTTAAGAAACACTGGTGATTATTATGCATGTTGCAATCCTTTCTTGTCTCATGTTTTCTTGTTAGTTTTGTTTTAAGGGATATGTATTTCTTCCAGCTCTGCCCTTGTTTTTTCCATAGAGCAGCTAGAATTCTATTTAAAGCACATATTTAGCTCTATCAACATTCTATTTTAATTTCCTTCCAGGGTTCTAAAAGACACCATTACAAAATGCAAAGCCTTTTGATTGACACCAAGGTCCCTTCACCAACTGAAAAACACTCTATTTGTCTAAACTTATACCAAGTACTTTCAACATTTTCAATTCCTACCACAGACAGTCTCTGGTACTTTGAGCCCCTCCAGTGAGTCATGTAGACCTCACATCCACACATGCCACCTGGATGCCTGAGGCACGATCTATTGTTCTGAATTATCAAGCTACTGTCTACTCGGATCTGAGCAAAGTTTTCTTCATGAGTTAGATTCCCTGTATCATTCTTCCCAAGCACTGTGCATGTGGAATTGTCTTAGGGCTGATTGCCTTTTGGTATGAATGTAATTAGCTTGCTTATTTCTCCCTTGTAATTAAACCATGTCAAATTCATCTTTCCATTCCACATTGTTTGACAGTGCCTGATAGCAAATGAACACACTGTGGATATTTGTTCAGTAGACAGGCATGTTCAGATGAGATCTAGGTTACAGAGATAACGAACTTCTCTTTGTCAGCTCCCCCCAGGACTTCTCCTTATTGTGACTGGCTGATGAGCACCATATCCACAGTGTAAGAATGGCTGCTGTACTGGAAATAAAGTGGTCTGTTAGATGACCTTTTCTGGAAGGAGAGGAAAAATCTCTATTCACCGCAGGTGGACCACTAAGAACAGATATGAAGAAAGGATTCCATTCAACTATAGATTGTTCAGTTAGTAAGTTTATTGGATTAATGCAGGATAAAAGGTGAGGGCCACTTAGAAGAGCGTAGATAGAGCAATGGCAATCCTATCACCACAAAACCCAACCCAGCAGGGATTAGCACTCACATTGCTGCATCCCTAGAGCCGCTGCATGACTTACAGGTGGCTCCACTAAATAATTGATTCTCCTGCAACATTTTTTTTTTACAGCTTATATATTCTTTGGGAGGAGCTTCATGGATCTTGTAGCTTTCTGGACTCCTTTAGCCTTGTAAGTTTCATCAGCTTTCTGAGGGTTCTAAGGCTCGTTTCTCCCTCTAGGAGGGATTTTTTTCTGTTCAGAGGAATTAGCTGCGTAACACAGTCCATATCATCAGAAGCAAAAATAACCACTACAACCTCGCCCCAACTCATCTTTTCTTTTCAGCAATGAAGTTGTCTTAGGAAAGGTTGTCAGTACTCTGATGCTTAGCCAGACCAAACCCACTGAGCACCACTTAGTACCATATGCAGGCTGCTTCTCAGTCAAAGATATACTACTACATTTTACATCTAGTACTAATAAAATTCACAGTGGGTCACGAAGTAGAATTTCATGCCAACGACCTCAGATATCAGGAGGTCTCAGCAATTCCATCTCTACAGGATAATTTCTTAGTTGTAAACTGGGCTTACATAGGTTGTATCCAGTTTTTTTTTTTCCTTTCATTACTTATATCAGTGTGAATCAATAGATTGCCTGCCCCTATCCCTTCTCCAACTACATTAATATACTTTTAAAAGGAGAGTAGACAATTGAATTAAGCTCCACGTTTCCTGGCCTTCTTTTGGATCAATAGTTCATTATTTGCTGTATTTGCCAATATGCAAAACCTTCAGGATAGTTTCCATGATTAAATAAAAAGGCTACATTTGCAATGTGTTACATGATTTGAAATTCTGAAGGATTTCTTCCTTGTTTAGTTTATGATGTGAATTTTTGACCCTTACTGCTTGCCAGCTTTAAGACAATGTGATTCTTCTTGCTTCTTGTTTAGACAGCAGCACTGAATGATCGAACAAGTGTCCACTCAGCCTCTGTAAAACACTTAGTCTATTTATCAGATCCTCTGGCTTCTCTAACCACTGTTTTCTCTCAGGTGGGAAGGTCTAGCCTCTAGGGAGATCAAGGACTATTAGATATAATTAACTTCCCCCACTCTTTTTTTTTCTCATAGGAGATGGATTTTAAATGACTTCAAATCCAACCATGGTTTGTGATTACATTCTATTAAATATGATGAAGCATCTTCAGAGAAAAGAGCCATTATTATGAGTTGAGTTTAAAAGCAAAAAATTCCCATGAGATCTGATAATTATCTCTTGGGGTAGAAATTATATGCCCACAGCAAGAGGATCTGTTTCACTGGTACCTGGACTCATAATGATAGCTTACAGTAGAAAATAAGATGGAGAGAGTGAGCCAAATACTTACAGGAGAACAGAGATATCATTTCAGGTCTGTAAAGGAAAACAGCCACAAGAAGACAAAACCAGATCAGACAGACAATTGTACTTTGCAAAATAATCCTAATTATCTTCCATGGTTCATGCTGACATAATTAAGCTAAATGTAATTCCTTGTTAATAGCGTTTAGTATAGCTGTTTATGATTTCCATTCACAGTCTTGAAGTCAGCAGATGCTTTGCCATGACTTTCTTCCCCAGATAAGAAAGAATGAATAAGAAGAAAGGCATAGGAAAGGAGAGTGAAAGAAATAGAATACAGAAAAGGAGCTGGGTTAATCAGATTCCTGTCATGAGGTGTGCTCAGGCCTCCCTCATAGAGTATAAAATCAGGAATAATTTTCGGCACAAGGCAGCTTTTGGCCACTGTGATAAAGCACCTTTAACTTTAAAGCAGGAAGGGATTTCTTGGCTCACATTTTAGAGGTTTCAGTGCCTAGTTTAAGTGTCTCATTGTTTTTTAGCCTATTCAACATGGCTGGAGCATGTAGTGAGGGAAAATGATCATATCATAGTAGCCAGGAAATGAAAGAGATAAAGGTAGAAGCTGAGGCTCACTATCCCTTGCAAGGCCATGCCCTCGGTGACCTATCTTCCTCCCTCTAGGGCCTGTCTCTGAAAGTTCCACCATTTCAGATAGTACCTCAGGCTAGTTATCATGGTGGTAAAACCCAGGCCTTGGGGAATGTTAGAAATTCACCTTAATAGATACCTAAATGGAAGAACTTCATCATTTTGCTTATCTTCCTAAAATCTTATATTTAAGAGTAGAAAAAATCAAGTGGATCACCTCTGTTAATAAAGGAAACATGATTAACACAACAAAGAATTAAGGAAATTCGTGAATAATCTCATAAACCTATCCAGATTTAAATATCAATTTGATTTTGACATAGACCTAAAGCAGCATTTAATTTCACCTTCTGAGATTTTATGTTGAAGAATAATGTAAGTCAAAAATGAGGATGGCAATGTTGTTATATTCAAACTTCTTTTTCTTTTCTCAGTAAATTATGCCAAGATTATGTTTACATGATATACAAGATAACAGTTCTCCACACCATGACCACTCTTGTGTGTGTGTGTTTTCTTGGCTTTTTTTTTTTTTTTTTTTTTTTTGGTTTTTTGAGACAGGATTTCTCCATATAGTTTTGGTGCCTGTCCTGGATCTCACTCTGTAGACCTGTAGACCAGGCTGGCCTCAAACTAACAGAGATCCAACTGGCTCTGCCTCCCAAGTGCTGGGATTAAAGGCATGTGCCACCACCACCTGGCTCTCTTGGCCTTTTTAAGAAAAAATGTATTTCTAGAAGACTATTATGATTTCCTCCCAACTGAAACATTCCATCCTAGATGGAGGCTTCTTAAGAAAACTTGCAAGGTTCAGGATATAAACAGCTCACAAGTCTCAAACTCTTGAAACTTACAAGACTTACTGAGCTCTTCTCCAAGGCTATATAAACAGTAATACTGGTGGGGGAAAGGGGACTCTCCACTGACCCATGCGGCCTGTAAGTCATGCAGGAATCTTCAGGGACATAGTTTTCATGTTTCATCACATATGCTGGTGTGGGGATTTTGGTGACACAACTTCCTTTGATTCAGTCATGTATTGCCAGTAACCCCTCACCCATACTTCTGTTGTGGAATATTATTTTTAACTGGTCAAAGATGTGTTACATCTGTTTATGCTGGAGTACGTTACTTTAACTGTGTAAAGGTGTATTACTTTTGTTTATGCTGCATTTGTTTAATTATGTAAAGATGTGTTACATTTGTTTCACCTTGCCTGCCTAAGGCTCCTGATTGGTCTAATAATGAGCTGAATGGCCAATAGGTGGACAGAAAAAGAATAGGCAGGGCTGTCAGGGAGAGAAAATGAATAGGAGAAGAAAAAGAAAGAGAAAGAACAAGATAAAAAGGAAGGAGAAGAGAACAAGGGAGATGCCTGGGACCAGAAGCCAGGTAGACGCTAGGCAGACAGACTTCAGAAGCAGTGAAAGTAAGAGAAACAGAATGAAAGCAAGTAAAAAGCCCCAAGGCAAAAGGTAGATAAAGAAAAACAGGTTAATTTCAGTTGAAAGAGCCAGCCAGAAATGAGTGTAACTAGGCCGAGGCTCTATGTCATGGTTTGGTGGCCCAAAAAGAAAAAGACTGTTACATCCTCCTATATATAAACCCAAGGAACACACTGGTTCACTAAGTTTGGCTTTCATAGAATCATTCGTTTCATCAGTCTTTGGTGCCCTATCTAGGCGACTAGATGTTTGCTCATGCGCCCTCAGGAAAAAGGACACAACTGTTCTCAATACTGTGTGCTTTAAAACATGAACATAGATTAGAGTACTAATGCATGGAAGTAATAGCATCATGTTACAGAGGTATCCAAATATGTATGTTATTGGTATCACATTTTATCCCCAGACAATTACAAATCAAGTCATCCCTGATCCAGGCAAGGGAACTGAAACTTTAAGCAGTTAAGAGTCCCTTTCCAGAGCAGTGAGAAAATGGCAGGACAAGCTTAAGCCTGTGTGGTTAAGAACCCAGTTTGTGTGACCATGGTCTCGACCTATTCCGATCCCATCAGCATGTCCACTAATTCTTGGTGTCAGAAAATCCTGTTATGAAACTCGGTTTGTGTTTTGCAGAGTACACAAGTACCAAGAAATAAATAACATCATTGTAACTTCCACACATGACTTTTCATGATGACCTGCTGGCGACATTAAACAAGATGGGTTATACTGTGAACTGTCTGAACAGGGCACAAACAAGCTCAGTTGCAACTTCAAACAACTGTCTTCTTAAGTATCTCTTCTGTACATCACTCACATTTAGAGAGTGGCCCGGATCTTCTCAAGAGGAGTCACAATGTCCCTTGAGGCTTTTTGAGCTGTAATTCTAAAAGGACAGTGAAGTTGGAAGTTGCCTTTGAAGCTTGTTCACACATGCCTGACGCTGCATTTAAATTTGGAGTGTTGGGGCTCTGATAGATCTTCTGATGATGTTTCACTTGCAAATAATGAAAAAAACAAAGCAGTCTTTGTTGTTTGTCTGAGGGAGAACATGGACAGGTTGGCTGCTAGTCTGATGCTGCAAAGAACTTATTGGGTGATCTCATGTTTGGAAGACAAAGATAAGAGTTAAGAACTTTAAAAATTTTTCAGCACTCATTCCCCCTGGCAAATGGCTTCATATTCTGTCTGCAATGCCAGCCAAGACATTTCATGAAATTCTACCGTGGAAAATGGGTACCAGACATGAGCTCATTCAATCTTTGTCCCATTACCTGGGGATACTGGGGGAAAAAATGCTTTCCAAATCAGTTATCTTTGTGATGGGTATTCAGTATTTTAAAAAGAAATATCTGAGCTAAAATTTATCTGAATTTTTTCCAAAACAGGCATCTAAAAACCTTTTGTGATGCCATGCTTATTGGCATACTCCTGCAATTCCATCAGTTAGGATCTGATGGGACACACAAGACACTGTCTTAAAAGAAACTAAAAATTAAAAAAGGAAAAGAAGAATTTTTGTAAAAAATAAAAACCACATTTTAGCCAAATCACAAATCCATGTTTATAATCAAAAGCAAGTGGAAAGATAATTTAGGGAACTGTTTGACAAGGTGTGCCTTTGAAGAAGTAGGAAAGTCTTCTAGGATTGCTCTTTCCTTGTTGTACAGTTTTGCCTGTCACTCTCGGCTCAGGGGAGATGTTAATGAGTCTCAAGAGGAAGCATTGGGCGCAGAAGACCTGTGGAAACAGAGTGTTCACAGGCAAATTAAATAGGATTCAAAAAGCATGGGATACAAAGTTAGTCTATCACAGGAATTTCTGTCTGCTCAAGAGGACATAAGCAACACAGGCAGTGGTAGTGCATGCCTTTAATCCCAGCACTCCAGAGGCAGAGGTAGGGGGATCTCTGAGTTCAAGTCCAGCCTGGTCTACAGAGCAAGTTCTAGGACAGGTAGAGCTGCATAGAGAAACCCTGTCTTCAAAAACAAAAACAAACAAACAAAACAAAGTATACAACCATGTTACTGGATAGAGTATTTTTAAGGCACCCAGTCTATTTCCAGCATTCATTTTCTTCTCAGAGTCATTCTTTGCTTTTAAATATAGCATTCAGGATATGTTATTTTCCAGTAAGTTGACTTATTTTCTTTTGGGAAGTGCTACCCCTTATCTCCACATCTTATCAAGTAATATCTTACAGTAGTTACAGGCAGCAAGAGACAGAAGAAATATTGTGGGCTCTAAGGTACAGGTACTTCCACCAGCACTGTCCAAGCAGTTTCTGGACCTCACTTACCTCCTGAATCAAGCAGGTCAATAATTTCTATCTTCTCGGGATTTTCTGAGAGGGGGAGACAGCACAAGAGAAGTTGTTGGTGTAATTTGTGGCCCATAACAGACTCATAAGGTATCTGTTGCTGTTCTAACAGAAACTGGTGCTAAGAGCAAAGCGAAGCCAACTCTCCATTCCTTGTAAAGCAGCTGGAACTGACGATGCCTCTCTCTGTGCTCTTCTCTTTCTCTGAAATTACAGACTTCCAAAACTCAGGCTGTTAATCTTCAAGAAGAGGTATTTCATTTTCTATGCTTTACATTTTTCTATCTGGACTCATTCTTCTTTTTTTTTTTAAGAAAATTTTTTTTTTCATTTTACATACCAACCACAGATCCCGGTCTCATCCCTCCTGCCACTCCACTCATTCTCCCCCCACCACCCCCCATCCCCTCCTCTGAAAGGGTAAGGCCTCCCACGGGGAGTCAGCAAAGCCTGGTACATTCAGTTGAGGCAGGACCAAGCCCCTCCCTGCTGCATCAAGGCTGAACAAGGCGTCCCACCATAGGTAATGGGCTCCAAAAAGCTAGCTCATGCACCAGGGACAGATCATCATCCCACTGCCAGGGGCCCCTCAAACAGATCAAGCTACACAACTGTCTCCCATATGCAGGAGGCCTAGTCTGGTCCCATGCAGGTTCCGCAGTTGTCAGTCTATAGTTCGTGAGTTCCCACGAACTTGGTTCTGTCTGACTTATTATTCCTAATAAACTAAGTTTCTAGGAACAGTTTGAGAGACAGGAACCTTGTCCATGCCTTGACAGTGCCCCTTTGGTGCTAAAATATTGAAAGACTTAATGTTGGGTGTTATTCTTCCCGGATTTTGCTCATATTGTATCATTGGTGATGGTACAAAGACTCTTATTTTCTTATTTTGGGTACAAATATTCTTAAAGGCATATATTTAGTGATATAGTTTTTTTCATGAAATTCATAAGTTAGCATGAGTTTTGAAAATGTAAAGCAGGACTCCTCTATCCTAAGGGAAAACAATCTTATGCAATTAAACTTGGCTATCTTTCTAAGAAAAATTTCTTTTTTATTTTACAATTATTGAGTTGCATCCCCATTCACTTCATTGTCACGCATGAACCTCTTGTCAAATTTGTTTTGGAGAAAGAAGGGAAAAGCTAGTTTATGTGATTCTTACTTTCTACACACTAGAGTGAGTTGTGCCTGGTGGGGAGAGAAGCAAACGGCAATCTATGTGCTAGCTGTTGCTCAGGCATATGAATTTTAATTAGAAAATAGACTTCATTCTTTTGAAAATGAACGTTCCTATTCCTTACCTTGTGTGGTAATATTTTATTTGTGCACCCCAATAAAGCTTATCTGGGGATCAGAGGAAAAACCAGCCACTATATTAAGCATAGAGGTCAGGCAGTGGTAGCACACACCTTTAATCCTAGTGTTCGGGAAGCAAAGATTCATCTGGATCTCTGTGAGTTCAAGACCATACTGAAAACAGAGCCTGGCATGGTGACATATGCCTTTAATCCCAGGACTAGTTATCCACAGAGGTCTGGAGGTCTATACAGACAGACAGGAAGTGATAGAGCTGGGTGGAAAGAGGAAGTAATATAGCTGAGCAGAGAGAGGAAGTAAGATGGCAGGGCACAGAAAGGTATATAGGCATGAATATACAGGAAGTAGCTCTCTCTGGAGGCTGAGGAGTTGGTAAGGTGAGGTTGGCTGTGGTTTGTTCTGTTCCTCTGATCTCTCAGTTTTCACCCAAATATCTGGTTCTGGGTTTTCTATTAATAAGACCATTTAGCAATTCGTCTTACAGCCTTGTAATTGGCAAACTGTAGACATGACCATCCATGGCAGCTTAGGCCCTAAGATTAATTACAAGTTGTGTATCCCAATTTCTCCCAGGAATGTTCTCTGTAGGTAAAAATAGGATGAATAAGATGAGCATTAATGATTGTCCTGGAGGGAAAAGATATTACTGGAGAGTGGCCTGAAATGTAAAAGTAGAAAGATGGGGTCTGGAAAGTGCACAGAGAGCAGGAGCAAAGTAGCTGTGAGGGATCCTTTGTTTAAACACCTACTGTTGACCTACTGGAATGAGTGATTGTGCCATTTGAAGGTTCCCTAAAACTGTCTAGGCAAAACAACCTGCTCCCCAATATCCTAGTGAAGATCACACCTATTTCTTAAAACTCATGCTTTCAGCTAGAGAGTCCAACTCAGTGACAAATGGACACCACTCAGAAACTAGCCTACTATGAAAGGGTGGGTTTGCATGGTTTTGCTTGGCCTGTGCAAAGCATGTACGTTCTGTGTGTCTTAAAGTGACACTCATTATCAATGCATGAAGGATCTTATTGGTTCAGTTATCCAACGTTTTCTCTTCCATGTATTCACTTTGTCTTTCCCTTTTCCCCATAAAGCAGTGCTGTAAAACTCCCTGTAGCATTCATGCAGTAAAATCAGAGCCCAGTTTCTTTCTCTGTGGCCCTGGAAGTAAATGTCAGAAGGCAGACTCCATCTGCATTATAGCACTCTCTGTACAAGTCACCTTCATATCTGTGGTTCCATTTATAGCTAGTGATTAATTACTGTGTTTTCCACATAACTCCAATTTTAGTGTTTCTTACATGGTGAGCGTATTTCTCTTTAATTTCTAGATAAGAAGAAAACAACTGTTGACAGTGTTCTTTGTTCTTTGATTATATAGGTTGCTGTTCTAATGCCAGAGAAATCTTCAGATTCCAAAGGTAAACGTGATAGTGGCAGAGAGCTTGATAGGAGGTACAAAGAGGAAATAAGCATTTTATGTATTTCCAGTAATGGTGCAAATTAGAAAAATAGGTTTGGGATACAATTGGGCAATGTGTGGTAGAATCTTTTCTTACACAAATGAAAAGTTGCTCCTTAAGTCCAAACCAAATAACCAGGAGACGAGGCACAAAGATGTCAGTATAAAGACGGCTACTCATGACAAAACCCACCTCTGCTTAGCAGCAGAGGATCATTTAATGTTTTCATCTTTACAATAGAATAAGAACTGATGACTGAAAATTCTGTTGTGTAGAGGTCTCTGTATGTTATAGGGATACTTTGGGGAAAGAAGTTTCTTAAACTCCTGCATAATATAACATACTGTAAACATACACAACAACATTTGTGATTTAAAAAAAATAAAAAGGTAGATTTTTCAAAATCCTAATGTTTCCTGAAGAATAAACGGTTAGCAAAAACTGTGTTCTTTCTTTTTCTTCATCTGGTATCTTGAGCTGTGATAGAAGACCTGATGCTGGGTAATATACAAAGGAAAGATGATGCAAATAATTGAGGAACGTAAATAGTATTGCGCTGGTGTCCTAGTGAGGAGCGCCCCCCACCCCCGGCTGGGTCATGACAGGGAAGAGATGTAAAAAGAAAACTGGCTGCATACAGAATGGGCCAACCATGTGTACTACGTACTTTAAGAATCAGTTGCTTTGAAGAGAAATGACTTTGTTCTCCAAAAGTGACAGTAATCCCTTATGTTGCTGACATCTCCATGATGTAATCGTCTTTTTAAAACCACACTACCTGTTTGCTATTACGCTGGGGACATAGTTTTTAGCACATGAACATTAGGGGTCAAGCCGTATCTAAACCACAGTATTTACATCTCTAAGTTTTCATGAACAATTATATATACATCATTTTTAAGAGCTCCTTCTAATAGATTTTTGATGGTGGTGTTTGAGACAAGGTCATACTCTAGCTAACCTGAAACTCTCTGTGTAAACCTAGCTAGTTTCAAGTTTGTAGCACTCGTCCTACCTTGACCAGTGGGTACTCTTGTGAGACAATGCCTTATTATATAAACTAGAAGCCTCAAACGTTCTAGTTTGCCAACATACCCAAGTAAAAACCCAGTTTCCTTCAAAGTAAGATTGTCCTGATAAACAGGGAAAAGATAATTAATAATTCAATAATAGAAAGGCCATTGTCATTGGCCCAATGATAAAAATATCATGAATTAAAATTACTACTCTTTTTCAGGAAAGGAAAAAGCAGCATCTGTATTTTACAAGAATTCATTGTAGTGTAAGGCAAATCAGAAGGGGGAGGGGCTGACTCATTTTGAGTAAACAATGTAAAAGCAATGGGAATTGGTGCTCGGCTTGTGCATTGTTTTATCTTGTATACTAAACACTCAATGTAATGTGAACAGACAAGAATATAGGTAAGCTGTAGGTATCTCTCACACAATCAGAAAGAACTACACTAATGCAAAGTTGCCATCAAGCAGACAGAGTAGCTGCAATTATCTTTAACAGTTCATCTTTCTCTATAGTACATGGTCATTGCAAACGTACCTCACAGCCAACTTCCTTCATGTCTGAAAACAGGTTTCTTCCAGGTTGTTTTTCTTCTTCTTTTTCAGTTATTTCAACTAAAATCCCTGAAAGTCTGCAGGATCCATTTCATCACACAGCACATAGAGGGAGGGATGCTGAGCAGGTGCAAGGTTCTCTCTCCCTGGTGCTAAAGTGGGTGATACAGGAGAATGGACACCTGTGTTTGCTTGTTGAGGCTGTTTGGACCACTACAAACAGAGCTGGTAAACTAGAGCAGAATTGATACTTATGTCTACCCCCAGGGACAAGATCTGTCCTCATCAAACAGCTCCTTTTGTTGCTGACCTTTTGATACTCTACTCCTCAAGCTTTTCTCTCATTGACTGACTTAATCTTCAAAAGTATTTTATACCTGGCAACATGCCAGTTACTCTGCTACATTGAAGATGTAGATAAACAACCCGAAATTGTTTCTTGCACAAACCTACAGATATATATGCAAACAGATTACAAATCCATTTTTTTAAAAAGCAGAATGGCAAAGCAGAACAGTGATCAGATAAATACACCTGGTAGGTTGGCATTTCAGTACTCTTTTTGTTGTTGGTTGTTACTATTTTATGTGAATTGGAAAAGTTATTCTACTTCATGAGCTTTGGTTTCTTTATCCTTAATATGTAGATAAAATTCTTAGACTAGAAAGTTCAAGTGGAAGTTATATCGAAAGAAGGAATAATAGTAAAACAACATAGTAAGAGAGGCTGTTCTGGGTTTCTTACAGAACTGTTACATGTGTGTAACGTACAAAATATGACCTCTTCTTAGGCCTCGCCTGGTGGGTGCATGGTGCATAGAAACAGGCTTTAGCTCATATTTCTGCCACAGAATTGACAATTTTTGGGAAGGCCAAAAATCTTTTTCTTCTTATTTTTCTCACTACTTGTCAACTATCTGAGTTTTTGTTTCAACTCTTCAGTGGTTTCCATGTGAAAGCAAGTGGTTCCCCAGAGTGTCAGGGGTGAGCAGCTGTGACAAGTATATGGAGAGAGAGAACACATAAAGTTTTATGATACAGCCTTACCACTGAGGTGGGGACTGAGTGTACCAGAAAGAAAGTCCCTACATCAGCGTGACAGAGTCAGGAAAACCCCACCAGGGAAACTATCCTGAGTAACTAGAAACTAAGCTACATATAGTGGTGTATGTCTTCAATCCAAAGCATTGCGAGGCTGAGGCAGGAAGATCATATAAGTTCAAGCCCATCCTGGAACATTTAGTGAGACCTTGTCTACATAAATAAATTAATCCTGGGACAGTGTTAAAAGTATCAGGTCTGAAAAAAAAAATTATCAGGTCTGTAGGGAAACAGGAATCTTATAGGTTGGGCATGTGTGGAAGAGAATCCTGAATAAATCACTGGAGCACACATTATGTGTTTGTATGTGACTCATTTGCCTCCAGCTGGTGAGTTCAAACTAAAAATATTTATTATTTATAACCCAATGGTCCCAACTAGCCAGACTGAAATGCTCCTCACATGTTCTCCATCTACCCGCTCTGTATCTGTCTGGGAGCCTCTAAGACAACATCAAAGGTGTTTAGAGAGAAATCAGGCATATTTTGGTTTACCAGTTCCTCCATGGAAAGGTGCTCCCTGCTCATCACTGGCTGAGCCCACGGAGCCATGCCCTGCCCCCGGCACTGCAGAAACAAAAGCTTTCATTTAGCCCCCTCACCTCCGTGCTTTTCTGAAGAAGCTGCAACGTCGCTTGGGTTCACAAGGAGTGATGGTGTTTGTATTGCAGAAATGTTACTTCGACTAGGTCAAGGAAGAGCTAGTACAACCTAAGATGCAGCTGCAACAGCCTAGTGTCCTGAGGAGAGTAGTGGCAGTCGTGATGGAGAGAAGTGATTTCAGAGATACTTAGGACAATCGATAGAGCTTGACGATCGATCAGAGACCTGAAGCTCCAGGAGGACGAAGTCATGCACAATTTGTCAGATTCAGAATTGAAAACTGAACACACGTAGTGCTCTGCTGAGGAAAGGTTGTGTGGGAGAAGATGTGGCATTTGTGGGAACAGGGAAAGCTGCGATACCAGCTGAAGGTTTGATCTCAAAGTTAGAAATGCTCAAAAGGTATTTCAGGAGAAGTTATTTTGCCAAATAGGACCACCTTCTCCGATTTTCCTCTTTGTGTGACTCCATGAGATTAGAACAAGCCTGATCCTTTGAAAACAAAGGCTAAATTTGTTTCCTCCTTTCGCTTTTTAAATTTTTTACATTTTTAGCTAAAATAAAATTACACCAATTCCTCCTTTCTTTTTCCTCCCTCCTGCCTCTCCCACATCTCCTTCCTCCAACCTTGTCTCTACCTCTCTACTATCAAGCTGATAGCCTCTTTTTCTTTGATTTTTATCGTTAACACACACTCATACACACATCCATATGTATTATATGTTACATACATATGGAAAATAAATTAATACAACCTGCTGAGTCCATTTTTGTTGTTTGTGTGTATACGGTTTAAGGGCTGACAATTTTGTATTAGGACCTGAACAATGACTGTATCAACAGACACACTAACACAGAAGGGTGGAAAAAAAAATCATGGGGTCCCACCCGTAGACAAAGAACTACAGGTAACTGATGGCTGCTGAGAGAAGAACAGGCCTCTCACAGGGATCTGCCCCCTGACTGGTTATCCAAAGGCTGCAATTTGGCCTTCATCCTCCATTCCACCTTTCTCAGTGGCCTCATGCCACACTGAAACTTAAGCAGCTAAGTGCCTGTGAATGCACCTCACCTTCTAATCAATGTATTTGCATAGCTAATCACTTTGTGAGATATCCTCTCTCCTTAACATTAAATAAACCTACAAGCACACAGTTGGGATCTTTTTTTTTTTTTTTTAGAGAGATCTACTTTATTTTTAATTGTATATATGTCTTAATTTTGGTTTCTGATGGTATAAAGAGACACCATGATCAGAACAACTCTTACAAAGGGAAACATTTAATTGGGGCTTACTTACAGTTCAGAGGTTTAGTCCAATATCATCATGGAAGGAAGCATGGCAGCATGCAGGCAGACATGGTGCTGGAGAGATAGCTCAGAGCTCTATATCTGGATCTGCAGGCAGCAGGAAGAGAAAGAGACACTGGGCCTGGTTTGAGCATCTGAAACCTCAAAGCCCATCCCCGGTGACAGGTGACACACTTCCTCCAACAAGGCCACACCTCCTAATAGTGCCACTCTCTATGAACCTATGGAGGTCATTTTTATTCAAACCACCACATTCTACTCTCTGGCCCCAAAGGCTTGTATCCATATCATAATGCACAAATGCATTCAGTCTAACTTCAAAAGTCCCGTAGTCTATCAATGTCAAACCTCTTTAAAAATCCAAAGTCCGAAGTCTCTTCAGAGACTCATGTCAATCTTTTAACTGTAATACCTATAAAATAAAAATGCAGATCATATACTTCCAACATACAATGGCATAGAATATACATTACTATTCCAAAAGGGAGGAAAGGGAATATAGTGAGAAAATACTGGACCAAAGCAAGACCAAAAATCATCTGGGTAAACTTCAAACTCTGCATTTCCACATCTGATGTCAAAGCACTCTTCAGATCTCCAGCTCCTTTGGCTTTGTTGACTACAACACACTTTTCCCTCTTGGGCTGGTTCTACTCCCTATTGTTAGCTTTCCATGGCAGTTATCCCATAACACTGGCATCCCTAGCATACTGGTGTCTCCAAGGCAATCCAGGTTTCACCTTCACAGTTCACAAAATGGCCTCTTTAGGCTTCCATGCAGGGAAACCCCTGACATATGTCTGGCCTCAGCCACTTCCCTTAGTCATAGAGGGAGATTCCCTAACCCCTTTCTTGTATCCTTGACTCTGAAGTCAGAACCACACGGCCAAAGCAGCCAAGTTCTGCTGCTTGCTGGGGCTGGAACATGTCCCCCTTATTCAAATACATTTTCACCAACTTTCTGTTTTTGACGGTTTCCTTTACCACCTAAGCTTGGCTGGCCTAGAACTCAATCTGTAGACCAGGCTGGTCTCAGACTCAGAGATCCTCATGCCTCTGCCTCCAGAGTACTGGGATTAAAAGTGTATGCCTCCATGCCTGGCCCTAAACTTTTCTTTATTTCCTTTTCACAAGTTGGAAGATTAGCTGGGTGGGGTCTTGCCTTGAGGTCAGCACTCCCTTTATCCCACTTCAGATCATGCTTTTTCTATTAACTTTTTCAAGGTGTTCCTTTACTCCTTTAACTGTACAATTTATATTTTTCCTTGCTCAGCTTGCTCCTTTTCATTACAGACCTGAGTAAGCATATAGTCAGTGCCTCTAGCAACCAATCAATGCTAAGCTCTCTGAAATCTCCTCCACCAAAGCTATTAATCCATAATTCTTCAATTTAGCCTCAGGCAGATTTTTTTTTGGCAGGGGGTTAGGGTGTGGACAGAAAGCCACATTCTTCACCAAAATATAACAAGAATGGTCACTAGGTCACATAATATTCCTTTCCTCTAAAACTTCTTGAGTCAGCTCCCACTGTTTAAATTGCCTCAGCACCACTGTCTCCCATGCTTCTGCTAGGATGGCCCATTAAGCCCCATTAAAATGCCCAATAGCTTTCCTTGTCCAAAGTCCCAAAGTGTTCTTTATTCCTCCAAACAAAAACATGGTCCAGCCTATTACAACAATACTCCAGTTCCTGGTACCAACTTCTGCCTTAGTTAGGGTTTCTATTGCTATGAAGAGACACCATGACCATGGCAATCCTTATAAATGAAAACAGTTAATTGGGGCTGGTTAACAGTTTCAGAGGTTTAGTCCATTATTTTCCTAGTGAGAAGCATGGTGGAACACAGACAAATGTGTTGCTGAAGAGGTAGCTGAGAGGTCTATATCCAATCAATAGGCAGCAGGAAGAGAGAGGCACTGGGCATGGCTTGTGCTTCTGAAACCTCAAAGCCCACCCTCAGTGACACAGTTCCTCCAAGGCCACACCTACTCCAGCAAGTTCACAACTTCTAATAATGCCACTCCCTATGAGCCTATAGGAGCCATTTTTATTCAAACCACCATAATTTGTCTGTGTGTAGGCATGTTCATGTCAGTTATGGTGCCTCTGGCGAAGAGTAGAGTAAATTAGATTCCCAGAGCTGGACAGGCAGTTCAGAGCACAGCAACATCTATGCAGGATACTGAACTAGGGACATCTGGAAGAGCAAAATAAACTCTTACCTGCTGAGCCTTCACTTTGTTCACCAACAATTAGGAATTTGCAGTTAAGTATAGTCCTTTGTCCTCATCAATGAAACTTCTCTTTGCAACAGACAGAGACCATTACAGAAAACCCACAACTAGTTAAAATGCAGAGTTGTAGAGCCCAGTCCCTCAAAATGCACACATCTATAACACAACTCCTGAACCTAAGTCTCAGTGATCTTCGCAGAAAATGGTGTGGAAAGATTTGCAAAAGACAAGGGAGCAGAGAGTATACTGTGAGATTGCTACACTTATAAATTCTCATGAACCTGCCTACCTAAACATGATATGAACAAGGAAAACTATAGAAATGCTAATGAATAAGGGAATGCTCAAGTGGCCTTAACCCTACTCAAAGAACTATAGGCAACCAAGGAATGCTGGGAGTGGGAGAAATGGTCTTCCCCAGGGAAGAGCACACTAACTAACTGGCTATCTAATACCAAATGGTCAACCATGAAAACACATATACAAGAACTTACATAGACTGAGTAGATTGTATTTATATATTTAGGAAAATACATACCTATATATTAACAACAGAGAAAAAGGAGACTGTAAAATTGAAAGAGGGCAAGGTACATGGGAAGATTTGTATGGAAATCTTGGATGGAAATGATGTATTTGTATTATAATCTCAAAAATGTGAAGAGTGTTTCAATGATGATGTTCAGAAACTCCAGGAAATGTAAAAGATCCAAATAATCTTGTAGTGTTCAGCAGACAGGTTCTGAATTCTCCATGATTAGGACAAGTGAGAGCAATTATATGTGAGTGGCATTGGTAAAAAAAACTCAAAAGTGAGACACCTATCCCACGTTATTGGCAACCAAGAAAGCAAAGCACTCTTTTGTATATAGAGCAGATGTAGTTGGTAGATATGCAAACAATGGGGGGGGGAGTTTAAGAAGAATGAGATATAGGTTATTTTAAAAGGAACTGAAGTAGGATGTGGTGGCATCCATCTACAATCACAGCACTTTGGATGCTTGAGGCAGGAGGACTGTGAATTCCAGACAAGTATGGGCTTTATTGAGAAACAACAAAACATTGTATATCAATCATGTTAATATCTAACCATTATATAAGGCTTGCTGATAATGGGCGTTATTCTTCTACACATTTTCCAGATCTCCTTACTGCAATTACCACAGCAGTCCTTTACCTGTACATCCATGTTCATTTCTGTTCTATTCACAATGACTAGGAAATTGGATCAACCTAGATGTCCATTAACTGAAGAGTGGATAGTGAAAATGTGGTACATACATGTGACAGAATATTATTGAGCTATAAAAAATGAAATAAGAGCTATTGTTACGTTATTTTTAATGATAATTAAATGGACATGCAGAGAGTTTAAGTCACTTCCTCAAAGTCTAGCAGCAGAAAGTCTAATACTCATGAGCAAAAATCTAATGTAATTCAGGACTTTAAGAAAGGGCGACTTCTGAACCCATTCTACCACTCTTCGATTTTAGAGAGACAAAGAGAAGAATCACTCCTAATTCAGATAAACAGGTTTCAACTAGGGTGTGTAAGTACACTGAAACCTTTAATGAGTGATCTTTTTCTGTAATTGTCTCCCCAAAGAAGTAAATCTACAACCTGAAATGGAGAAATTGGGCTGGAAAATTGGTTCTTCAGGGAAAGGTGTTGGCCTGATTACTTGAGTTCGATCCTGAGACCCACATGTAGGACAGAGAGAACCAATTCCCACAAGTTCCCCTCTGTTCTCCACATGCACACTTACACTCACACCACATATATACACGTCAATAAATTAATATTAAAAAGATAATAGCAATAACCCTTATTTATTAATACATGCTCTGTATCAAGCAAATTATATCTACTATCTGTGTATTATTTATAATTTCCCTAAGAGATCTATTAAATGATTATTGGTTCCATATTGTATCTAGAAGAATTTATTTTTGAAGCAGTTAAATAGTTTGCATATTACAAATGAGAGGGTAGAGATGAGATTCAAATCTACACCTGATGAATCTCCGAATTCAAACTACTTATGTCATCCTTTCTTTTTAAGAACTAAACTATCATCTTCAATTCAAGGTCTACAAAACTGGTAAGCTCTAGGGCACATGCCTTTCAGCTATTGCAAACTCTTGAAGTTTCTCTAACTGGACGTGCATTGCCTGTTTGAATGGCACCTGGGTTTCACATGGGTAAGGAAACTTCCTTTTTGTGTATTGTCAGAAATCAATGGTCTGGGAAAAGGTAGTTCTGCACCTAATACAGGCAATAAATGACATTTCTTCTGGGAAGAATAAAAATCAGTATAGATATGTAGAGTGTGAGGGCTAATATATGGAAGTTTTATTATTCCTACTGCATCAGAAGTCCAATTTCTTATTATAAGGACATGCTGCACATTCTGTCAGGGTAGAGGGAGACAAAAGGGACTAAACCTTTTGAAAATGAATGTCATCTACATTTTTAGTTTGGGTGGATGGTAGGAAATTGCTGCATAAACCATGGGAAGTAAATGGGAATGGAAAGTAGAAAATGAAACAAGTTCGAAATATGAAATGAAAAAATGGGATCTTTTCCATGAGTTACAACATTTTTAGATGCCTACTCACTGCTTAACAAACCTGATGTAATTGACTGCCATTTATACATAACAACACTTACTTGTAAAGCAAGCAAACAAATACCCTATGTGCAGGGCTGTGAAGGACATACGAAGTCCCCACTCTATAATTACCATTCTTATGCCCCTGACTTCTATTTTCATCATGTTATATCTTTAAAATGTCTTAATGTGCATCACTTTAGTTGACCACACAATACTGGGAGAGTTTAAGCATGTGTTCACGGGCTATAAAATTCCCAGTGCTAACATTTGCAAATAAGAACTATAATTTTAAACCATGTTTGGTATTAAAAGAATAATAACACTTCTTAAGACTATTCACGGCCAATTTCTATTTCGGCACAGTTTTACTGTGAAATTCACTGCACTGTATTATGAAGGACAGTTTTGATTATCTTTTGCCAGAAATTTTTTAGCTCTTCATTTGCGGGGAACACACTGTTATACATTAACTGTTTGTTTCCTACACATATCTATCATACAATGAAAGACAGAAAACTGGTTTGTAAAAAACAATAAAATACTCTTATCTCAGAGCTTATCACAAATTTTATTAATCAGACAGGGCAATTAGACTGACTCCAAAAGATTAAAAAGTTAGAAAACATAACCCAAGGAAGAAGGTTAACACAATTATACTGGGTAATTTTAAGCTTTTCTGGAAAAAAAAAATAATGAGTTGATTTAACAACTATCTCAGGTAACAGCCAGCAATATCTTTATCTTAGTTTTCTTACAGATAAAGCATTTATTGTCTATATTATGAAAGATTTAGCTTTGGAAATCGGATGCTCTTTTGACCGTGCTTTTCTAGAAATGACATGATTTAGCATAAAGACCTAGGACTAGAAAGTCCTTGTTGGATCCTTAAGGACCTGACTCTGCTTCTTCATCAGTGACTTACCTTGGCCACGCTTCACAAAGAGCCTGCCCTTGCTTATCTGTTACTGAAATACAGTGTGTGTGTGTGTGTGTGCGCGCGCGCGCGCGCGCGCGCGCACGCGCGTGCGCGTGTACATCCTGCCTCACACTCAGAATGTAGGGTTGTGAAGCTCCAAATGGAAAAAAAAATGTATGAAAAGGACTCATAAACTACAAGGGATAAACAAATAAAACTGTTACTGAGTGTGGGGATTGGTGGAAAATTTCTATTCCTAAACTCCTAGACCATAAGCCAGACCTTTCTTTTCCTAGGGTAGAAGATATGTTCAATCTTCTCCAAAAGTAGCAAGAAAGCTAGTGTATCTCTGTAAGTACCTTAGCTGGAGGGTTTATTATTCCATTTGCATGTGTAGCTAGCAGCTCCTGCTCTCTTTTTGCCTTGACTTGACTGTATGCTACACTGCTAGCATTCAATTACCAGGTCTATGTGGATTATTGGGATGTGCTATTTCTCCTGAACTCTTTATTTTCTTTTTCAGTTCCTCCCTTCTGAGTTTGGAAATTGAATACAAAATAAAATAAAAAGAAGTACATGACTTTTTCTAAGAGGTTGAGGTTTTTATTATAGCTATAAGGGAGAATACAGACAGAAGCAGAGACATCTGGGAGAGTCCAGAGTGAGCATGTCCAGAAAACTGGATTAGGGCATGTGATGACAGGAGGGAGGGGACGGCAGAAAGCCAGGAGCTCAAGAGAACAAAAGGCCAAAAGAGTACAAAGGCCCACATGGTCAAAATGGCTGGATTATAGAGTAGGGCTGCTGAGGGAAAGGCAAGCAGTCCCTGGTTCAGGGTAGGGGGCAGATCATGCTGTTAAGGAGGACCTTGTAATAGATGGGGACTGAGGGATGCTGAGAACCTGGTGGTCCGTGTCAGCTCTGATATATTAATAGACATCTCAGCCATTTTTTCCCTTTTGAAACCTAATAGACATCTTACATTGCACCATGCCAGGGCACATTCCTGTGTTGCAGTTATTGCTAAAAAACAAAAAAAAAAAAAAAAAAAAAAACCTTTCATCTTATTCATGCACTATTTCCTAAATGACTGTGTCATAGCCATGTCACCAAACTCACTCCTGCTCTGTTATACTTAATAACTCTATGTTCATTTCCTCTCTCTTTGGTGTTGCCTAACAAGATGAGAATGCCCCACTGTACCACTTATGCTCTTGAACTAAAGACTTGGCAGTCACATATATTTTATTTATTTTTGAGAAATATTTATTGGGAAAAGTTTGTCATCTCATTAAGTACTGCCGAGAAAGCCACAGTGTAGGAGATAAAACATCCTCTTCGTGTTGGCAATACTTTGGTTTTCTTGTCAACCTGAAATCAGTCTCTGATTTCTCTCCAGCACCAAAGACAATGCATTTGACATATTTTAGGTATTAAAGCCCATTTTACCGATATTTTCACTTTTATAAATCAAACATCGATCAAAACTCATGATCAATTTGAGAAAACGACTTCTTATGACAAAATTCATCAGATTGGAGCTGGAAGAAAAGAATTTTATTCTCATCCAACAGAACGGTTTTATAGAAGATGAAGTTAGAAATCACATTTCACTATTCAAGACATTTGAAACTTTTGTCACAAATTCACAAATCATAAAAATCGTATGTGAAATATTTGACATTTAAGCCAGTCTCCTGCCAGTAAACTCAGTATTGAGGAAGTTGTAGTAGGAAGATCGCATGTTCCAGGCTACTAGCTATATGATGAGTCTCTGTTCTGAAGGCAAAGATATCTGTTTGATGGCATATAGAGGTGGGGCTTACGGGATGCAGTTTTGATGTTGAAGTAAGAGAATATGATGCTCACAATGGGATTGTTTGATATATAAGAAATGGGAGAACAAGAGAGAGAGAGAGAGAGAGAGAGAGAGAGAGAGAGAGAGAGAGAGAGAGAGAGAGGATGTATTCAAGTCCCTAAGAAAAATCAAGGCAAATATAGTGAGAAGACTGTCTACATTCCAGGAAGAACTCATCGCAACAGCTTCATCACACTGATACTCCCATCCAAGCTTTCAGCCTCCAGAATGGTAAGAAAATAAATGACTGATGTCTGAGCCACTCCATCTAGTAGACATCATTATGGCAACTCAAGCTGTTTTAGACAAAGCAATTTAATTGTAGTATCACTTCCTTGTTCCCTTGGGGTTAAGCATGCTGGGGATTGGGATTACTTCTTGGGAAGGAGACTTGTGAAACATCTCTGGAATTCTAATTCCTTAATTCAAATTCATCTTGTGTTAATTATAATGTTTGGCTTCCAGGCACCCGCCCAACATTAGGGTCATTCTATTCAATTATCAGTCTCCATATACTAATTATTCTAGGGCTCCAGGGAAAACATGTTAAACATTTCACTGTTGTGGTAAAGAAATATAATTTAAGATAATGTACTGAATAATGTTCTTCTCTTTATTGTGAAAATATCTTTTGTGCATAATTATATATACCCCAAACTTGTTAACAACCTATGTGCTTTCATTCACTATTTGTAACTGTTTGTAAAACTCTGAAAGATAAGCATCTTTGACAGGTAATGAAACTATACATTACAGAAGGGAATATTTGCCCAGGGTCATCAGACTAATTGATGGTGGATCTGTGACTAGCTCTCTAGGTTCTCTGAAAGTGAAGCTTTTGAGCTTTAAGTAGATTTCACAGTGAAATTATCTGATAGTCAACTGTAGTCTGAATAGGAAACCATTTAAGTTTTCATGCCTTGGGTTCAGATAAATGAATTTCTAGTAAAATGGAGAGTCTGGATTACAGAAGACATGTTCTTAGAGTCAGCTCATCTTCCATTTTGATCAATACCTGAGGGGAAGGGGCCATCACCCAAGGTGAATGAGTAAATAAGTTAATAGTAATACCCAATTCTTAGTTACAGATTCTGTGTAACTTAATAGAAAATCTCTAAACTAGTCTCTGGCATAATAAACATCAGGATATGAATAATTGTCTTTGGACCACATACTATGTTGTCCAAAAATAAATACTCCAATAGAAATGTGTTCTCCTCAACAGAACCAAGCTCGTAGGAACTCACAAACTTTAGACTGACAGCTGTGGAGCCTACATGGAACCGGACTAGGTCCTCTGCATACGGGAGACAGTTGTATAGCTTGATCTATTTGAGGGGCCCCTGGCAATGGAACCAGAATCCATCCCTGGTACATGAGCTGGCTTTCTGGAGCCCATTTTCTATGGTCAGATACTTTGCTCACCCTTGAGGCAAGGAGAGGGGCTTGGTCCTGCCTCAATTGAGTGTACCAGGTTTTGCTGACTCCCCATGGGAGGCCTTACCCTTTTTGGAGGAGCGGATGGGGTTTGGGTCAGAGGGAGGAGTCTAGGGGGTAGTAGGAGAACGGATGAGAAGGGGATCTGTGGTTGGTGTGTAAAATGAATAAAAGATTTTTTTAAATAATAAACAAATAAATAAATAAATGGACTGTTCCTGCCCACCCCCCGCAAAAAAAAAGAAATGTGTTCTCCTGATTTATTTGAGTTGGTTTAGATACAAAAAGCTCTTTGACTGCTACATTTTTTTGTAGCAACCATTCCAAAAAGAATAAGCTTTTGATGACAGAAATCAAAGCTGTTCTAGAAGATACTCATTTACTTTCCAGATTATCCAAAAATTATATATATATATGCTAAATTTATTTCATATCTGCCATAATACTATGCACAATGCATTAAAATGATTAGGTTGTTATAAGATTACATTTTTAGAAAATATTGTAAACATATACAGATACAGACAACACAAATACAAGAAGAAACATGAAGGTTTTTTTTTCCTTCGGTCATTTCCACTGAATTCAGCATAGACTTCCCATCACTTACATACTTTATTTCTAGACAACAGACCTGATGGCCCATCTATTTAATTTATCCTCAGTCAATAGTAGTGGAGTAGAGGGAAAACGCCTTCAGATTCTAATTGGGGTGTGTGTGTGTGTGTGTGTGTGTGTGTGTGTGTGTGTACGAGGTGGTATTTAACTGTTCTCCCAGTCTCTGTATTTTGTTTGTCTTTTTTGTTTTCATTCTAGAAGATACCACAATATTTGAGGAAGGGCAGGATAAGAAGTGTGATTTTAGGATTTAGAAGATTTTTTTTTTTAATGAAACAAAGAAAAACAAAATTGGTAACTCAACAAAGATTGTGCAGCATCAAATAGGATGAAATGGCTATTTTTGTGAAAGATTCAAAAGCACCTCAGTGGATGATGGGGGTAAATAACAAATAGATACATTTTGGGGTCAGGTAAGAGGGGAGACAAAATCCTGGGTTTCTGGTATTGCTTCTTGGTGGCTGTGAGCCTGTAACGGATGGTGGGCTTAAGCAGAGCTGCTAGAAAAAGACTGCAGTTACTAAAATGTCTCCTCATCCCAAAGAGGCAGATAATCAGCCAAAACTGTACACCCAGAGTAACATGTTGGATGAATCAACAACAGTGCCCTGTAAGCTGCTGATTCAAGGACAGCTTCCTGCCTCAATATTCCCCCCTCCTTGACAATTTTAAAGCCTTAAAGCTGCCCAGGGTCCCAAAGCATTATGGGTAGGAGAGCTCTATCTGATGGAGGCCCGGCTTTCTATTGGCCATGAAGAACAATGGCTTCGCATCAGAGACTGACCTGTTTAAAAGGATGGAATAAAGGCTGGAGAGATGGCTTCGTGAGGAAAGTACTGGTTGTAGCCACATGATGATCAGAGTTCAGATCTCCAGAAACGCACACATGTCAGATGGGCATCATAGCATCTTTCTATAATTCTAGCAATGAGAAAACTGAGACAGGGGATTCCCCCAGAAAACCTGGCTCATTAGGCTCTACGTTCAGCAGGAGATCCTGCATCAGAAAACAGAGAACATGGAGAAAGACATCCGAATTCAACTTGTGACCTCTAACCACACACTTGTGTTCCCTCATGCATACATCCACACATGAACACCACATGCATGCATGTGCAAAATAATAGATAACAGGGATAGATAATGCTCTTTGGGTTCTTAGCAGGTCTCAAAGTCCGAGACAATATAAGTCAATAAATTATTTTCATCTGAGAGTAACATGAAGCTTGTAGAATTTGGATAACTTCTCAGGATCATGCAGCTGGTAGAAGAGAGAAGATGAAGACCAACTTGATCTGGCTTCCAGGGCAGACTCCAAGCTTTCTAAGGCTTCCTATAATTCAGAGTTAGAGCCACAGAGTTAGATCATGAAATAGAAACCACCTGCAGATACGTTGCCTGGACAGTTGTCCCTAAGACTAGATGCATGAATCTAATTTAAAGGTGTGAACACTCAAAATTGAGCTCTCTGATTCAGTTTCCATGTCATAAAGCTGATATTTTGAACCACAGTTGGTCAAGTGGATGGATCTGCTCAGAGAAAGTGACAGGGTTTGTATCTCTGTATTCCACCTAACAATTTGTTCATATGAACATCATGCCAAGGTATTCAAAAATAGAATAAAATACAATAAACAACAACAATAATATTATCATTATTATAATTATACCTTGTGGCATAAAATTTCTTTTTATTCTTGTGCTTCAGCCAGATAAGAAAAAAATATATATTATTTTACAGCATTAAGAGATACGTTTAAGGCCAAGGAAAATTAATGTCTCCAAGGGGTCTGTAAACAAAGCTACCTCTTATCTTCACTGTCATTCTAAACTCCAAGTTGCCTTTGCTGCATTGTTAGCAACCTCGCATGCTTCACTGGATGTTTTGATTCATATTCCAGCTTTATATTTCAGCATTTCTTTCCCTCAAGAACTTCTGTTGTCCTTTTCACGGTTGTTTTATTTACTTATTTTGGTCGCTATTTACTTTCTTACCTTGGCAATGCTTCATGTTAATTTGACCTTTACGGTGTTGTTTATGCCGTCTTTAACTTGAGTCCTCCCTGTTTTGCTAACTCGATGGCATCAGTCAGTTTTTACCTTATGCTTATGCGGATTTATTGCTTGTGATTTCAAGTCTCATCCCAATTCTGTGCCTCAGAAGCCTCAAAAAGAAAAAAAATTCAGATTTTTGGAAAGAGTTGATTACAAAGAAAATGGACCAGTCAGTGAGTGTTATGTATTGGAAAGCAGACCAATTCAAATTAACATCAGAATATGTTTCTATTGGTGTGTTTACTGTAGAATGTCACAGCACATAGCTTAAAATACTTATTCACATCATATTATTTATTATGTCAGAAACCCTTTCAGAGAATTTTTATCAAGGTTTACAATTTCTACAGATTAAGAATTAAGTACAACTGTTAACTCCCAATTTGAAAATGTAAAATATGAGACAAAAGTCAGACAACCAGAAGTCCCTGTCGTGTGTGACTCAGAAAAAAAAAGAAAGAAAAAAGAAAAACAAGCTCTCTTTGAATATTTGATTTTTTTGTCAATTAAACTCATACCTTCTACAATCACATAAGAGAAAAGAAAAGATGTCCTAATACAGCATCTAAAAGAAGGTAGTCTTTATAAATGATCCTGAGTCCACAGTGTAGTCTTTGTGCAGATGATGGGTCACATCAGAAGGATTTTAGAGAACTCTTGGCATATCTAAGAATATAATAGTCTTCTGAGCATATGTTTGAGCATACAATTTTCTAGTGTGATTTGATAGTGTATCTAGAAATCAACAGTATAAGTGAGCATTCATCAATTACTGGTGTTATTCTTTGCAGCATTTTTCTTCTTGCTACAATTCAAAAAAGAATAGGTTGTAATAATGAATAGGAAAAACAGTGTGCAAGCTTTATATAATATAGGTAGTATTAACACCTACTATGTAGAAAGAAAAATCAAAGCACATTTGGCCAAATATGGATTGAAATAAGCCACCGGATAGTTGCTGGCGATCTCTGTTTCTCTGTCTCTCTGTCTCTCTCTCTGTCTCTCTCTGTCTCTGTCTCTCTCTCTCTCTCTCTCTCTCTCTCTCTCTCTCTCTCTCTCTCTCTCTTTGTGTGTGTATGTGTGTGTGTCAGAGTTTTTAGTTCAGAGACGAAAAGACAATTAATATTCAGACTGTAGTATTTATATATAGTATAGCATATCAAAGACAAACCAAAAGTGTTATTTTGGTTTAAATTACCTACACACACACACACACACACACACACACACACACACACACAAAATCAAAGTTAAAATTTTTAGAAACTCCATCTTTCATCTACAAAATATTTTGCAGTATTGGATTATATCACTTTCTCAAAAAATTGCTTTATGAGTGGTTGGAAAAGACCCTGGCAGTCACAAGTGCTCACTCCTCCTCAAGCTGACTCAAGTCTAGTTGCCAACACTTACATCAGAAGCAGCACCTAGTTAGAGAGAGCTGCCACCAACTTCCAAACTTCCCACTCATCCAGGAAACCGCTAGAATAGTTGAGACTTTTGTTGAGAACCTCTGTTATTTTATTATATAATCCAGGTCTTGCTTGCCACCAGCTGTGGAATGATCAGATTGCAAGCATCTCAGAAACATTAAAATTGCAACACTCGGGGGCATCTTCTTCCTACTCAGGGAATTAAAGTTCTCTCACACTTTATTGTAAAAACACCTGCAAATCATTTCCCCATGTAGATCCACCAGAGTCCAGTTTGTAACTCTCAGGGTAGAGAATAAAGTACTTTGTTATAAACCTTAACTGCAATGTCAACATGCTAACACTATATCCCTAAGCCCTTGCTCCCTATAACATTGGAGAAAAACAACCCTTACTTCAGAATAAACTGTGTGTGTGTGAGGGGGGTTGGTTATTAAGGGAAATGGATATTTTTTCTCTGAGACTTCTATACAGGCATTAAGGGTATGTCTGCACATATAAAATGAATTTGCTATCCTGTGGCTGATTTCCTTCTTCCATATCTTATCAATCGATCGATGTGGGCTGTTGTGCAATCAATTCAACTACAGCAATCACTGTTATTTGTGAAATATTGGAAATTTGGTGAAAGCAAAATGATTTGGATATTGGAAAGTATTTCACTTGGTTTAAGGGACTATGAAAGATTAACAGCTTTTATTTGATGTCGCCACCATTTCAAGCTGGAAGTTGAGCTAACAATAACATAATTTAAAGTCAATGAAACTTTCTTTAAAATTTTACCAGTGATCATTGTTTTAAAACATCATTGAGAGTTTATTATGATTCCTCTTATGTGGCACATGTTTAAGCCTGGGAATAATAATTACATCATGAAATTTGAAAGAGTCAAGCCTAAATATTTAGGAGTGCATAGTCTGGTTCACAGAATTGTAGATCAAAGTCTGTTTTCTGTAAGGGAAAAAAAGGAATATGTAAAATTTTACCTCTCACAGATAATATACAAACAAGTCAAATTTGGCAGATTTTGTAAGGTGTCTTCCAGTAACCAGAGTCAGAGGCCACCCCAAAAGACTCAGTATTCTTGCATCTTGGCTTTTCAAAGACTATCTCATGAGAAATTTTGAATAGTTTCTATGTAGTAAATATCAAAGAGATTAACTGTCTGAGAAGCCACTTTGTTCAGCAAAAGTAAACTACAAACAAGGGACCTCAAAGCAAGGTGTGTTGCACAGACATCCTTCCTGGCTTCATAGCAAAGTTTTAACAAAAATCAAATGTTCCAAACTAAATTGGATTCCAGGTGGGCTTCTGTGATAATGCAATGATGTCTGCTACTGAAAAATAAAGTCTGTAAGTCATTGAGGGGAAAAAAAGAATTCATTAATTTAGATAAATATAATTTGAGTATCACATAAATGCTATCCTTCATGAGAGTTGAATTTCTGTGAAAATTGTGAAGATTCTTATTATCTAAATATGTATCATGTAATAGGAGCAAAACGTACCAAGGTAATTATAGGATATCTGAATTGACAACTTAATTTCTAAAGCTGGTTGTCATCTTCGTGGAACTCAGGAGTGTATTCCTCTTAGGCAGCTGTGTTAGCTATTTTTTCTGTTTTTTGTTTTGGGTTTCTTTCTCTCTCTCTCTCTCTCTCTCTCTCTCTCTCTCTCTCTCTCTCTCTCTCTCTGTGTGTGTGTGTGTGTGTGTGTGTGTGTGTGTGTGTGTGTGATAAACACCATGACAAAATCAATTCAAAGGAGAATGGTTTTATTTCGACTCATAGTTCAAAGGTACAGTCTGTTGTAGTGAGGAAATCACAGTAGATGGAACTTGAGATGCTGTGTCTTCCTTCAGGGAAGAAAGTGATGAACTCTTTTCTCAGCTTCCTTTCTCTTCTTCATTCTGTCAAAAAACCCAAACCATGGAATGGTGCCACTCACAGCTGAGAAGTCTTCTGACTGAAGTGAGGCTAATCTACATAAATCCTCAAGAAGTGCTTGCAGCCTTGTCTCCTAACTGGCTGAAGATCTTGTCAGGTTGACAATATCAACCAGCACAAGAGTGCTCCTCAAAGAGTGCTTAATCAATATTAACCAGCACAAGAGTCCTCCTCGAAGAGTGCTCAATCAATATCAACCAGCACAAGAGTGCTCCTCAAAGAGTGCTCAATCAATATTAACCAGTACAAAAGTGTTCCTCTTTTAGTACTCCCCCTCTACTCTCCAATTCCTCCCCACCTCCATCCAACCTGGTCCCTCATGTTTCCATCCCCACCCACCCTCAGTCTACTGGAAAGAGGGAGGAAATTTTGGGGGTCAGGTAAAATACTGGCTCAAGGGAATCTCCAAGGACTCTACAAGGATGACCCCAGCTAAGACTCCTAGCAATAGTGGATATGTAGCCTGAACTGGCCATCTACTGACACCAGATTGGTTCCTAGCCCAGTTGTCTTCAGAGAGGCTTCATCCAGCAACTGATGGAAACAGATACAGACCCACAGCCAAACATTAGGCAAAGTTGGAGGAATCTTGCTGAAGAGAGGAAGAAAGGATTGTAGGAGCCAGAGGGGTCAAGAACACCATAAGAAAACTCACAGATTCAAACAACCTGGGCTCACAGGGGCTCACAGAGACTGAACTGACAGCCAGGGAGCCTTCATGGGACTGAGCTAGGCCCTCTCTCTATATGTTACAGTTGTGTAGCTTGGTCCATTTGTGGCACTCCTAACAATGGGAACAGGGGCTGTCTCTTACTGGCTTTTGGGACCCTACTCCTCATACTGGGTCTCCTTGCCCAGCCTTAATACATGGGAAGGTGCTTAGTCTTACTGCAACTTGATATGCCATGCTTTGTGGATACTCACGGGAGACCTGCCATTTCATAAACAGAAACAGAGAAGTGGTTTAGGGGGTGGGAACAGAAGGGGGATGGGGAAGGGAAGAACTGGGAGGAGAGGAGAGAGTGGAAACTGTGGCCAGGATGTAAATAAACAAATAAATTAATTTAAAAAATTGTTTCTCAAAGAGGGCTCAATCATAGATAGTGGTTCCATTTTATGATCCTTTCACACCATTATTAGTAATCCAAAGAGACTTAGCATACATGTGACATCTCTAGATATATACCTTGCTTAAAATTAAAACTTGCACACTTTGTTGTTGTCTTAATTTTTATTTATCTAATTTTATATCTTTAATTAAAAAGTAATTACATCACTTTCCCCCTTACCATTGTTCCTCCACCCCCTCTTATCCCTTCCCTTCAATTCCCCATTTCCCCTTTCCCCTACCATCTCAAATTGGTACCCTTATTTTATATTTTTTATTGTTATTGTTATGCATGCACATGCACATGTATATGGACAAATATATAAATACAGCCTGCTGAGTCCATGTTTGCTGTCTGTATGTATATGGTTTCAAAGCTGACTACTTCACATCGTATAACTCATCCATGGTAAAAACTAATTCTCTATCTCTTGGCAGTCATTAATTGCCTACAGTTCATTGTCCTGGGGGGGCAATTTTGTTCCTTGATATTGTCAATTTTTGAGTCTTGTTTTTGCAGCCATTTCTTAGAGAGACATTCACTAGCAAACTTCTTGGTATTCTGTTTCTCACAGTATTTCTGCTCCTCTTCCACAATATTTGCTGAACCATGGATATATGAGCTGTGCTGCAGATCTGCGTATTGGTAGCGGACTCCCTGAAATGCACTGAATTTGTACTGTGTCCAGTTGTGGTTTTCAGTAACCATCTCCATTTGCTGTAGAGAGAGAAGTTTCTTAATGGGGGCTGATAGCTACTTTAATCTGTTAGGATCAATTTAGTATGTAGTTAGGAGTTGTGCTGGCCTAATATAGTGGTAGTAGTAGATTCTTGTCTAAGATATGTAATTTCACTAGCCCTGGGTGGATGATTAAATTTCTAGAGCCAAGCATGATTTCTCAACTGTTGAGTGACGATTATTAAAATCTTGGATTTTTTTTTTAAAAAGATAGAAGATTATTCAAGCACACATTCACTAAATTTTTTAATGATTATGTTATCCTTACATAATTCCTATAAAACTCCAATGTGCACTCAAGAAAGAATGAGAATGAAAATGATAAATAACTAGTGAAAATAGCTAATAATGATTTTATTAGAAAATAATTTGGCTTCAGAAGGGCCTTGAAATTTTTCGAGGATCCATGAACATTCCTCATGACTCCTAAGATTTTACAACCCAACAAAGGATACTAAAGCCCACAAAGGTTTGATGAGAGAAGTCAAACTAAACTATTATTCAAAGTCAAAATCTTTGATTTTATACATATATATATATAATATATATATATATATATTAGAATACGAAGCACAGTTATTGAAGAAATCACATCATATCTCCAAGCTTCAGCCTCACTGATTGTAAAACAGATACGTCAGTGTTGTGGAATATTATTTTAACATGTGTTACATTCATTTGTGCTGTGGAATATTTGTTTAATGATGCAAAGATATGTTGCATTCTTTTGTGTCACACTTGATGAACTCTGTGAAGCTGTGTTACTGTGCCTGCCCAAAACACATGATGGTCTAATAAAGAACTGAATGGCCAATAGCGAGGCAGGAGAGGGATAGTCAGGGATGGCAGACAGAGGGAATAAAATAGAATAGAGAAGAGGGAGGAGGAAAAAAGGAGAAGGAAAGAGGATGCCAGGGGCCAGGCACTCAGCCACACAGCCAGCTACAGAGTAAAAAATAAAGAAAGGTATATAGAATAGAGAAAGGTAAAAACTCAGAGGTAAAAGGTCGATGGGATAATTTAAGAAAAGCTGGCTAGAAATAAGCCAAGCTAAGGCCGGGAATTCATAAGTAAGAATAATTCTCCATGTACTTATTTGAGAGCTGGGTGGTGGGTCCCCATAAAGTAGAAGAGTTAAAAAATAATAATCAACTACATCTCAGTTTGTGCCTGACAAGTCATTGTTAAATTATCTTTGAAATATGCATTGTATACCCTTAAAAACGTGAAAGAAAATATTTAGCTTATTCTTTGCATTTAATTATAAAACAAAACTATGAGAAATATATAATTACAGGAAATCTCACTCTGCCTACATCTTAACAATCATGTGAAAGAAGCATAATACCAACCCTTAATGATTGTTTTGGCCATAAATGTACTGAGTATTTTTCATATTGAAAAAAACAAATCAAGAGGAACAATTCTTCAAATTCAGTTTTAAAAGGAAACAAGTATCACTGGGATCAGTAACACATGATATTTTCCTCAAAGTACTATAGGAGATAATACCTGAGACAACCACATGTCCTTGTCCAGTGAAGCATTTCTGGAGTGTTGGAGACAAAAAAGACACTGGAACATGCATTCCTGGCTGGAGTTGTATGAAGGAAATTTTAAGAGGAAGAAATTAATAAGCTGCAATGTTGCAAAAGAGCTGGCCTTTAAGATTCCTCTCCTTTGGCGATTTGAAAGAAAATGGCCCCCAAAGTGAGTGGCACTATTAGGAGGTATGGCCTTTGTTAGAGTACATGTGGTCTTGTTGGGGGAAGTATGTCACTGTGGAGGAGGGCTTGATGCTCAAGATATCACCCAGCATCTAAAACCACTTATTGTTGCTCATGAGTCAGGATGTAGGACTCTCCGTTGCTTCTCCTGCACCATATCTGCCTGCACACCACCATGTCACACCATGATGGTAATGGACCAAACTTCTGAAAAAGTAAGCCACCCCAGTGAAATGTTTTCCATTTATAAGACATGGTCATGGTGTCTCTTCACAGCAATAGAAACCCTAACAAAAACAACTCCTATCTCCAGATACCAAAGGAAACTAAGCTGACCATATCAAGATTGGACCCTAGTTTGTGTTCCAAGCAGTTAAATTCTATTCTGTGTGTGCTCCCTGGCCCTGTGCACTCAGGACATTAACTGTCTCACTGGGACAGATACAAGCTGTGTTTTCTGAAGATGCTCCCTCAGAGATTCTACAGGTAGATAGAAGGTATTGCTCCTGGTGTGCAAGATAGGAGACAGGTTAAATTGGTGTCTACATTCTAAAGATCTGGAGCCTATCTCCTGGTCTGAGCACCTACTAGTGTTCAACACCTAGTTGGTGGGCTACATGTGGCCAAGAATATCAATTAAATTGTCCCAGAACAAAATAACAAGCTTACTTCAAGTATTATTTGATTCTTAGGCTGGAGAGATGTCTCCGCTGTTAAGAACACTTGCTGCTCTTCCAGAGGATACAAGTTTGATTCTTGACAATTTATCAGGCAGTTAACAAAGATGAGTAACTTAAACTCCATGTGATCTCATACCCTCTTTTTGTCTCTGTGAGCACCAGCACACACGCAGTGCTGCATATATACACCCAGACATACTCACATACAACATAAAATAACACATCAATATTTGAGTTAAAGAATATCATGGAATTCCATTTTATAATTTCATTGCATCGTTTTGGAGCATGTATTTTGCAGATGACAATGTCAAACGTGGGACATCCTGTGGGAGTGCCCAAGAATGGCTCAGAAGAAACTAATTATGGCTATTGGAATTGAATATTTATATTGATAAATATAATCACTAAATGTTTAAGAATAGCCTCTGTTACATAAGATGAAAAACAAGTCTCTTCATACCCTGAGAGCTGGACAATCACATCGATAAAAGAAAAATAGATATGTGGACTTGAATTGTTTAGTTAAATGACAGATAGATTATAGATAGATAGACAGACAGACAGACAGATAGATAGGCAGATTGATGACACAATAAAAGAGGATGGATGGATACATAAGTAGACAAATGAATAAGCTCTAGAACAGTGGTTCTTAACATGTGGGTCATGACTCCCCTGGGGGGTCACATATCACATATCCTGCATATCAGATATTTACATTATGATTCAAAAAAGTAGCAAAATTACAGTTATGAAGTAGCAATGAAAAAAAATTTTATGGTTGGAGGTCCCCACAACATGAGGAACTGTATTAAAAGGCTGCAGAATTAGGAAGGCTGAGAACCACTGCTCTAGAGTCAGGCTGCTTAGGTTGTAACATTGCTTTTCCTTTGGTAACAGTGACCCTGAGCAAACTTTAAATATGAAAACTTTAATTTCTCTCCTCTGTGCAAACGAAGGTAGTTGTTTTTACCAAATAAAGATATAAAGATTATGTGAAATACAACAGAGCAGACTAAGTACTCAATAAAATTCTTTATTTCAATTGACAAAAAAAAAAAATGTGGGGTTTGCTTGAGAAAGAGGGTTTTTAGCTTAGCTGAATTGCAAGGAAAAAAAGAGAAGCAAGCCAGATGGCGAGATAGCATGACTATAAAATATGTGAAAATCCTTCGCAAGAAACTAGTAAATAAACAAACTGAAAAATCATTACTAACTCCTTTCTCAACATCCAAGAAAATGCCCAAAGTTCAGTTCCTCAAACTTTCTTTTCTCAACGTTTGCCTACACTGTGTAAAGAAGAGCAGAAGCTAAGCATGCCTAAATACATTTGATTGCTCATATTAAATTGTGAGCAGTCAACAAATGCAAAAGTAATATGATTAATTAAAAACAACAGAATCCTCCACTCCCTGTCACTCAATAGTAATTCAAAGCTCTTTCAATCTATCCAGAGTCTCTTTCCAAGCCTCAAAAGATTGGGTAGTGTGGCAATTAATTGTTTTAAAGTCATTATAAAGGATTATGATGAGAGGTAAACATGAAACACAATAAACACTTGGTAACCAATTTATTTTAATAGAATTTACTCTGCCAAGCCTGCATTTTTTTTTTTGGCCCAGAACATAGCTTGCTTCCATATTCAGCTAAGAGTGACTATAGAAATAGTCGTTAAATGTACCCAACTCAATATCCCCCATAGAGTCATGACAGGTCATGACTAAACCATCTCAGGAGCCTGACTTAAAGAAAGAGTGTTATGTTTCTTTAACTCTTTGGAGCATTAAAGACTTGAATTTCTAATAATAACAATATTGATACCCTGTGTCCCATTAAAACTATCAGCAAAATACAAATAGTACTGGACGTTAATAAAGATTCATAATGATGCCAAGAAAACATTTCATGAATGATTAAGAGTTTTAATTTCTCTCTTGCTTTAGCAGAATTTACTCTTAAGACAAAAACAGCAGGAATAAGTGTGCCCTGAGGTTATATTGATCTCAAATGCTTCTTCAATATGCTATCCTAACAAGTTATTTTCTACTAGTAACTTGAATCTTTCTATATTCCTAGGCTCCTGGACTTCTGTGTCTCCTTCCCCCTTGCCAAGATAAATTTTATATGGAGGTAAAGTTAAGGTAGCATTGGTGTAAATTCATGATAGGTAATTACTTACCTTTCAATGAACCTAAAAACTCATTAAGAGAAAGGCATATGGAAAAGCAACTAGTGGAAGATTTCTACCTAGATCAAAGTAATAGAACACATATCTGTATATTTTCACTTATTAGTGTCTATGTAAGTTTATGTGAACAGTATAGATGTACTTCTCTAGCCTCCAGTTGGCCTTGAAATGAGAGTCTTCTACAATTCTATATATTTCTGTCATGACAAAAAGTGGAACAGCGAGTGTGCAGAGATGATAATTGTAGAGAAGATTGTATTTATACATATATGTATATGAATTAATGGAAAAAGTAGACATGAATTTGAAAGAGAGCAAGGAAGGGTATATGGGAGGATTTGGGGGGAGGAAGGGGAAAGGAGAATTATTATATCTCAAAAAAATGAAATAATTTTTAAAAATACCTGGTAAATGCAGATCCTTTAGAAAATGCCCCATGATTTCACAGAAAGATCAGACAAACATTACCTTGTTGGGTGTCAGTTTGTCACTAACTGGAAAGGTATCATAAATGAGTAATCCTGATGTCTGATGTGTCGTATTGCAACGGTGTTGTCTTCGAACTGGGCAGCCAAATGCATGTGTTAAGACGAGGCACTTCAAGGAAGTCCCTTCCCCCAACCACAATAACCTTTGTCAGCACAAAACACTTCAAAAGCAAAGGGTTGCTGTTAGAAACAGCAGCAATGACAGTAGAGCCACTGTAGGCTAAGTGTGACCAGATGAGATAAGTTCATAGCAGTGACTGTTGCATAGCCATGTCTCCGAGAGCAAGGTCTCTCTACCTATGGATGTCTTTGAACTGTTGCCAGATTTTAATATTTGCAATAATAAAAGTTCTAAGTGCATTTATAGCTTTTTCATGGCAGTTCTTAAAAGCATGATAAATAAGGGAATACGACGTTATGCGAATCTTCAAGTTTTGACTTAGATAGTAGACCAAAGTTAACAAACACTGTCTCTGAAGCAAGCTTTTGTCCTTAACTACCTTTCCATTGCTGAAACAGGACTTCTGTTTAGAGCAATAGTTCTCAACCTTCCTAGTGCTGCCGACCCTTTCATACAGTTCCTCGTGTTGTGGTGACTCTCAACCGTAAAATTATTTTGTCGCTGTTTCATAAATGTAATTTTGCTGCTGTTATGAATCATAATGTAACTATCTGATATGCAGGATATCTGACATATTGTCCTCCAGAGGGGTCAAAACCCACAGGTTGAGAACCATTGATTTAGAGTGAAGGGTTTCATTTAAAACAGTATGCATAGCATTTTCTCATTGACAGGAAACTGAGCATTTTAAGAATCTGAAATTCCCTGTGGCAGTTATAATTTAAAGTACATTTTACATTTCTAAACTACAACACACCATGTGTCCAACTATATTAATTATACATGTCCTATTGAGAGGGATGTTTTTAAATCCCATATTCTCAGATGATTGATAAATTAAAAGTTTCTTTCAAGACTTCTAAGCAAATTTAAAAATTGACATAAAGTCATAAACATTATTATCTTTGTGATTTCTTACAATCGTCAGTGAGTCACTATCCATTAAACAACAGCTGACCAGAGAAAACATGCTGTAGGAAACTATTTTAAAAGATGAGGCATTTGAGGTCTGCAGAAAATTCTTTCATGTCACATTTTTTTTTCAAAGAAATGCCTCGATGCAAATAGGGGTTGACCTATAGCTGATGATCTGTTTTGACTGCATAACCCAGTGTCTCAATGTGGACGATCTTGACAGCCCAACAATTCATATTCTGTTCTTTTCAGATTTCTCTTATTTCTAATTTGGAGGAAGGAAATGGCATTTTATTTCCTGCTTTCTATGGACTCAAAAGTCATAAAATTGTAAAGAGGTTAAAAAAAAATTGTCAGTTTTTTAAAGGTTAAATGTGGAAAAGCGAGACTGCCTGAAAGGGCGGGTGCCCGCTGGACTCAGGGCTGAAAGGCAGATAACATGGGAAGGTAAGCGAAAAGATAAGTCCTGCACAAAAACACCAGGCCAGGGTAACTTTTTACAAACAGCCATAGTGACACCATCTGTAGTTATTTCTCTTAGCTTTGTGGTTGTATGAGTTGTACAAGTATGCTCATCCTTTTGAGCATGTACCAGATGCAGCAGTGTTAAGTCAATCAAAACCGTTAGGGCAAAAAAATGAATAGCTGTAATATGTCCCTCCCCTTATTCCCTTAAGTTTTAGATTTTAGGTATAAGGTGGAAGCTGTGGTGGTGAGAATCTACATTTCAGGAGAGCAGGGAGAAAGTGGGTTTCTAAGTGTGTGTTGCTGTTAATTGGCATACTTTTCTGAATTTTACAATTTGACGGTCTTTAAAACAAACTCCGAGGACAAAAGCTTTAGTGTTGGCAATAGACCACGTTCTAGCCGAAAGGTAATTTTTGTTCCTGCCATTGCTTGAAATAGAGTAGAACAGGAGCACAAAGAAGAGGATTTCTTCCTATGGAAGCTGTCAAAGAAAAAGATATTGCATCCCACCATTACACAGACATCAATGAAAATTAAAGCTTGGGAAGATTTTCTCTCTGTGAATGAGGGCTCTTGGGCCATGTTGGCTCGTTTCTTTACCTCCACTTGTGCTTGGCAGTTGGCCCTCTTCCATTGTCTCTCATAGCAGCACAAACAGTACCCTTTGTGAGCATTTTAAAACCACCAGAAAAATAGCATTTGATTGCCCACCCCCACCCCCGCCCACCCCCATGCTAAAGAGATGTGAGAAGCAAGTGTTGTGTAAATTTGGTCCAAAGCTGTCTTTTTATTATTTTTTTTTAACAAATTCAGGCAGATAATAAGTATCCATTAAATGATCCAAATGTTTCTGGTGCCTAAACTATTTCTTGGAAATGGGAGGAATCTTCAGAACATTGTCCTGTTTCCTACTACACATTTCAAAGTTCTGAGTTCACCCATTAGGAATGATAAAAAACATACATGGAGTCTGAATTTATGAATGTGGACAAGATGAGGAAGGAGTCAGTGTGGGGTTTTTATCAGCATCACAGAAATAACATGTAGAATATCTTCTCTGTGAAGGTTATGTTTTATAGTGCTCTTAGAGACACAGCAATATCCAGATACAGTGCCTGCCCTCAAGCAAAGCCTTACCCAAGATTCTAGGTGAGTATAAGAGTCAAATCTGAAGCTGAGTACAATGGCGCATGTCCATAATCATAGAACTTAGGAGGTTGAAGCAAGAGGATCAGAAATTCAAAGTTACCCTCAAATGCATAGAATTTGTGGTCTGCCTCGGCTACAAGAAAATCTGTCTCCAATGAAAAGAGAGAAATGAAAACAACACCAACAAAAATGGATAAACACCTTATATGAAGAACAATGGTTCAGAGAATTAATTTAAGAGAACAGAGATAATATATAACCTTCAGATTGGAAAATCTTTTAGTTCAATAACTTAATGATATTAATATACTTTATGTGAGTGTCAATTTTATAAATTGAACAACATTTTACCAGGAACTATTTAAAGTATTCTAATATATATATATATATATATATATATATATATATATATATATATATATATTAGAATGAAAGATATGTATTTATTGAATTGCATAGTATTATATGAATTTTTTTTTCAAATGTGGAAGTTTAAACTCAGTAATAGTTAATAACTTATGCCAAGCTTCATAGTGAGCGAGAGAGCAGATATTCAAACCCAGGACTTTGTCCATTTCAGTATAAGACTACCTTCTCAGCACATGTGACACACAGTATTGATGCTCATCTCTGGAACTGAGAATATTCCCTGAGTATGACTGAGAGCTACTGAGATCAGTAAGTATTCATAGAAGTGGAACTTCCAGAAAGAAAGTCAAGAAATTATTTAAAGAGATAGTAATTCAACTTGAAAAAGGCACTTTTCAAGCCAGGCATATAATATAAAAAGTGTAGATTTGTACTCTGATTGATAAATACTCTGAAGAAATTCAACTTTAGGGGCTAGAGAAAGGGCTCAGTGGTTAAGAGAGCTTGATCCTCTTCCAGAGGAGCCCAGTTCCCAGTGCCTATATTCTTGTGCTTGTAACTTTAACTCCAAGAGCTTTAATTCTCTCTTCTGGCATATGAACTCACTTATATTCCCATGCAGTCACACACATACACATGATTAAGAGTAAAATAAATTATTAAAATATAACTTTTAACTGAACCAACCCTCAGTAGCTAGAACTGCAGTTTGAAAATCATGTTATTTTCTGAGGCTTTTGCTTCTGTGACATTTTAAATGATAATTCATATACTAAGAAACTTATCAAAAACTGAAGGCAGCATAATTCACAGAGCTATAAATGTAAATGTATAGTATTTAAGTTCATGAATGAGTGCAAGGTGTGCAGTGGTTATTATTGACCATGAGACAGAAATTCTTTAGTTTGTGGATTTATTTCCCCCTTTATTTTCTGGTATAGCCATCATTTTCCCTTAGTTTTATCTCTTCTCTTATTCACTGGTTTACTTAATTTCAAAGGCAATTAGATCAGCTCTAGTCATGATTCTACAGATGTGGAAGTATATCCTTAGATGAATACATTACGGACATTGCAGTAAGAAGAGAATGGAAAGAGAACAGCTGGATGCTTATCAGAGATGGGTTTATTGGTTAAAATAAACCTTATTTTATCTTTTTCTCTAATTAAGAAATTTTGTTGCATTTTGTTGCTTTTTGAACAACCAACACAGGAGCCAAGTCCTGGATGTATTCCTCTTTGATGGCAGTCCTGGATGTATTCCTCTTTGATGGCTGCCGCTAAACTGATGATTTAAATTTTTTAATTAATTCCTCAATGTGCAATGTATGTGGGCCACATCTGTGGGACATAAAATCTAAGGACAGACATGTTTTATGGAATCATGTTCAAAGTACTCAAATACAATATGGACTTTATTGTGCAGGTCCCTTCCTTCTACAAATGAAAATGAAAAAGATTTTTGTCCCTGTTAAGCTCACTATTTAATAAGAAATAACTCCTTCTGTTCATGTAAAATAATAGAAAATGGAGGATGAACTGTTTTAGGAAGATTTATAAATTGATAGACATAAACTACTTATACACAAATAAGAAAGATAGGATCAGTGACTAAAATGCCTTTTTAGCAACACATCAGTCCACTGTTCCAAGTAACAAGTAGCCCCTACTCAACACAAGAAAGTATAATAGTCCCCCGACATGACAATGAATTTTTCAAGTAGTCCGACCATAGTCACACAGATTTGGGCTAGTTATGGTGACCTTAAGTAGTGTAAGGTAAACAATGAGTATTTAAAGAAAAACAAATGTGGAGGTTAACAGCTTTGGGACCTAGAGTCTATTAAATCTGGGTTAAACTTTGGCCCAGCAAATGCTAGCGTTACTAACCTAAAGCATCAAGTTAATTAAACTACTAAGACCTGTTTGACTCAGTGAATGGGGATAATGATTCTACCTTTTCTATAAGGTCATAAAGATGATTCAGTGAGATAATGAACTTAGGTGCTTAGAGCAGTGCTTGACTTTCTGCACAGTACGTGTTCTACCTGATGTCTGTTCCCATGTTGTAAATTTTATCTAACCATGTACCCCTATTCACTCCTGAAGTTCTATCCATAGTGTGCTCTTTCATCATTCCTGTTAATGATCAAGTTTCATAAACCCTATAAGATCTAATCATTACTATATTTTGACATTACTATATTTTGACATTACTATATTTTGACAATCCATCCTAGCCAGAAGTTAATCTTTCTCCAAATATAATTCTAAGTGCAGCAATATTGGTACTTAATTAATACTTAATTCTGATCGGCCTAATGAGTACTTATATTTGGATGCATTTCTCCATGAGAGACTTGGTGCCTTCAAAGAAATTATCTGCAGTAGCTCTACCTGTTTAACCGTACTAGTTACTTACTGCAGTGATCAAACACCTGACAGGAAACAGCCTGGCGGAGGAACACTTCACAAGTTAAGAAGAAATACAGTCCCCCATGGTGAGGAGGGCATGGCAGCATAGGCAGGAAACACTTGGTCCTGTTGACTCTGCAGCCAAGAAGCAGAACATGGGCAGGAAGTGGACTCAGGCTATAAAACCTTAAGGCCCCCAGACAGTTCCACATTTCCTCTGGCGAGGCCCCACCTGCTGGAAGGCAAGTCCAACCTGCAAGTCCCCAAAGCTGTATGTCTGAGGATACCTGGGAATGAAACCCAACATAGAATCATAAACTTCCCTGAATCATCGTTAGGTGTGAGACTGCTTCGTGAAATTTTAAAATATAACTCAACTTTGGGGTTCTTGAGTGTGAGCTTTGTAAATGGTGGTGTCATTTCCCAATGCCCAAAGGTTGGAGTGCCTGTGGGGTTCTACCTTAGCAGATGGTACTACTAGCTGGGAACCAGGTATTCAAACACATTTCACACCTAACCTGCACCAATATAATATCTTACACAAATTTGCAAGAGCCAAATATTTGTTTTACTCAACACAAAATGAATCTGAAGTTTCCAACTTAGTATATAAAATGGCTGCATAATCTCTTAGCCATGAAATAACTAAAACATACATCATCATCTATTCTTTGATAATGCAAGAACTATCTTTGGATTCTCATAAGGAAAAATTAAGATAGAATATTTAAAAAAATAAGACTGCTTTGTTAAAAATGTAAGTTATACATGATAAAAGTCACAGTAGGTAACATACTTTGAGCATCAAGCACCATGTTAGGCTATTAAAAAAGTATAATTCCTAGCTCTAAAAGTATTGTGACTATTACCATTAAGAAACAAAAAGGCTGTCCCAGCAAGCTGGGAACCATCCTGAACTCCCTATGCTCTGCTGATGAATACAGACTTTTTGAGAACACCACTATTAGACTAAATTTAGAGCAAAGGGAGTTTCTAGCTGCTCTTCCACTAAGCAAACTACTGAAGTCAATCTTAATTTAAGAAAGCATTAATTATCATGATAAAGTCTGCAGTTTTCTACGTATAATAACTCAGATAAGCATGTAATCAAGGTGGGAATTAGGAAAATACCATGTAGTGTTTCATAATATGGGATCCATTTCACGTACTTATCAATGGGTGTTCTATGGAATTTTGCTTCTCCCTCAAGAGTATGGTGAGTCTTTTTATTGTTTTAATGTGAAATGTCTTCATAAGGTTATAGGGCAAACACTTAAGGGCTGGGGGTGATTATATGCAGGTTCTGGAAACTTGAGAAGTTGGGCTTGGTCGGAAGGGTGCATTGCTAGGCACAAGGTTTAGAAGGTTGCCCCTTCTCCCAGTCCCTTCCTTAGTTGGATCACTGTTCACTATAAGGGTTCTACATACTTCTACAATCACAACATTCAAAGTCTTCTAAGATCAATACAAAAACATGTATATACTTACTGCCTTAAGGTGATTGTGGCAAATATTTGCCATAGCAGTAAGAAAAGTAGTTAATATAGCTCTGTTTCATTCAACTTACCTTTTTAAAAATGTTTTTATTAAATAAAATTCCTTTTTTTTGTAATGAGTACACTCACACAATCACACAGCTGGATAAGGCAGCCATTCAAACAAGCAGGTGAATAAACAAATCACGTGACAGAACATGGATTAAAATAAATGGGATAATTCAAGTTATAAGAGCTAGTGGGACAAGCCTAAGCTAAGGCCAAGCTTTCATAATTAATAATAAGTCTCTGTGTCGTTGTTTGTGAGCTGGTGGCCCAAAGAAAAATCTGACTACAACCATGTCCATTCTCAAACTCTACATATCTCAATGAGCTTCTTTACAATTAGAATGGCCATTCTGAAGTGATGAAGCTTCCCCTAGGCTTGCACATCGATTACATTTTATTCACCTTTTCACCACAAGGGGGGGAAAAGAAAGGAAAAAGAAAAGACAAAACTATGACAGAATGGAAATGAAAAAAAAGACAAAAGCACTTCGATTCATTTACTTTTTAAGCAAAGAAGTTATTTTTAAAAAGAATAAAAGAGAGAAGGGAAATGGGAACCAAGCACATCTCATGCCTTCCATTGTTCCTTCTCTATGTCAGTTTCATTTGCAAAAAACTTGATTTTATTTAGGGTAGAGGACATTTGGTGTAGAACTACTAGATCCTGCATTGGAACACAGATTTCTTGAGACAGAAAGGAGATCTAGACTTTACTGAGTCAGCTCCTAGTTTCTCGAGCTCTCTTCTCAAGCTGCTCAAGAGCTTCACAATTGCTTCATGGCTAAAACAAATCTAATGAAATTATTTAAATTTCTATAGTGTTATATATGTAAAAATGTAATAAGATATTCAGGGGATATATTTAGAACTCAAATTCTATACATCTTTGGTGACCCATGTCCTATACATCATCAGCTATGGCATAATTTGTAGGCTGATTTTTCAAATCCACTGTTAGAGGTCACTGGTGTTGATATGTAATGGTGAAGCTTGTCCTGCAAATATGAGCATGGCGTAAATTACGAGCAGTAAAAATCCTCATGCCACACATGGCCATCTATAACCATTTGCGTATATTTTAAATAAAATGTTCTTAATAAGATATTGATTTCTAAGTGTCAGTTAGTCACAAAATCTGAGTCATGATTTCAAAGTGATGGTAGGTAGCATCAAACCCAAGGGGTCTTGCAATTTAGAGGACATTTCACACACTTGTGTGGCAGAATCCAGTGCTTGCAACTTAAGTTTTACATGCTTAACAAAATTGCATAAAGGCTACACTAGGCTAGAACTTAGATAAGCGCATTACTTAATCCTCATCAGGGAAGCTCCTTCTTGCAGTAGATGGCAATTAAAACAGAGACTCACAACCATTAAGAGAGTGAGAGACTTTGGAGTATCCAGTCCTAAATGAGATGTCTTTAATCAAACTCTTCCCCTCAAGACTTAAGAAGCTACATGGAAGAAGAGGTAGAAATATAAGAGCCAGGAGTGGTGGATGACTCTAAGGCAACAACATAATCTAGACACAGCAGAACTGGTACATAGGAGCTCATAGGAAGTGTTACAGCAAACTCAGGACCTACACAGGTTCAAACCAGACAGAGTCCCAGCATTGGCAATGGGAGGTAGACATAAAATCCTACCCTTAACCAAGAAGCTATTTGCAATTGTGTTTGGAAAGGGAAAATATGTTTTCTCCAATGGAATGTCACTGGGTATACCAAGGACTAACCAAGGCAGGCCCTGTGTCCTGTAATAGGCCAACACAAAACAGACTTCATGAGCTCAACCCCAACTGATACATCTACAACACAATACAACCCCTACATCTAAGGATCAGGGAGCACTAGGGAAGAGTGGGAAGAAAGATTGTAAGAGCCAAAGGACTAGGAAGACTGTTGTAATGCAATGTCTTCTACATAAAACAAGGAAACTGTATCCATGGAATCTCAGCAATATGGTCCCTAAAACAAGACCTGTACAAGATAGCTTCAGTTGGCATGCCAGTGTGGATGGGGGAAACCTCACAAGTCCCCATCAGTAGGTAATGAGCTATAGGCAAGAGATTGCTGTTGAGAGAGAGAAAGAGAAACAGTCTTCTTCAGGCATGAGCCTTCTGATAGATTATTCAGTTCCAAGTAGTTGTTCCTAAACAAATATGCACAACACGAAATGCATTCAACGGGATACATATGTGTGTGTGCTTTATGTATGCAAAAAAAATAATAAAGGATTTGGAGGGTTCATGGCTCTTCCCTCCACCTTCAAACTGTTACAATCCAATTCCTCTTCTCTGCTCCCAGCTCCTTCTTTCATCTTGCCTTCTATACAAATTCTCAACATTATATTGGGGCATCTAAATAACCTAACAATCTATTCATTTTAAAACATCCATTATAGTAGTTAAAATTGAAAACACTCTTAATATTCAAGAAGAGAGCTATCAAGCATTTTGAGTGTGTTCATAATGCCTGTCCACTGCACTTAGACAGTCCACCCCAAATCTACCCATGATTCATAGTTCTGCTTTCAAGCTTTTAGTCCATGTCAGCTCCATCTCTCTCCTTCACTGCTGCAGTCCTCTTCTGAGTAGTCTTCCTAACGTGAACCTTTCTTTGTTAGCCTTATGCAATTAGCCAAATTCTATTAAAAACACAAATAAGGGCCTATCACAACGAAGTAAAACATCCCCTTTAATTTTCTATTCCCCTTACTGACTTCTGCCTATAGGTCCTAATATACTTTGAGACTATTTTACCTTCCTAACTTGATCTAATATCACACTACCGTAGTCTCTATGTTAGGAGTGTAGGTGCCTTTTCTCTCAAAAGTGTTGTAAGCCCTTCCTCACCAGGGTCACTGACTAGTTATTTTCTCTGCCTGGAACTACCTTCCTACAACATTGTCCATGATCTGGGTTTTTTTTTTTTTTTTGCAACTGACTATGATCTTTTGGGAGCCCTTGCATACCACCCAACCTAAAATAAAACCCCTGTAAGTTGTTCCCACTACTCCCTTTCATGATTATTGTTCTAATTTTCCTTACTATTTATTATTATGTTTTCTGACTGTTATACTTGATCTCTTTGCTTCCTGGAAGTTTCCTCCTATGGAAATAATTCTGGGTAACTTTTTCATTCCTCTCTTTATTTTCAGTGTTAGATAATTGGCTTGCACAGAATAAGTTTATTAAATTAAAGCACTGTTGTAAGACAGATGACTCCCTCTTAACTGAATTATCTCATTCTCTTTCTGTCTCTCTATCTCTGTCTCTGTGAGTGATCTGCATTGCAGACAATTATATTTTATTATAATTTTCTCAGTTATTTTTGGATAATTTTCCCTCTATTCTTAGGCTCTTCATGTTGTACTAATGTTCAAAAATTGATCTCCCCCTGTTTACTCCCCACACTAACTCCTGGGTGGATTCCTCCACTATCAGATGTTTTATGATGCTCATACATGATAGGCTAGTTAGTAGATGCTCTACATGCCCATATACTAGTTTCAAGAATGTGTGAATATATTGCTTTGAATGATGAATAAGACGTTGCTAGTATTGAGTGGGTTAAGAATCTCAAAATCAAGAGATCATGTTGTTATTTGGTATTTGAAAATTGATTTTCAGATGTTTTCAAATGTGTTTGGAAGCTTGAGTGATTCAACTGTATATATTTGGCTAGGCTGCAAATTATACTCAGTGAATATTTTACTGACTAATGCTTAGTTGAACAAAAGTCACTATGCTAATACCTTGGCTACTTCAGTTTTTCATCAAAATAGTGAAATAATTGTTCTGGCTATGAAGATAAGTATTATCCAGGAGTTATGCTAGTAAAAACATCAGTATATTTTCCTCATATATAAAATTCTTCCAGGGTAACATTTTGAAACACTGGATGGCAAAGTCCTTAAGATGTAGATGTAAAAGAAAGGTTTTATTTTGTTTTTAGGTAATATAGAAAAAACTCACAGTAAACATGCCAAGACAGTCCAGTTTACTTTTATTAAAAATTACAAAGATGAAGAAATCACTTTCTATTCCACGGCTGAACTTAACTCTCTACAAACAGAAAACAACAGCGGTGTTTGTTAAAGCTCGTCAGCCCCACTTAGCTTTAAGATTAAAGATAGCCCGTAATGGTCATCACCTAGAAGGCATTATTCAGAAAACTCTTCTCTACTCATTTTATCAGTCTGGCTAATAGACACAAGAGTGACAGAATTGGTTTTTAAAAAGTTAGTGATAAGTTTGTTTTCTTCTAGTAAAGAAAAAGGAAGTTGGAGGGCCCACACTCACAGTAATGCATCTTCAAAACAAAGAGAATGCTTCCAAGTAACTAGGAAGCCACCATAGAATAAAAGACTTCCACTCCAGGAAATATAATAGATAACATTCACTAAAGGCTATTAACTCTTGGAAAATCATTATAAGCACACCGTAACGCACTTACTAACTGTTGAGTTTTCTATGAATGTCAAAGGCGCATACCTTATCCAAATGTTGATTGGCTAAGTTTAGCTAGAGAGTATTTCCTTGTTCACAGAGATGGTCAGATTGTTTCTTTTTAGAAGTTTCTCAGCTGAGTCCTAATAAGGAACAAATCATACATAAGTATCCCCATAGTAATAGTAATTGATGTAGAACTCTTCCTACATCCACTGCTTTCTTTATTTGATAATTCCTCCTTTTGTTGTGTCACAATATGAGAATAATTATGAAGTAGTGTTGTCTAACAGGAGTTGGCCTGTTGTCTGATTGTTATTTTATCCCTGGAAATCTTGGCAAGTTCTTGCAGTGAGATTCCAGAATTGGAGTCCAAGGGGGACACTAAGGTGACTTGGCCTTTTGTGAAAAAAGATTTATTAATACAATTACTAATGGTACAGAAACACAGTATGGTGGTATTTCTAAAAAGAGTTTATATCCATGAGGCAGAATCCAAGGGATCCCTCTTATAGGTTTCAGAGAAACAGGAAATGTTTCAGTACTACTGTGACTAAAGATACAAGTACCCTAATTTTCTTGACCCTAAGCACCTAAACAAATCACCCTGAAATAGTCAGTTTTGTTTAGAAATAAGAAAAATTGATGACATATAGTCTTTGAACTGTTATCCAGCCATTTTTCCCAGGAAGGCAATTTTTTTATGCTACTCTGCCAGAGAAATACTAAAAGATAATATACTTTTTAGATATTGTAATTGAGTAAATAAGTGATAGGATGGCTAGATTAAACACACATCACTAATTCTTATGGGAATATTTTTTGAGGGATGGTTCTTTTCTATGTAGTTTATTAGAAAAAGAAATTATAAGGAACAATCACTCTATGGGGCTGTGAGGATCCACAACAAAAAGAGGTTAAAGGGAAAGTTATCATGTCTAAGTAGTGGGTATCTGCAATATATAGATATCACTCAAGTATGTGGAGGGTGTATGTGTTTGTGGACTAGCAAACTCAAAAGAGGCAAGCTAATGAATGAGAATTATACACAGATCACTATAATATGCTCCTCTAGGAAAATTCATCAAGAATGAAGCCTGTCACAAAATAATTAAAAGGTTGGGGCTGGAGAGATGGCTCAGTGGCTAACAGGACTGACTACTCTTCTAGAGGACCTGGGTTCAATTCCTAGCACCCACATGGCAGCTAACAACTGTCTATAACTCCAAGATCTGACACCCTCACACAGATATTCAGGCAAACACCAATACACATAAAATAAATAAATAAATAAATAAATAAATAAATAAATAAATAACTTTAAAAAACATTAAAAAAAAAAAAAAGAAAAGGTCATGGAGGCACATCATGCTTAGTTGAACAAAGAAATGCCCAGGTATTTGTTGTAACATCATCTGGAAAACATGTTAGTTGAGGAAACCATTGCTTTCCCCCTAAAACTTATTTGGTTCATTCTGGAATTAGTCTGTATTGTGTCAGAGGTCAGTTGCCTAACAGACCACATAAAATTCAAAGTGTGCTACAAGCTACCAGGGTTAAGAACCGTTCTCAACAGTCTTAAAAGTAGACCCTACCTGTATGTGATACGACTGACTGTATATGAAAGATGTGCCCACTGGTGCAATAATGGTGACTCTGTTATGGGGGAACCAATCACTTCATTGAATTTTAAGAAAACTTCGCAGAAAGCAATTCACATTTGGTAGTAAAAAACCCAGTCAAAAAGGCCTGGCTGGGAAGATTATAAGCTCTAGTGGAAAAATCTATTGGTATTGTTTTGCTAAATGGACACAGTGTGCCTGTCAAATGTACTCTCAATAATTATGTTTATGCCTGTAGATTTGCCCTGCTTTGGTCAGAGAAGATTCCTTCTGCAGTGGCCTGTGGTAGTTTCATAGACTCATAACTAGTCAGAGTGCTCAGAATAAGTGACTGTTGAGTGCTCAACCACAAATGGCATGTCAATTTCACTCCCTCCAAGGCTCATGAGACATGGCAGAAGAGGAGGTCAAAATGAAGCCATGTAAATGCTGTTTCTGGGGAATGATGTCGCCATTGCATTCTTCAACTTAAACTAGGTGTGATTACCTGCCAAAGCATGTACAAGTTTGGACCAACCAGTGTGAAGGAAGTGGATTCAGAGGTCCCACCCTTCTCTGAGGATATTCAGACAGTCATGGTTGCCACAGAGATGTGATGGTTAATCTACAACTTGACGAGTTCTAGAATCATCTTCTGGGAGACAGGCCTCTGGAAATTCCCCTAAAAGGCTGTCTTGATTGGTTTAATTGAGGCAGGATACTTACTGACTGTGAGTGGCACTATTCCCTGACATGAGATGCCTGACTGTGTAAAAAGGCGGGAAAATGATCTAAGTCCAAATGTTCCAATCTCTGTTTCCTAATTTGTGTGTAATATGATCACCTGTTTTAAGATTCAACTGCTTTAAATTCCCCACCATGATGGACTGCCCTCTAGAACTGCGAGCCAAAATAAACCATTTCTCCATTAAGTTGCATTTCTCAGGCATTTTATCTATCAGGTGTAGGTGAATTCCTAAACAGTCTTATTAAATAAGAAACGCAGAGCCAAATACGGAGGTGCAAGCCATAGAGATCAGAACAACTAACCTTAGCTTACCACCTAGCCATAGCTTCCCAAGAGAGCCTCTTCCTGTCTAACCTGTGCCTTTTTTGCCTTCTTGTTCTGCCTTCTCATTGGCTTTAAGCCCAGCCACATTGCTTCCTCATCACTGCCTATCTATACAAACCTCCAGGTCTCTGTGGTTGGTACTGGGATTAAAGGCATGTGTCACTACACTTGGCTGTGTCCTTGAAAACACAGACTCTGCCTGCCATGTGATCAGATTAAGGGTGTATGCTACCACTACCTGACTTCTGTATATGACCGACTATGACCTCTGATCTCCAGGCAAACTTTATTTATTAACATACAAATAAAATATCACATTTCAGCACAAATAAAATATCACCGCAATCAGGTATCCTATCACAGCAATAAGAAAAGTAACTAAGGCAAGAGTTAAACATTTTCTTGGTATATAGCTACTAGCAAGGCCTTTATGCTCCTCTGAATTACCCTTCCCCCATGCTCTTGAAAGCAACCATAGTACCTCAACTCACCAACACACACACACACACACACACACACACACACACACACACACACACAGAGGAGGGGCACAGAAGAAGGACTAGTTGGGAAGAGGAAGGGATCTATGGAGGTATAAAGAGGACAACAAAGGGAAATGGAGAGTTTATATACTCAAAATCCATTATGGTGATGAAATGATGAAAATGACATAGTGAAACTTTTTACTATGTACATTTACTCTATGCAAATAAAAATTCAAGTGGGTCAATAGGTTTATGGAAAATGAGAAATTATTTTTCAACCCATTTTCTGACATTAAATATTCTTAATGTTTTACCTTGAAGGAAGGGCAATCAAGTGGATTAAAGAATGTGAAGTTCATTGCCAGTTGTTATCTTTGAGAAATATTCAAGCTCTCAATGTTGTGTCTCAAATGTATATACTAATCTAGCAAGAGATGCATCAATGGGGAGCATCATGGGTTTTTAGCTTAATTTTAGTTTAATTTAGCAAGGAAAAACATCTGCTTTGGAAAGAGCTTAATTGGTTTTCATTTGATGTCATGCACTGCTACTGGGGATCATCACTGGAATGCATGTGCTGATTGCTCATAGTCCTAAGCAACTCTTTTTTTTTTTTTTTAAGAAAATGTGCATAAATCCTCTCACCTAAGAAGTGAACAAATACTGAAAAAGTTCTTCTGTGTTTAAATTCCCAATCTAAGAAAAATACATAAGAATAATTTAAAGTTGCTTATTTTAGATTACAATAGACAATCTCATTGTTAAACATAGGTATTTTCTTGATTTAATTCTATTATTATATTAAGTAATAGATTAAGCCACAAAGACATTCTCCAATGACTTACAGTGCTTCTTGGCTCAAAGTAGCCTCATCAAGGAGAATCTTGATTCTGTCTCTCGCACTGACTGTGTTTAGGTATTCATACTGTTTGAAAGTAAATTTGGGAGTTAAAATTTTACATTAATTATCTTTAGGGAGCTGCAAGTCTTCAGTTTCACTAGGCTTGAGGAGAGCAGATGAGAAGACAAATGATTAGCCTGCCTTGACCCTTACCTCTAGCAACAAGTGCATCTTTCAAAAGTTAGTGGTCACCAGCCCCAGAAATTCTACACCTCATCAAGCTGTATCTAACAGGGGAAACACACTAACTGCTGTGCTTCAAGCTATAAAAGCAATGACTCAACCAAGATCAGAGTCATCCATAGACTAGAAAGATGCCGTAGAAAACAACAACAACAAATAATGAACTGAAAGTTGCCCCAACCCAATAAATTAATACAACGATGGCTTTTTGTTTAATACTTTTATAATAATGTTTAAAATATAAATTCTATTAAAGTAATACAATGTCTATGCTTATAGTTTTCAGATTATCTTTAGGAGAACAATAAATTTTATGGTTTAATATCTAAAAATATAAATATTTATATACAGTGTTAGTGATTGAACAAAGGTCATTGTTCATGGTCATAGTCACGGTCAAAGGGCATGGTCATGCCAAACATATCCTCTACCCCTGAGCTGCAACTTATGAGGAAGATTTCTTTATATTTTAAAATTATGTAATTAAATATTTAAGTGTACTATCCAGCACCATAATATCACATAGTTAAAATTTCTCACTGAGAATCTTGATCAGAAGAACATGAACACATTCCTTTAAAAGTTTTATTTCTTTACAATAGAATTTATATAGAAATATTTATGATATAGAAGTCAGTAGCATTTCTGAAGACATGTAAAGCATCTAATGAAAGAACTTGGGTATCACATTTGTACCAAAAGACATACTTAAATTACTTTAGCACTTATTGTTTTATTCGGGGGACAAGAGAAATCAACATAGTCATGTAGGAACTCTAGAAGAGTCTACCTTTTCACCATTATCTCATCATTCTAGGAAAACACACATATCTCCACCCCCATATTCATACACACTAACAAAGTACAAGCCAATGTGTATTTTTGATTCAAATATCTTTATACTGGCTAGTTTTGTGTGTCAACTTGACACAAGCTAGAGTCATCAGAGAGGAAGGAGCCTCAGTTGAGGAAATGTCTCTATGAGATTCAGCCGTAAGGTATTTTCTCAATTAGGGATCAATGGGGGAGGGCCCAGCCCATTGTGGGTGGTGTCATCCCTAGGCTAGTGGTCCTGGGTTCTATAAGAATCAGGCTGAGTAAGCCAGGGGAAGCAAGCCAGTAAGTTGCTTCCCTTTATGACCTCTGCATCAGCTCCTGCCTCCAGGATCCTGTTTGAGCTCCTATCCTGACTTCCTTCAGTGGTGAACAGCAATGTGGAAGTGTAAGATAAATAAATTATTTCCTCTCCAACTTGCTTTATGGAAGGTAATAAAACCTTTCCCCCAAACATTCAAAAACTAATTTCTAAGGCTGCCATAATCAAGTAAATAATGGTCAAAAAGTAAAAGGCATACCACATCCAGGATGGCTATAACAAAATTCTGTTTCAGCTTCTATTGTCAACTTCAAGGACCTGTGGTTATTGACACACTGAAGAACTAGTGTAATGCTTTTGATTAATGACTCAGATAGTCTGCAAATTTTCGTCAAAGAAAACCCAGCATCTCAATTCATTAAAAATAAACGTGTCACATTAAGGATTTAAATATCTCTAGGCCCAACAAGACCAAGTTGTAATATTGGCTTCAAAAAGGAGTCTGTGGTTTATGTGGTTTGAAAATTAAACTTATTTAAGTCTGCATGTGATGCACACACTTTTCTGACTAAACAACATTTCTGGTAAAGGTTTTTGTTTTCATTTTTAAATTCCATGTATGATTTTTGTGACAGTGCCCATGTGGAAGTCAGAGGACAACTTGTGGAATCCAGTTCTTAGCTTCCATTGTGTGAGTCCCCTGGAGTGAACTTGGTTATCAGGCTGGGCACCTTGTCATCCACTGAGTCCATCTCACCAGTGCAGAACTTTTGTTCAAGCTGAACAATGAGTTAAACTCAGGGAAAAAAAATCTCTCCTGGTGCCCTTGATATTAATGAATACAAGTAAGACATTGAGAAAAAATTGAAAGGGCTTAAGGACTAGATGGTAAAAGCAGCACAAGGTTTATGTGTCCTGGATATTTTCCTCCCTGCCATGATGACAAAATATAAACATTACAGGGCTGGGTTTTGTTCTGTAGGAAACCAGTGTTTCTGCAAGATAAAAACAGGGAATTAATTGTTTACATTAGAGCCGTTTAGGGCTGGTGTTGTTTTATATGCAAATTTACTAGACCAATTTGTTTTACATGTATATTAAATCAAATGAATCAAACTGTCTGAGTGGGTAGAGCTAGGATGATAGGCTATTTCATTCTGTTTGAAAAGAATTTGCAATTCAGCATTTTACACAAATCTAATTGAAATGTAATCACAGCTCTGGAAGGCGGTGATAAACCTAATATATGGAAACAGTTATTAAGTGCCAATAAAATATCAAACCACAGCAAATTAAAGAACAGTTATCAGGATGGCTGTTTAAAATGATATGACTAGTTTAAAATCTGGGGCAAAATAAATAAATAATTAAATAAATAACAACAAAAAACAACTTATTTCAGCATTCAGAAGGGCAGCTGGTGGAATGAACTCTGTTTTTCCAACTACCAATTAAGTTTCTCTGTAAAAGGATGATAACAGATTCTATCATGAGGTAGACTTTGTGTATCCCAGATGGGAACTCAAGAGTCTCATTTCTGCCCAAGCAGCCAGAATCTCCAGGCCTACACTCAGCACTCAGGATCTATTGCCTGCAACTAAAAGGCCTGTGGTCATTATGCAGTAAGATGTTTTGTTATCACAGTAAAAGGAGTAAAATAGTGCATTTTTAATGATAAATTAACAAATCATTTAAGACTGTATGGTTGGCTAATGTCAGCTGTTTTCCCCACCTCTTCCAGAAGCCAGGCAGGACCACAACCCTCCATCTTGTCTTTGCTGGTAAAATATGAAAGAGTAATATAATAGAAGGTCCCAGCACTCAATAAGGCATTTTGTAGAATTATATAACAAGTTCTTAAAGTGCCTCTTATTACTCTGTTTATTGTTTTGTTTAGTTTGTTTTAGGCTTTGTTTTGTTTTACAATATTTTTTTCTGGATAAATTGAATCCATAGTAGCTCCACTAGAAACGCCTCATTTGCTAACATTACTATACTTGCTAGGTTACTAAATGATGGGGTGCGTGGAGTAGCTTTACCTGAATGCAGTATAATTTGGAAATACATGTACTTTCAGTAAACTTTGAAATATTTTTAAAGCTGTGCAAGTTGGGACAAGCCTCTAAGTCCATCATGAAGGCGGTGAAGGTGGAGGAGCAGGAGTATGAACTCAGCCACATTAACAGCCATATTAACAGTTTTGCAATGGGATATTAATATAACAATATCAGAAGAAATTTCGGTTTTCTTTCTAGCATCTTGCAAAGTCCAGAATTTTAAAAGCAAGCTGCTGATGACCCAAATTGTATTAATGACTTTTCCATTGCTATGAAGAAACAACAGAAAGAAAATATTTACTTATATAAAGAAAATATATAGGGAGAAAATATGTAGGAATCTACATAGGAAGAAATATCTATTTGCCCTCACGGTCCAGAGGATTTTAGTCTCTCATGGACAGGAAGCATGAGAGAGCTCATGGCAGTGTAAGTAGCCTGCCAGAAATGAAGCTATTCTGCAGAGACATTTGTGCCTCTCAATCTGGCTATCAGATCTCTGAAACAATGAACTCCAAAGAAATGGGAATTTCCACAAGATTCTCATTCTGGGAGAAGGAAAAAGCAGTAGCCAGGGGGAGAACTTGTCCCCCTAAAAGAGATTACACACATGAGTAACAACTTGATAGGCCACCTTACAGGATGGAACTGATATGCATATAATGATAAGTATTTGATGGTGGACTGAACTGCATCTTGACTGGGACTCGTTAGATGCGTATATCTTTGGCTCTCTATTTGAACTTTGATATTACTTAGATGATGGATCTCTTTGTCCCTCTTCCCAATGTGGCTACTTTAAATATATCTTTTTCTGTTTTTCTGCTATGAATATGGCTCCTTTAATTGACTTGTTGAAGATGGATGGCTAGACCTGTCTTGAGACTTAGGTGATGACCCCTAAGTCTGATAAAGCATGAGGTAGGCCAGAAAGCATAGAACATGACAGGAGCCAAGAACTAAGCTATAGCTATTGAAGGCCTCTCCCTTGTGGCCTGCTTCTGCTAGCTGGACCATACTTCCTAAAAGTTCCAGTTTCCCAAAAGATTGCAGGTATCTTGAAAAGACAGTGAAAATCTAGGCTTTTGGGAAGACATTTATGGTTCAAAATAGAACTCAGAGTGATGTCAACATTAATATAGAATGCTGACGCTGAAATCTAGACCCGCACTGTGGACCCATGTATTGCTCACGTGTTCTATTTTACATAAGCATCCCTGCAATCCTGATGAGCATCAGCCTTTGAAAAGAAGTCAAGCTCTGCAGGAGGAGAACATTTGAGAAGGTCCACAAGCTATACCTGTTTCATTTCTTTTATCAAGAAGACATTATTTAGGATTCTGATGTTCCTGGGACAAACAAATTCACACAGCATGTGTAGTGAGAGATGAGAAATAAATGCTGAATGTAATTGAAGACCAGATCAGCAGACACACTGTGAAATTACAGTCTCTAATGGTCTGTCATTATAAACATGAAGTTTTTGTTTGTTGGGAGAGTATGTTTCTTACTAGAGTTGTGTGTGTCTGTGTGTGCATGAGTGTGTGTGTGTGTGTGTGTTTGTATATATGTATATGTGTGTGTATGCCTGTGTTTATGTGTGTGTGTTTGTATATGTTTGTATGTGTGTGTGCTTGTGTGTGTGTGTGTGTGTGTGTGTGTGTGTGTGTGTGTGTGCCACTTAGAGAGTATTCTGGCTGCTCTACTTTATGTAATACAACACCAAACAGACAAACCAAAGTGAAATGAAGTTGTAAGTGTTGGTTATAGATTAGAGAGGTATTTGAGAACTATTTTTAAAGTAACCTTGAAAAGGCCTAAGAGATCTACATAATGAATCAAGTGCTAACAGATCACAGCACACATGCCATGTGCACACCAGTTTGGAAATAGAGAACCCAGCTGAAAGACCCATACCGACACCAAGAAGAAACCGAAGTACTAAAATAAAAACATCTTCTTAACTGAATCAGAAGGGAAGGCTAAAGAGTCCCAAGAGCAGGATCCCTCTGCTCTGGACTAGTGATTCTCTTCTGACCTCCTCAGGGCACACATTGTGCTGATTGAAGAAGTCAAGACTTTGGTTACAATTGTCAGCTAATTATTAAAAAACCTCAGGTCCTGCCAAGTCCATAACATAGTAGAATTCTGTTAAAAGAAAGTTTCTGGGAGCTGGATGCAGTGATACATACTTATAACTCAGCACTCCAGGGGCTGAGGCAGGATTAAGAGTTCAAAAGCCATCCCGAGCTATACACTGAGACCCTGAGAAAGACAGACAGACAGAAAGAGAGTGTCTGATCTTCATGTACATTTCTTCTATGTGTGGAAAAGAAATTATTGTTTATGCGTATAGTGTGGATTTCATGTCTCAGAACTCTTTGGTAACAACTGGAGTTTGTTTTACTAAAAATAGAGTACTTTTCATTTAGTTAACAGATGACATAAAACTCGACAAGTACTTTTTTCAGTTGGGATGTGAAAGTCATGCTGGGTAACTAGTGAAAAACAACAGCTTCTTTAGCTATTCATCTACTGGCTTCAGAATGACTTGTTCTTTTAAATGCTAATTTCTAGAATCCTTCTGGAGGGTGTTATGTTTGTTATTTCACCACATGGCCTGGTCCTGTGAGATTTACTCACTGTCTATGAAATTGCAATGTACAAGTAGATTCCTTAAGCATCAACTATAATAAGGATTAAATATTCACATTACTATGAGTCTGTTCCTGTAGATAGAAAGCAAAGTGAACTCCCAGCAGGTGATAATTTTGGGAATATTTGCATCTTTAATATTTGTAGCATTAAACCTGTCTCCTGACTTCAAGTTAAAATTGCTTTAGTGACCAACTTTGAATGCTAACAGATAAATAAATAAATCAAAATCTGGCTAAATGATAACTAATTGAGGAAATGTAATAATTTTGCTACAGAAATTAGTGATTTAATTTTCATATTTTAACTAGTTTTCCTTTCCTCAATAAGTATGATGTACATACACCAACAATTTTACCACTGTTTACGAATAACATTCTTCAATGATTTTCAAATAATCCTTAATCCTGTATAGACTTAAACTATGAAATCTTTATGACTGAGTAATTAAAATCCTGTACTTTATCCTTTCTAAAGACACAGTTTGACTTTCTTGGTGATTCTTTTACACTGTGATTTCTTCAACTTCTTCCAATGTTGGCAAGGTTAAGGAACATAGTCTCACTGTTTTTTCACAGAGCTGTGAGAACATGTTGCATGTATGTCTGCAGGCTAGAAGAGGGCACCGAGATATTATTATAGGGGTTGTGAGCCACCAGGTGGTTGCTGGGAATTGAACTCAGGATCTCTGGAAGAATAGTCAATGCTGTAGCCTCTGAGCTATCTCTCCAGCCCAGAATAAAAGAATGGAAAAGTAGAGGAAATAGAGAAACCTAACTAGGTTTTCTGATAGTGGTCTCTATTGGTGAAATTATTGAGGCCACTCCACGTAGTTAAAAGGAGATTTATTTAATGGCGTAACTTACAAATGAAGGGATAGGTAGGTTGAGGGTTCCGGGAAAGACGCAGCAGTAGTCCGGCGATGTTCTCTGGCGAACTCTCCTCCGTCCACCTCTAGTGTCTGGGCTCCCAGCAGCAAGAGAGCGCTGCACATCCCAATCTCAGGTCTTCAGGGTCCTCCCTTGGCCCCGCCTTGTAGGCATGACAGTTACCAAAGCCTCAGTGGGGGTTGGAACTTCCAGACCAAAGCTGGAATGGCTACCCACTACAGGTCTCTATAATCTATTTATTATAATTTCTTATATCAGTCAATGCGTTCTCCAAACCACAGTAGATAAATGCTCAAGTCATACCATAACTATGACACTATCTGGATTACCTTACATAGTGTATTCATTTGTTCCCAAGATTGGTGGTTAACCTAAATATACTAAATTTATTTATTGTCAACTCCCTTGCCTAGACTCATAAAAGTTATTATGGGTTGGTAAATAGCATAGAGGTTTAAAAAAAAACACACACACACTTGGGTTCATATTTGGATTCTGACAAATAAGCTTGGGAAATATATCTCTAAGCTTTAATAAAATCCTTATTACAATGCTGAAATAAAAGAAAGAAAGAAACGTTGCAGTCTAGGGGTCTTGGTCAGGTTTATTTTCATTGCCAGTTAAAGAATTTAAAGGCAGGAAGAGTCTGGGGCAGTACAGGTAGCACCAGGGAAAGCTCAAACACCACAAATAGGAGTAGACAAAATTAGCAGTTGAAAAAAAAAAAAAAAAAAAAAAAACATTAACTGGGAATGAGCAAACAGGCACATGTAGCTGACACACAGAAAAAAAATAACCCACCACAAAGCAGGGGGTGAGGCCAGGACTCAGCTGAAAAACTCAGTCTCTGCAAGAGCTAGGGTTTTTAAAGACCCCCAAGTGTTTTCCTCCCCTAACTTAGTGTTGATCAGTTTGAAGAAAGATAAGATGGTTGTGGGCCCCACAACTCTACTATAACATGTGCTGATCTTGCCTTGAACTTGTTGATCCAGTCCATCATCGGGGGGCCTTTTGGTGAGAGATGGGGGGGGAAGCCTACAAGACCTTTTGGTGTCATTTACTTGTTTAAGCTACCAGGCTTTTGTCACAAGTCATGAGGGTAAAGAAGAAGCCAGCCGTCTTGAAAGTTCGCCACCTTTACTACCTAACCATGTCCCCTCTTCCTATCTGTCTGCCTACCAGGAGGTCTCTCTAACTTCTAGTCTCTCAAAACTACTGGAATTGTGTTATCTACAGCATGGCTGTGGAAAAATAAAGTGCTCTAATTTGATGACTATAATGAGACTTCAAATTAATAGAATATTTTCATTATATATATATTTTGAGTCTATTTCTTTCTACTGACTACCTTTCAAAGTGCCAGAAGGTGCTATGCAGGAATGAATATAGCAAACTACAATAATGGTCTGCTAGAGAAGATGTGCCCTCTTATTTATTCCTGCTGACTGTTATGTGGGTAATCAATCATTTTCTGATTGGATTTAAGGCATGCTCCACAGGAAAGGACTCATGCCTGATTCTGTAACCTGGATGATAATCTGTGCCCAAGGAAGTTTTGGCCCTAGAGGAAACTACTACTGTTTTGCAAGGTGGACATGTTCTCAAACGGTCTTCTATAGCCCCGTGTATATGTCTGTAGATTAGTGCTGTTCTCACCCTTCACCGAGAAGCTTCTTACTACTGCAAGCAATGATTAATGTGAAACTCATAACTGGCCAAAGTGCTGAAAATAAATGACAGTGGAGTGTTCAGTTGTAAATAGGACATTTATGTCATCTTCTTGAAGGCTCTGGGAACCTCACAGTAGGGGGGAGGAAAGAATTTAAGAGCCAAAAGATGTGGAGATGTGCAGTGTAAGGTTATCTTCTAGACAGAGCATAACCATTGTCCTCATGAAGTCACTGCAGTTGTGAATATATGCAACATCTGATATGACTGGGCCCTCAATATCACATCACTTATGAAAGAAGGATTTTAGGAGACTACTGTCAGTTAATAGTTGTTGAGGGAGAGTATGTCAGTTCCTTCAGTACTGCAACTAACAAAAAGTTGCTTGTGTTCCAGTAAACAACCTCCCACCCATGCTCATGCAATCCACAACTATTCAACTTAGTCTTACACAAAAAAGAAGATATAATATGGAGGACTTATGGGGAAAAAATGTTTGTGTAGGAGGAAGGGGATAAGGGAGGAAAACAGGCAATGAAAATCATTAAAGTTATATACATGAATGAAACTGTCAAAGAATAATAAAGGAAATTCTAAGTGATAACTTTTAGGAGAATTTTAATTAGCAAACACATCTATGTGCTAGATAGTCCACTTCCACAGTGTTAGTGGCTCAAGACCCTTCTGGACCTACTTTTTTAACCCCTTCATCTAACTATTAATCTGTATCTTTTATAATAAACACCAGTTATAGCAAAATAAATGAGAAAGAGCCATGCATTTATATTGAAAAACAATTGAGATTATTGAAGACAAAGTCACATAAAATATCACTAACATGAAAGTCTATCATTGGAGATGACAATGAGGATTTTTCTCTTTTTTTCTTGAACAGTATTTCAGCAAAGATACCACTATCACTTTTAATAGTGATTTTTTTGTCATTACAATGACCTTTAATTAAAAAAAAATTTAGAACATAAAGAAAACAACGACTAGCCATCTTAAGATTTGTTGACAGTCTTTTTTAAATGGTACCATCTAAGAGATGTAAATGAACAATTTACCATTCATAACATTTCATGATTCTTTAAATAACTGTGTGGTATCCATCCTTACATTCATAACCTCTAGGACAAAGGCATGCACACAGTATCAAAGCAGCATCTTTTCAATTATGTCCAGAAACAATGTTAGAGTCTCACTGGACATTCTGCTATCTGTATCACTGCCAACAACATTTCCAGATGCTATGAGTTTACAAAAAAAAAAGAAGATGAGTGGAAGTAGGAGAAAACACTGAGAACACAGACTCCAAAACAAGGTGGGTCAGGTTTTCCAAAGGATCAAAGAAGTGATGACATATCTTAAGCAATCATTCTGATGACAGATAGGTAAAGGCCTTCCTCATCATCTTATTATTTTTAATTTTTTTAAATTCATTTTACATACCAACCACAAATCCCCCTCTCATCCCTCCTCCCCTTCCCTCTCCCCCACTTTCCCCACCATCAACCCACCCCTTCATCCCCTCCTCCAAAAGGGTAAGTTCTCCCATGGAGGGACAGCTAAGCATGGTACATTCAGTTGAGGCAGGACCAAGCCCCTCCCGGCTGCATCAAGGGTGAGCAAAGTGTCCAACCTTAGGTAATGGGCTCCAGAAAGCCAGCTCATGCACCAGGGATAGATCCTGATCACACTGCCAGGGGCCCCTCAAACAAACTCAGCTACACATTTCTCTCCTGTATGCAGAGGGTCTAATTCTGTTCCATGCAGGTTCCACAGCTGTGGGTTTAATGTTCATGAGTTCCTCATCGTTTTTAACTACTTGTAGGAAGTTGCTTCTTAGTGTAATATATCAATTTAATTAATCAGATGTAAACTAAATATATAAATGTCTTATGCAGAGTGCCTATTATGGGATATAACACACACACACACACACACACACACACACACACATACACGTTGTAATTATATATTTTAATTTGATTATATAACTTTGGTAAAAGGAAAAACTGTCTCTGAAGAGCCAACCAGGCAAGTTGTGGGTGGAAGAATGTCCTAGAAAGAAAGAAGAATCTATGATGATATAAGTCATGCTGAAATTGAAAGTTTATTGTCACCAAAAATTGTAGAGGGAGTTAGACTTTACTTTAAGATGAGATGGTGATGTTACCATTACCAAGGACTAGATGATTTAAAGCCTGAAATTTTTGTGTGAAATTTTTGTATTTTAAGTATGAAAGAAGTTAATTGAGATCCATAATCAATGGAACAAAACAATAAAATTTAAAGTTTAATTTTTTCTTTGTATATTTTCACTGTACATGGCATAAAATCATTCACATATAAGCATATATTGTATATTGAGCATAGTCACCCTTCCCCATGCCATTATCACCTTTGTACCCTAGAAAATTTTGATTCTATATTCATATAATATATATCCACACAATTTTATGTATTTATAAAAAAATCTAGAAGATACATATAAGAGAAAACTGTTCTTTTAACTCTTACTCTTTTGGCTCTTTGGAGGTCTACCTCCCAGCTCCCAAATAAATAAACACCAAGATTTATTTTTACTTATGAATAACTAGCCTTAACTTAGCTTGGCTTGTTTCTAGCCAGCTTTTCTTAACTTAAATTATCCTGTTTACCTTTGCCTCTGGGCTTTTATCTTTCTCTATTCTATATACCTTTCTTTCTTACTCCATTGCTGGCTGTGTAGCTGGGTGGCTGGCCCCTGATGTCTTTCTCCTTTTCTTGCTCCTTGATCTTCTCCCAGATTTCTCCTCCTATTTATTCCCTGCCTTCCAGCCCTGCCTATCCTATCCCCTGCCTAGCTATTGGCCATTCAACTCTTTATTAGACTATCAGGTGTTTTAGACAGGCAAAGTAGCACAGCTTCACAGAGTTAAACAAATGCAAAAAAAAAAAGAATGCAACACATCTTTGTATCATTAAACAAATAACCACAGCATAAACAAATTTAACACATCTTGAGGTAGTATTCTACAACAGAAAACCTAAGGTATTTTATTTTGTCAGAGTACGTTTATTTACATAATAAAATTATATTCAATTGTATCTGTCTTCCTACAAGTTAAATAACTTCAACCTTTATTATTGGTTGAAAAATATTCCTGTACACACACACACACACACACACACACACACACACACACACACACATATACATTTCATACATTCCTCTATTCTTGGCCTCCTATGTTTGTTCTATAGCTTTGCTGTTGTGAATAATGCTGCAAGAAGACAGATGTGCAAGTATCTCTGTGATGTGTTCACTGGCTTCAATTACATAAATATTAGAAGTGATACAATTGGGTTATATGGTAGATCCATTTAGGTGGTTTGATTGCTGTTGTTTTAGTATATATATATATGTGAGTGTGTCTCTATAAGTACACCCCACATGAGCAAATGCCCACAGAGGCCAGAAAGAGGGTGTCACAACTTATAGGCGGTTGTAAGCAGCCTGAGAAGGGTGCTATATACTGATAACCGGTCCTCTAGAAGAGCAGGAAGCTCCCTTAACTGCTAAGACATCTCTGTCTCCCCTGTCCCTGTCTTTTGCATCTTTTGAAAAGAAACTCCTTCCTGATTTCCATAGTCACTGGACTAGTTTAGGTTCTACTACTTGGTGTGGAAGGGTTGGTTACTCTTTGTCCACAAACTTACCAACATCTGTTGTTCTGTTCTTTGTGGCTACCACTATGATTGGGATGAGAAAGAATCTCAGAAAAGGTTTAGTGTAATTTCTCTGATGCTTAGGAAGGCTGGACCTTTTTATTTTCATGTCAATATTGGGTGTTTCTATTTCAATTTTGAAAACTGTAGATTCATTTTATTAGCCTATGTTTTGATTGGGATGCCTGATCAATAGTTTAAGTTTTTAAATTACTTCAATATACTAAATTTTAATTCTCTGGTAAATGCATAACTACCGAAGATATTCTCCCATCCTGAAATCTGTCTCTTCATTCATTATGTGTTGCATTTGCTATGGAGAAAGTTTCTAGTATAATGATGTCCCATTGGTCAAACACTGACATTACTTCCTGAGTGACTGCAGTCTTATTCAGAAAGCACTTGCCTATTTTAAATTGTTTTTCCTACATTTTCCTCTAGTAGCTTCAGAAGTTCATGATTAGACTCTATATTTGCTCTATTTGGAGTTAATTCTTGCACAGAATGAGAGATAAGAATCTAGTTCCATTCTACATAAGAATACTCAGTTTTTCCCAACACCATTTGTAAAACAGGCAGCCTTTTTCTGTAATTCATATTTTTGGCATCTTTGTTCAAAATCACAAATCTAGATCTGCATGAGTTTATATATGGGACTTCTGTTCTACTGCATTGATCTACATGTCTGTTTATGTCTCAGTACCTTGATGATCTTGTTTCAATAGCTCTGTAGTAGAACCTGAAATAAATTCTGGTGACAGTTCCAGCACTATTCTTATTGTTCAGAGTTGTTTTTGTTGCCCAAGGTCTTTTGTGTGTACATATGAATTTCAAGACTGTAATTTGTATTCATGGCATGAATGCTGCTGGAATTTTGATGAGGACAGCCTTGGATCTGTGGATTATTTTTGGTAGTATAGGCGTTTCACAGTACTAATTCCTTATATCCATAGAGTTGCAGGTCTTTGAATGTCTTCTATTTCTTTTGCTAACTTTTAAAAAAATGTGTATTTTTGTAATTTCTTTGAGAGTTTCATTCAATATGTTTTGATTATTTGTACACCCCCAATTCCTCATCGATTTACCTCCACTTCCAGACCCACCAAACCTTGAGTCCTTTTAAAAAGAAATTTAAAATATGATTATATAATTCTCCCCTTTCCCTTTCCAACAACTCCTCTCATTACTACCACCACCTGCATCTTAAAATTACACCCTCTTTTTCTGTAGTGTTACTGTTACAGATATATTTCATTATATATTATGTTATCAGTTCTCATATGTTTGCTCTATTCTGTTGCTCAAATCTTCTACATTCTGCTTACTTTCCTTTTTCCTTTGTATGACACCTCCATGAAAAAGAAAAAGATTCTGCACATGCAGATGTGCAGTGTTATTCACTGAGTTATTCACCGACATGAGGAGGATAACAAGGAACAGGGGACGCTCAGTTTTTTTTAGACTATTTTCAAAAGGGGGTAGAATGACTTTCTGGGACTTGAAATACTTTTAGCGTCCTATCACATACTTCAATATTGAGGAAATAAACTCAAATGAGGTCTGCAATACGAACAAAAGTACAGAACATACACTGATTTTTGCCATATTTAAAAAACAAGAGGAATACAAGTGAAGAAATAAAATTCATTCAGATTAAAGATATTGGAGCATAGCAAACAAGGATGAGTTATTCAGACTTGTTGATTTTGAGGAGCAAATTTGGTTGAGAAGATGTCGGCAGAGTTGGGAAACAGCTCAGTTGATTGCAGTTTTCTGTAGACTGGGAGGTTCTAGTTGCTAGGCACATAAATCTAGAATTTACTCCATGGCAAACACAGGAGAGGACTTACAATTTATTTGTCATGTGAGGTCTCAAATAAAAGTCTCTGCTCAGAAGATGGATATAGCAAATGAGTCATGAAAAGAGCCACACTGAGAAAGGACCATGGGCATCCCTTCACCTGTTGGTAAGCTTTTAAAGAAAAGCATAAATAATTAGTATGTAATTATGCTCACATTTCCCATAATTCTTTTCCATTTCTTTGTACATGGAAAGTGGCAATATACTTTGTCATTTCATACTTTCTTCTATTGAGAGAGACAATAGGAAAATTATGGATGATGGTGCTCTGTATGTTGTAAAAGTGTTGCTCTGATTGGTTGATAAATAAAATGCTGATTGGCCATTTGTAGCTAGAGTTTTCCTGCCTGGCCCACAGTCAGGACAAATCTCTCTCACCTGTCAGTCCCACAGCTGCTCAGACCCAACCAAGTAAACACAGAGACTTATATTGCTTACAAACTATATGGCCATGGCAGGCTTCTTGCTAACTGTTCTTACAGCTTAAATTAATCCATTTCTATAAATCTATACCTTGCCACATGGCTTGTGGCTTACTGGTATCTTCACATGCTGTTTGTCATCGTGGTGGCTGGCAGTGTCTCTCTGACTCAACCTTCCACTTCCCAGCTTTATTCTCCTCCTTGTCCCACCTATACTTCCTGCCTGGCCACTGGCCAATCAGTGATTTATTTATTGACCAATCAGCAACACATTTGTCATACAGAACATCCCACAGCACTTCCCCTTTTCTTTTTCTTTTTTCTTTTTTCAAAAAGGAAGGTTTTAACCTTAACAAAGTAAAATTACATATAATTTGGGAATTTGGGCGTAGCTTCTATTACTACTTCCTGCTAGAGGGGGGCACTGTATCTTATGGGGACACAAAGAAAATTTTAGGATCATGGAGTAGTCCGTGAGGCTGTATCATCTGAGCCAGTTGCCTTGAAACAATTCTGAATGTTGGATCATCTGGGCCATGGTGTCATTGGAGACCTTTCAGGGGGTCTTGGCTTGTCAAACCTGATGTATCTTAATCTGGAACAAATCCATAGCCTCTGGCTTTCTGTGGGAACAAAAGCAGAGTCTCCTTTCCAAAGCAACACATCCTTACATCCAAATTTTGAAGTCAAGGTATCTTTAAAATATACATATTTGTACACAATCCTATAATATATCACACATCATATACACACAAATAGCTCTTTAGACACCCCTACACACGAAATATCAAATAAAAGTGTTTGGGTTTTACAATTTAAACTACCATACTAAAGTCAATAATATCAATTTATAAAAAAGCAAAGGCAGTGTCTATTTGAGGAGCCTGTGTGCACTTGAAGAAAGGTAGAAAATTATTAAAAGCATAGGAGTATTTGAGAAAAATACTTCTTAGGGACTTTGGTCTTCAGGCTGAACTGTGTGTGAAAAATCCCTCATCTCCACTGAGTTCAACAATGTAGTCAGCAATAACGAGTTTAGAGCTTCACTGTGGGGATGACAGGCACAATTTTGGGAGCCTGAAAGGAAAACAGAGAAAGAACAGTTATGACGCACGTAAATGAATTAAATGGTCTTTGGGTTAGTGACTGACTTTTCATGTCTGGAGACACTGCACTCTCCCCCATTTCCAACGTTATCTCCCAAGACACTTTAATCTTCATTTCACTCCACGTGACCAGTAACTTTAGAAAAAATTTTTCCTAAGAGATAATGAAATAGGGACATGCCTAAGTATCAGTTTAACATCCCAGGATCCAGGATTCTGCTGGCTTCAGTTTTACAAGTGTTTGTTTTAGTGAGCAATGGTACATGTTGTAGTATACAGAAATTATTTTGAAGGACAACTGATGCTTTGACACCAACTTTGTGATTTGAGAGGATTAAGGAAGAGAGAAAAGTTAATGGTTTATTCCATAAATTACATACTGAACGCCATGAATGATCAATGACTGTGTATTTTTTAAAAAAAATCCCTCTAATATAATTAAATAATTCATCCTTTAAAATGTAAGAGTATTGATACTCATTCTATGTTAGTATGAATATACCGAGTCTCTTTCAGCTTGCATTTGTACTCTTTTAAAAATACTTTTTATGAAAATGTTCACAAATGTACATATATATTCTAAAAATGAACAGAAGTCATGAGTCCTTTATCTCAGTTAAGAAATTCTTAAAATGAAAAAAATTAAATAAAATTAATGGATATTATTCAGAGTGGAAAAGAAAGAAATTCTCTCAGCCTGTGTCAATTATCATTCTGTACACCCACAGTGCTCTGACTGTACTTTATCACAATTAAAAGGTAGGGAGCTGAAAAGATGGCTCACTGGTTTAGAGAACCTGCTGCTCTTTCAGAGAGCTCAAATTGGATTTTCAGTACCTACATTAGGCAGCTTATAATAACATGTAACTCCAGCTTCAGAAGAGCCTATGCCCTCCTTAGCATCTGCTGGTACCCTCACACATCTAAGCACACACACAGACATGAACACAAACAGATACACATAAGTAACTTTTAAAATAAAAATTGTTTAAAAATATTGAAGGGCACATCCAAAGCACTGCATAAATGCTGGTCTATATTACCCCATGTCCTGCTTTTTCTCTTCTACCCTGATGCAGTCATGGTTTACCCATGCATACTTCCCCCTTCTTTTTCCTGTTTCCTTTAGTTCTGCTGTTTTAATGGACTGACTCTGTCAGAAGACAGACCATTACAAGTCAGTGCTGAACACAACCAAAGTAAAGGATGGACACAAGAAGTATTTATGACACCTCACTGCTCTCATGACAACTCTAACTGAGACCCTGGTACATGTGACTATCAAGGCTTAATGATTAGACCTTAGGTTTGTTGATTCCTTCTTGGGTTATTTTTGGCTTGTTTCTAATTTTGTCTTGTATGAGAAACAATAAAGGGCACAAAGTCAAAACTTCACTTGAGACAGAAGAGCTAAATGACAGAATTAAGGAAGAGCTCAATGTTCAGACTTCACCTGAAATTGAAGCGGATAATGCTCAAACATTACTCGGGATCAAATAGCTCAAGGATAAATCCCAAGTAAGTAAAAACAAAACCTGAATATTCACAGTCCAACAGAGAATGAAGAGCATAGTGCTCAAATCACAACTGGAGAGCAAATTTTTCCAACTTCAGAAAATAATCCCAATTAATCTGGAACACCCCCCTCCCCCACACATATTAATGTGTAATGTCCTGGCAGTAAAATATTTACTGTATGTGTCAGAAACTCCCACGAGAGGTCCCAGAGAGTTACAATGTTTCTGGATCATCAGGATTTATTACCAAATAAAGGGAATTCCTAGAAAACCCACACTTGATATTACTTTAAGAATTTCATCAATTTATTTTTTTATGAAATTGGTTCTGTGTTCTCTGAGCATAGGTCTGATTTCTTTCTAATGGTAATGTCTTCTCCAGTGACCCGACTTTCCCTTCATTCACCTCTTCTCTGATCCATCTAGGTATTAGGGTCTGTTTTATACTCAAATTCTATGAGATAATCTTGTTTACATTCCACAAGTAGGTGAGACCATGTAACATTAATCTTTTTTTTTTCATGTTTTATTTCACTTCACTTATGTTCTCCAAGCCCATTCATGTTGTTTCCCATGAGCTTTTGCTCATGACTGATTTATTCTATTCTGTATGTGTTACACATTTTCTTTATTTGTCTGTTGATGGGCATGATAGGTCCACCCCCCACCCCCAGCTATTATAAATAGGGTTACAAGAAACATTGGAGGGTATGTCCATGTTCCCAACACTGATTTCATTTACTTTACATATATAGTCAGAGTGGGATTGCTAAATCATATTCTGTTGTAAAGACTGTTTGTTCATTTTGTTATCATCTTTCAGTGCTAAGTATCAAACATAGGGCCTAAGCATGAGCAGAAAATATTCTAGTGCTGAACTAAGTTTTTTACTCTTGTATTCTTAGGGCTTCAGGGCCTCTCTACTCACTTAATGGTTTCTGTACTATGATGCATTCTCATAATCAACACGAAAGATTTCCCGTTTTCTACCTTCTTACTTCTTGCTTTATCAAGTGATTATATTCATTGACTATTCCCTACGTACATTTAAAGTGTCTTAGTTAGGTTTCTATCACTGTGATAACACACCTGAACCAAAAGCAAGTTGGAGAAGAAAGGGTTTATTTAGCTTACACCTCCACAACATACATTGCTCATTGTAGGAAGCAGGACAGGAGCTCAGACAGTACAGGGATCTGAGGGCCAGAGCTAATACAGAAGTCAGGAAGGGGTGCCACTTACAGGTTTGCTTCCCATGGTTTTTTCAGCCTGCTTTCTTCTAGAACCCAGGACCACCAGGGAAGGCACCATCCACGGTGAGGTGGCTTTCTCCCATCAATCACTAATTAAGAAAATGCCCTACAAGCTTACACAGCCCCATGTCAGGAAACATTTTCTTAATTGAGGTTTCCTCCTCTCAGATGGCTTTAGCTTGTGTCAAATTGACATAAAACTATCCAGCACATAAAGTATAGTAATAATTTTTGTGAGGGTTTGATAAAGAATGGCTCCCATGGGCTCATAGATTTCAATGCTTGATCACAAGGGAGTGGTGCTATTTGAAGAGATTAGGAGGTATGACCTTGTTGGAGAAAGTATATACCTGGAGGTTGGCTTTTATGTTTTCAAAAGCCCAAACCAAACCCAATGGCTTTCTTTTCCTGCTGCCTGCAGATCTGGATGTAGTACTCTCAGCTATTTCTCCAGCACCATGTCTGCCTGCATGATACTGTTTTTTACCATGATGATAATGAACTAAACCTCTGAAACTGTAAGCAAGCACCAATTACATGTTTTTCTCTCCAAGAGTTGGCTGGGGTCATGTTGTCCCTTTACAGCAGTAGAACACTGACTAAGACAACTTTCATCTCCTACTACTCTCTATACTCCCCCAACTCTCTTAGTGAACCCCTTCTTACCGAGAAGTCCCTCTCATATTTTTGTATCTTTGTATGTGCTTCTTTTGGCAGCAGATGGAAACCATTACAAAAAGCCACAACTGGTCAAAATTAAGAGAACTGTTAACTGTGGAGTATTCCCCCAATTAATATATTTACAACACAACCCTATCTCTTAAAATGCAAGCAACATGATTTATCATTTTAGATGTTCTAATGTTGGGTTCATCTTTATTAAATTGTCATGTCTTATTGTTGAATCTTTTATCACCATATCATTACATTTTTATATCTCTAGTAACTATCTTTAAACAGCATATTTTTTCTGATACAAATACAATACCTTGTTTTCTTTGGTTCCTATTTCCATGAACTACCTTTGTCTTCTTCATTCTGTATATTTACAACCAAAGAGGTTCCCTTGAAGTCAGCATATGTATATATGACATATACATAATGACACCAATATATTTAATCTTAAAACACTGCATTTGAAGGCTTAGTATTTCTGACAGAGAACTTTCTGTTAGCTTTGTAGTTTTTTTCTTCTCTTTTTTAAGGAGATTTATATATTCTGTGAAAAATTCATATATCCTTTTCCCCGAACTCCTCCCAGATCCTCTAGTATATCCATATACACAAAGCCTCATGTTCTTTCTTACTCTTTAAAGATCAAGACAAAGAACGTTGAGTCCAGTTTGTGTTGGTTGATGACTCGAGAGCTTGAGGTCACCCCTGGAGTCTGATTGATTTTACCACTGTCACTTCATTAAAGAAATCTGACTTTCCCTCTCTTACCAGCCGTCAATTGACACTGTCTTCTTTGCAAGATATAGGATGTCATTTCCACCTCCCCTCCTACATGCTGGGATTCTGTCTAGCTAGATCTTGTTTGGGTCTTGTGTCTGCTGTCATGTTCTATGTGTATACATTATGTGTTGGATGTATATATGTGTATCCATTCCGTGTTGTCCAGAAAGAGCTGTTTCCTTGACATCATCCACCACCTCTGGCTCTTTCAATCTTTCCATAGATACCCGAGCCTTGAGCATAGAGGTAGTAAATAGACATCCCATTTAGGTCTGAGCATTCCAAAGTGTATTTTCTCCATGTTGACTAGTTGTCATTTTCTGTGTTAATTACCATCTACTGAAAGAATAAGCTTCTCTGATGAAAGCTAAACAATATATTGATCTCTGGCTATAGGAATATGTCATTAGGAGCCATTTTATCATTGTGTTCATTTAGCAGAGTCACAGTAGTACGTTTTCCTCTAGGTCCAATGGCCTCTCTATCCTCATGTTCATGGAGCTCATTGACAGTGTCTGGTAAAAATTCCATCTCACATAGTGGGCCTTAAAAAATAAAAAGGTTAGTTACTCCCACAATATCTATGCTACTGTTGCACCAGTGGGCATGTATTGCCAGGCAGGTCATTATTGTGGCTCACAGGATTTATACCTGGATGAGAGTGACAATTGCTTTTCTTTTTCAGTAGCCATGTATAGCACTAGCAATACCAGCTAAGAGGGGTGAAGATTTTGGTTGAGTTACAAGCTGTATTTCTCCGTGTTCTGTGACTTAATTATGTAGTTTATTCAGCAATAGGGTCATACTTTCAAGCTCTGAAATAGGCTGTAATGTTTAAAGGGTATATGGAAACCCATTATCGAACAACTCAAAATATGTAACTATTCCTAATGCTGGATGTCTTATTTGGTAGCATGTGATAGTTTGTTGAAGAATTGTCTGACCCCATTATATGGTAACCTCATACATCTCTTCAGAATCTTAATGTTTTTATTGTATATTTTTTTCACTTCATTACTTATACTTTGGAGACTATTGGAAAAGATGTTGTTTTCTAATGTGTTTTTCTCTGTGTTTGTCATTTGCATATAGGAAAGCTACAAATTTTTGTAGGTTTTGCCGGGCGGTGGTGGCGCACACCTTTAATCCCAGCACTCGGGAGGCAGAGCCAGGCGGATCTCTGTGAGTTCGAGGCCAGCCTGGACTACCAAGTGAGTTCCAGTAAAGGCGCAAAGCTACACAGAGAAACCCTGTCTCGAAAAACAAAACAAAAAAAAAAATTTGTAGGTTTTGTATGCTATTACATTGCTGGATATACTTACCAGCTGTACAAGTTTCCTAGAATAGTCTTTAGGGTCTTATGTATAAAATCATATCATCTGTCACTAAGGACACTTTGGCTTCTTCCTTTCCTGTTTCTATCCCTTCACTCTTCCTCAGTTGTCTGTCTTATAGCTCTAATTAAGATTTCAAGCCCCATAGTTAACAGATACATAAAGAGTGAAAATCCTTGTTCTCTTCCTAGTTTTAATGGAAAGACTTTGGGTTTCTCTCCACATAGAATTATGTTGAAATGAGTTTTCTGGAAATTGCCTTTATTACATCAACATATGTTCCTGTATCCCTTGTCTCTTCAGGACTCTTATCATGAAGAGATGTTAGGTTTTTGTCAAAGGCCTTCTCTGAAGATAATCAAGTGATTTCCATCCTTTAATGCTTTTATGTGGTGGATTGTGTTTATTGATTTATGTGTATCGAATCATCCTTCTATCTATTGGAGGAAGCTAACCTGAACATCAGATAACCTTTTGTTGTGTTCTTGAATTTGGGGCATAAGTATTTTAGTGAGAATTTTACATCTTTGCTCACAAGAGTTATTGGTCTATAATTTACTTTCTGTCACTGAATCTTTGTCTGAATTTGGGAACAGAGAAACAGTGGCTTCATAAACAGAATTTGGGAATGTTTCTTCAGGTTCTGTTAAATTGAATAAATTAAGAAATATTGATGTTAGTTCTTGTTTGAAAGTGTCATAGAATTCTGTACTGAATCTATCTTTCCCTAAAGTTCTTTTAGTTGGTGTATTGTTTTAATTACTGCTTCTCTCTTGATGGATTTCATGTGTCAATTTAAATTATTTGTTTTACTTTGACTTAACTTTGGAAGATTGTATACCTTAGGAAATTTATCCCTTTTTTTAAGTTTTGTAGTTTAGTGGAATACAAATTTTTATAGTGTGTCTTTATGATTATATGAATGTCTTCAGTGACTCCTAAATGACTCCCTTTAGATGTCCAATTTTTATTAACTTGTATCCTCTATTCTTTGTTAAATAAGCCTAAAGATGTGTCAATTTTTTAAGAACCAATTCTTTGTTTCATTGATTTTTTGTATCTTCTCATTTCTATTTAATTTTAGTCTTAAATTTATATTACTCCATCTGCTCTTATTAAATGTTGCTTTTCTAAAGCTTTCAAATTGTGTCAGTTCTCCCCAATTTTTTGATGTAGGCACTTTGCGCTAGAAATTTCCTCTTAGATCTGCTTACACTGTGTCACTTATATTTTGCCATACTATGTTTTCATTTTCATTCAATTCTACAAAGTTTTCAGTTTTCTTCCTGTTTTTTCCCTGGACCAATTTTCTCTCAGTAGTGTGCTGTTTAGCTTCAATAAATTTCTATCTTTTCTGTCACTTATTTTGTTGTTGATATCCATCTTTGATTCAAGGGGTCAGATAGGATGCAGGATGTGATTTCAATTTTTCTAAATTTGATGAGACTTGGTGTCCTAACATGTGGTCAGTTTTTAAGAAATTTCCATTAGTTGTTGAGAAGAAGGTATATTCTTTAAGGTCTAGGTAGAATAGTCTGGAAGTATCTATTAGGTTGATTTTATTTAGGATATTATTTAATGCCAGAATTTCTCCATTTGATTTTTGTCTGGATGAAGTATTGATGAAAGTATGTACTGAAGTCAAGAACTATCACTGTGTTGGGGTCAACATATGATTTTTATATCAAATAGTGGTTTTTTAATGAAGTTGGGTGACCTTGTATTTGGCATGTAGATGTTTAGAATCGTAATATCCTCTTGGTGGAAATTTTATTAAAAGAAAAAGTATTGTCCATCACCATCACTTCTGATTTAAATGGTTTAAAGTCCATTTAATCAGAATTTAATATACCTACACATTTTTATTTATAAGTTACATTTAATTGAAATTCCTTTTCCTATCCTTTTGTCCTAAGGTGAGGAGTCTCCTTGATGATGAGGTGTCATTCTTGGAGGCAACTCAAAGATGTATCCTGATTCTAATCCAATTTATTTTTCTGAGTCTTTTTACTGGAGAATTGAGACCATTAATATTGAGAATTAGTTTTGAGGAACATTTATTAATTCTTGTTATACCACTGCTTGGGTCATATTTTTAGATTTATTTTTGCTTAATTGTTCTGTAATTATTTATTTCTGGTGTGGGTAACCTTCTCTTTAAATTGAAATGTTTTAGAATCCTCTGTAGAGTTGTCTTGGTGGACATAAATTCCTTAATTTGTTTTTATCATGAAACATTTTTCTACTTCTTTTGATCATGACAGATAGTGTTAGTATTTAATATGTTTAACATTATGATCTGGCTTCTATATAGTCATTCAGAGCTTGTAGAGTATTAAGTCAGGCCCTTCTTACCCTCAGAGTTTTTGTTTTAAAGTTGGATGTTATTGTAATGGGTCTGCTTTTTCTTGTGACATGGTCTTTTCCCTTGCAGCTTTTACTATCCTTTTTTTTCCTATACATTTAGTGTTCTGATTATTATTTGCCATGGGAGTTCATTTTCTGATTCTGTTATCTGTTGTTCTTTATTAGTCTTTCATATTGTTATTCATCTCTTTCTTTTTATTTGGGAAATAATTTTTTGTTTAAAATATTTTCTATGCCTTTGGGTTTGTCTCTTTATACTATACTTATTGTTTGTAGATTTGGTATTTCATATTGCCCATATTTTTGGGATTTTATTAGGTCTGGATTTGGTATTATTTGCATTTGTTCTACTGAGTGTCTATGATTTGGTGTTCTTTATTCCACTGCATCCAACCTAATGGAAAGATATCCCTCTGAGAATTTCATTTAACTTCTTGAGCTTTTTCATGTTGAGTTTTATTTCAGTTTTACTTTTCTCCAGAGACTCTATTTCTTTCATTTTATTTTCATTTCATGAATCTTTTTCATTATTGCATTCAATTGCTTTGGTTGTCACAGTTTTCTTTCAGGCCTCCATTCATATTCTCTGAGTTCCTTGAACACATGTGTCTTTGGTATTTTGAAGTCCCTGTCTTGTGCTTCAGCTCTGCCACTTTTCTAAATAAGGGTCAAAGGAGGATGCTGGTTTCTGAAGGAGGTGTATTGTCTTGGAGGCTCATGTTCTTTGTTTGGGGGATGGGCTCAAGGCATCTAGAGTCTGTCTTCATGTGAATATCCAATCTTGCCTTTGTTGAGTGGGCGTTTAGGTATTTATTTAATATTACTCCAACGTGTCAAATTGTGTATCAGCTAAATGATACTTGATTTTCAATTGTGGGGGACACTCTGGGTTACTGGGTTCAGAGTTGTCCTAATTGTCCTAGTTGTCCTAATTTAGGACAGGAGGTCACATGCTTGGTAGAGGAGAAGACATGTAGAAAGAGAAATAGCTATGCACATCTGTAACTGGGATTCTGGGTTGGTGTCCATGCCATCCTGGAGACCAGCAGCAGGAAGAAGAATGAAGTATCTAAGAGTTTAGAGGTAGGTGGATTGGCTCTCTGAGTTCCTTCCTGAATTTCAGGTTTAGACTCTAGGTTCACATTCCAACCTGTCCCAGATTGATGTGGTGGGTGGGGTTTTGTCAGCAGATGGTGATGAGGAGAGATGATTTTCTCCAGAGGTATTTTAATAGGGTTTGGGGAATGCCTCCACATGGACCCAGGGCCCAGTGGTGAGTGGGGTGGTTAACAGTAGGGTCAGTGAGAACTGGATCTAGAATTGTCTACTAGAAGTTCTGGTTTGAATTCAGGGTTCTGAAACCAGGCAGCCCCATATGGGCATGGTAGGTGTGGTGGTAAAAAGGTGAGCAGTCAGGGAGAGGGAACTGACTCTAGATACCTCTAACTAGGCTTCTGAGTGTGGCTCCACATGGTCTGGGGTCTATTGTTGAGTGGGATGGCTGACAGTAGAGTGTGTGAAAGGAACTCTAGAATTTCCTACCTGAGGTTTTAGGTTGAAGTGCAGAGTCAGACTCCTAACATTTACAAACTGCCATGGTGGGTGGGTGGTTTATTTTGTTCTTTTTTATCTTTGATGTATCTATTTAAAATATTGGTAATTACCAGAAAGCTTATACAGTATCTTTTGTTTAAAATTATCTGTACATGGTTAGAACTTAATTTAAATCAACCTTAATACAACTACAAGATAACCATACACTTCATATATTTTGTGCTAATGTTACATTGGTTACTTTTAATATATATATTTTAGTTACATTTGTGATTGAAATTTTGCTTAATATTTTTTGTCTTTTAACATATAGTAATTATCATTAACTTGTACACCACTACTTAATAATTATGTTTTATATATTTTTCAATATACTTGCTTTTACCAGTGAGATTAATTCATTATGCAAGTGTAATGTTGGTGAATTTCATCAGGTTTTGTTATCTAAAAAACGTTCATATTTTTTCCTTGTTACAAGATTCTTTTTCTTGCTTTCATATTATTTTATTTCCACTTGGTCTAAAATCATTCATATTTCTACTTAAAATTTCAGTGATAACCTTAGGGAGTTTCCAGTGTTTATGATGAGTTGCTTTTCTCTTACTAATCTCAAAATTCAGTGTCTTTGACTTTTGAAAATGTAATTATATCGTGTCTCAGCACAAACATTTTTAGTAGATATCTCTTTTGTGTTCCTATATTTAGTACATTTTTATGATGTATGTGTATGTGCATATGTTCTTATGTGACTGATGTATAACATGTGAGTGTGAGAGGTCAGACATTGGACCATTTATGAGACAGGGCGCCTCTGTTCATTACTGTTTAGGGTAGGGTATCTGGTCTGGAGCTTCTGAGAAGCCCCTGTCTATGCTTCCCATCTCAACTCAGGAGCATAGGAAATACAGATTCATGGCACTTTGTCTGGCTTTGTGTAGCTTCTGAGGATGCAAAAATTAGATCCTCAAGCTTGAGCACCAATGATTTCCATGCTGAGAAATCTCTACAATACATTGTTGAGCTTTTAAAGACAATTGATTTACAAAACAAATATCAGATGTCATCATTATCCTATTACAGCAAAGATGATAGAAAGCTGAGAAGAGAAAATCTACTTATTTATTTGTTTATTTGATTTTTTGAGACAGGGTTTCTCTGTGTAACAGCTGTCCTGGAACCTGCTCTGTAGGTCATGATGGCCCCAAACTCACAGAGATCCACCTGCCTCTTCTTCCCAAGTGCTGGGATTAAAGGCGTGTACTACCACTGCCTGGCTACTTCTCAATTTTTATAGTGATTATTGATCATTATGTAAAATAACTATGCCCAAATTAGTGTCTTGAACACACATGCATGCATGACCTCAGCATCTCAGTGAACCAGGAATTTAGGCATAGCCTTGTTGATTTTTTTTTCTCTACGTCTCACTAGGCTATAAATTCAGAAAATGGCCTCATGTGTAGGCCCACCAGGGAACAAACACACTTTGTCAGCCTTCCACATTCCTATCTTAGCAGGTCTTCTGCTAGCAGTACACAATCTCCAGTTTCCCATATTCTGTTGTCTTGGAGCCTCCAACAATTCTCTGCTACCTTGAAAACTAATTCTCTCACTATATTCAAGAGGAGGCTTAGAAAACTTCGTAGTTTAACAACTAATGCTCCTCTGAAGGACCGAGCGGTATTGATTACAACTGTTAATGTGCTCTGCACTATCTCCTTTAATCGATATTCTTAATGAATCTAGTCTTTTCTTTTAATTTTAAACTTTATTATGAAAACTTGCTTGAGGGTTGATACAGATTTCCATTGTCAAGTGTATAATTTCTGGAAGAAATACATCATTAAACTGTAGGTTTTTATTCATTTTCAGGGACAAGAATGGCTTATAGAAAAATAAGCACTATGCATACTATTTTGCATAAAGGAAGCACAAGGATTTCTCAAGAATGCATTCTAGTTAAGCTTTACATATGCTGCTTCTAAGGCAGGGAAGACAGTGTCCATCTCACTGGGTTAGTGGCCTTGTCATTTGTTATATTATTGGAAGCAAAAGAATTAGTAGGGAATGAGCTCGTTATATGCAATATAAAGTTTAATAGGTCATACATAATGTAGCTAAAAAGTTAACATGATATCCTTGCTGAAGCCTGTCATTGGCAAAAGTGAGTCATTAGTAAAGACCATTTTCACCAGAATAAAGAAATGTGAGAATATAATGCATGAGAACAATCTGTGGTGGTGCACATATATGAAGACGTCACTAAGCTACTCTTTATTGTGAATGATAACCTAAAAAACTTTATCAAACAATAATTTTATACATTTCTAATGTAATAGTATTATGAATGATGTTACAAAAATGCACAAATAAATACAATAAGTACAATATCCATTAGCATGTAGAAATAAGTTAGTATTATACATTAGCTAGTTCAAGTCTCATGCTTGCTTCTTTTCACATTAAAATCTAATAAGTGAAATGCATTTATCTAGAGGACACTTTATGACACCTCTATCATCTCACCTCATACCTAGACTTTCCATTGTTCTTCCAATGTCTAGCCGGTGAGCACTGCTGACCTCTTCAGCAATACACTTTCTGCATTCTACCAGATACAGCCAGAGTCCCACATCCAGTGTACAACTCTAGCCTGGTCTCTGCCTTCACTGCAGAGGAGCTATAGGCTTAGGCCACTATCCTGCCTTCATATCTCCCAAACCATAGTATTCTCCCATGTCATATAAAATCTTTCCACTCAGACCTATCTACCTGCACACTTCCATCTTTGAACAGGAAGTATATCTTCTATACAGTTTCAGTTCCTTATGTCCAGCTGACTCCATTCCAACAAGCCATTTCCAACATCTAGACCATGCGACCTCATCTTCTCTTCTCCTTCTCCATCTGTAACAAAATTACAACTAACAAATGAGGTCTACGTGCCTAGATCTCATTGAAAGAATGCCAACAATATGGAAGATCCAGCCAGTGCCTTCTCTTCTGCACCTCACAGTCCAATAGAAATGCTCGCCAAAGAAAATTCTCTCAATGAACTCTAGGACACAGAAACTAAGAGAACAATCATAAACTTCCTCAAAGAATTCAAGGAGTTTAAGGAACACACAAAGAAACAACTCCTGGTATTCTGTATCCCCTCTGACTCCTACAATCTTACCAGGAGAACATGGCCCACAAATCAACTAATCAGGGCTCATGGAAAGTGAAGTAGAAAGCATGGGGATTGCATGGGTCTGCACCAGGTCCTCTGCTTATATGCTGTGGCTGTTAGCTTAGTGTTTTTGTGGACCTCCTAGCAGTGGGTGCAGGTGTATCTCTGACTCCTTTGCCTGCTCTTGGGACTCTTTTACTCTTATTGAGTTGCCTTGTGCAGCCTTGATATTGAGTGCCTTTGCCTTGTCTTATTGTATCTTGTTTTTCCACGTTTGGAGAAGGTAAAACCAGTTATTTCTTTGTTGATTGTGTAGCATTTTGGTTGGTCTTGTTTTTCAGAATAACTGTCATTATGATAGACACAGTTCTATTTATAGGAAAACCAGCATTTTAATTTTAGTGTGAAGATTAAAACACATGTTCATATATTTTTAAAACATTTCTGTACTATATATGATATTTGTTATTAAATAATAATACTAAGGAAATTGCTGTAGAGACCTAATTTTTCTGAATTTTTATGAAAGTACTTAACTTCATCATAGAGAATTCCATCATTTAGACAGATGTTCATTTATTTGTTTGTTTTTTAACAGGGTCTCATGTAGGGTCCTGTCTTTGCTATTTTGTCTTGAACTACTGATCTTTGTTCCTCCACTGCCTGAGTGCTGAAATTATAGATCTCAGAATGAGAAACATATCTCATTTGGCAGTTGATATAGGAATTGTATCAGATGTAGAGTTGTTGATGTTACTCAGTATTTTCTAAATAACAGAGAGCTTGGTTGTGCCAAAACCAAGGTAGATAATAACTTTGGAATGATTCCCAAAGTCGGCCTTTAGCCTCTACCACACACACACACACACACAGAGAGAGAGAGAGAGAGAGAGAGACTAACATACTTATCTATAAACATACACACTCACACACACACACACACACACACATAAACACAAAAATACTCAACAACAAAATACAAAAGAAAATACAAAATCAACATATGTACCTCTTATGTACTACCACTGTCAATTGAATTCAACCTTCCCACAAATTCACAAGCATATATGTGCCCATACACATGTACATTTGTAGAGGCACACAACCCATACAACCTGAGAACTAATGCTCACAGCACAAAAATACACAATAATGATGAACAGAAATTTAAAAATCCGAGTGAAAATCGTGTTTGGCATGAAGCAATTCTCTCTTATCTATGGCAACAAGAAGAAGTGAACTGAAATGAGCATTCAACCTGTACTGAATAAGTAGGAATTTAGTTTAGTTTTACGGCTTAAATCGCCATGACTAAAAGTCAGTAATTGCAATTTGTTAAAAAAAAAATAGACAATATCAGTTTTCACTTTGGGATTGTATGTGTCTTTATAAAAATCTGAATCATTTAGAAATAATGTTGAAAAGGAGGGGATGTCTATAAAATTGGGGGTGTATGGGAATCCTACTTCTCCATGCACAAGTTTATTTTTACACAGTTAAACAGAAAATAATCTGTGAATAATCTGTGTACAGTGTGGACACATCTTGACTGAACACCAATCCATTTTAGCCCATACTCTCTCAATGTAACCCCAACACAACTTGATCATAGGTGTACTGTGCTTGTGTCTATCTTTCTTTTCCATATTTCTTTAATCCTGATGATCTGATGGATCAAATTTAATGGAATAGGAACTGGTAAAAGCTAATGCTGCATGAAAAACAGGGAACTTAGGATACAGACTGCAGCAGGGCCTTTTGTTCCTCTCTTCTCTCATGGTGGCTCTGGGTGAGACCCTGGTGCATGTCACAATCATTTTCATGCAGGCTTGGCTGGGAAGGTTGCTTTTCCTTTCTGTGTGGCCAAAAACTGGATATGTTTAATACAATAGCCCCTCAGAAGTAGTGATATCATTGAGGGTCATTGGCATAAATAGAGACAAAAACTTTACAGACTGGCTGTCCAATACCCTGGACTTTGGAGGCCAGAGACAACTTATTACCATAAAGGCCAAAAACAAACAAACAAACCAAAAAAAACCCTACAAAAGCAAAAAAGAAAAAAAAACCCTTGATTCTCAGACACTTGTCATTGTTTACCTACACTGACCAAGGTTATGTCCTTGAGAAACAGCCTTTTGTCCAAAATGACTGCTATTACTATGACTATACGTGTGGAAAACCAGAACCCATGCTTGTTCTAATCATCTATTAGGGAACTTTTCAAGGCAGACAAGAGAAAAATGGCACTATTTATGACATCATGCCCAGGAGCCCTTCTTCCACATTTGAACATCTAGTTTACAAGGTGGTCATTGAGAACACACTCACTCTCATTGAGTTGTAGATTAACAGAAGATGAAATAGAATGGCAAATGAAACTTCAAGAAAGGGAAACATGAAAGTGAGGCAAAGCAGTTAGGAGAACTGGTGGGTTCATAAAAGGACTATTGAATATTCTGTGGTATTAGATAATTAACAATTTGTTTATATATGAAGTATTACAGCCTGTCAGCATCAAGTATTTCAAATTATCAATGGAATGAGTGGCTATTATGTTCAAAGAGGAGACAAATTAATCACATGTCTACTTAGCAAAATATCATCAGTGAATTCTCTAGGACCTGTGATCTTCCACACATGGACTTATGTCCAGGCCTCAAATCTAATCACAGGGCAATTACTTCTTCCATAACAGTCATGTCATTATTGTACTACTGGATATATAGTTTTTGATAAGTGGGAATTGTGGCATGAGGGCTCAACAGCTGGGTAAAACCGCCAGTGTCATTTTCTTCCCATTACCCTGAACAGCATCTTCAGTTCCTAGAAAAGCTTGCCGGCAAGGAGGAAGCTTCCAGCTCAGATGCAGCGTGGTCACTCTATGTTCTTTAATCACAGTACACATTATGATCAGCAATAGGGTCTTACCATCTAATTATGAAAGTCATGGAGTAATACCATTTTAGCAGCCAGTAGTGTATGGATGGTGGAAAACTCTAGGGTTTCCGAGACAGACAACTCACAAGCAAGCCTAGCATTTGGATTATTTTTTGATAAACTATTCTTTCAGGGCATCATTATGCATACATGTTGGCTACCTGTGTTCAAAGTGGTTCAAATTTTATTTATATTTTTAATTAGCTTACAATGTAATAAGTGCCTATGTGGAGTTTTCATATACTAACTTTATTTAAACTTACTTCTCTCCCCATTTATGCCCATCCTTTATTTAGTTCCTTCTGTATCCATACATACTTGTACTTCCATATTACCTGTATTCTACTATAACACACACCCCCAAAAAGACTTTTCTGTGTACTTACTCACGTCCTTTTTGGCTTCCTGAAGTCTATTTGTAGCCTAAAATAAACACACAAGTTTCAAAATAAGAATGTATGATCCACATAGAGTGGGAACATGTTCTCTTTCAGGGCCTAAGCTACCTTATTCAGTATGATACTGTTTAGTTCTACCCTGCAAATTTTATTTTTTAAGGTGAAAAAAATTTCAGTTTGTAGATATGCCGTATTTTCATCATCCATTCACGAATTAGCGGGCAACTTAATTTATTCCATTTTGTAGCTGCTGTGAATAGAGCGGCAGTAAACATGAATGTCTAAGTGTCTCAGGAGTAGTCCTTAGGGTATATGCTAAGAAGTGTTAGAGATGGGGAATGTAGTCGTTCTTTTCTTTTTAGCTTTAGGAGAAACTCCACACTGTTTTCCATAGGGGATCCACTAAATACAATACAACAGACAAATAGTTATTTGTCTCCTAACAACCTCACTTGCATTTGTTGTAAGTTGTGTCCATGATGATAACCCCTCTGACTAGGGTGTGATATAATCTCATAGTAGTTTTAGTTTGCGTTTTCTGATGGCCGAGATGTTTTGACACTTTCATAAAGATGTATTTATGTTTTTGTGTGAACAAATGCACATACATCCTGCAACACACTAAGTGTAAGTTTCCAGAGTTGCTTCTCTCTTTCCACCAGGATCTATCCTGTTCATGTCCTTTTTCACTCGAAACTAGCTGGTCTACAAGTTTTCAAGCAATTTTCCTGTTTCCAGCTCCAACCACCCATTAGGAGTTCTATAATTACAGAATCTGCTATAAATACAGAAGTAGTATATGCTTCCTATACCTATTCTAGTGCTTGAAGTCAGGCCATCAGACATGCATGGAAAGAATGTTTCAATGATTCATCTCAGCTGCCTTCATTTAAAAAATTGGAGAAGATATTAGAAGATGGAAAGATCTCCCATGCTCATGGCTCAGTAAGATTAACATAGTAAAAGTGGCAATCTTACCAAAAGCAATCTACATAGTCAATGCAATCCCTATCAAAATTCCAACACAATTGTTTACAGACCTGGAAAGAACAATACTCATCTCCATAAGGAAAAACAAGAAAACCAAGGATAGCTAAAATTATCCTGTGCAATAAAAGAACTGATGAGGTATCACCATCCCTGATCTCAAGCTCTACTACATTGTTATAGTAATAAAAACAGCATAGCTTTTCCTCAGCTGCCGCCAAGGTGCTCGGTTCTTCCGAGGAAGCTAAGGCCGCGTTGGGGTGAGGCCCTCACTTCATCCGGCGACTAGCACCGTGCCGGCAGTCCGCAACATGGCCTCCGTCTCCGAGCTCGCCTGCATCTACTCCGCCCTCATCCTGCACGACGACGAGGTGACGGTCACGGAGGACAAGATCAGCGCCCTCATTAAAGCAGCTGGTGTCAATGTTGAACCTTTCTGGCCTGGCCTGGCTTGTTTGCAAAGGCCCTGGCCAGTGTCAACATTGGGAGCCTCATCTGCAACATAGGGGCTGGTGGGCCTGCTCCAGCAGCTGGAGCTGTGCCAGCAGGCGGTCCTGCCCCCTCTACTGCTGCTGCTCCAGCTGAGGAGAAGAAAGTGGAAGCAAAGAAGGAAGAATCTGAGGAGTCTGATGACGACATGGGCTTTGGTCTTTTTGACTAAACCTCTTTTGTTAACATGTCCAATAAAAAGATGAACCTGTAAAAAAAAAAAAAAAAAGCATAGTATTGGCATACAAATAGGCAGGTAGATCAATGGAATTAAATCAAAGACCCAGACATAAGTCCACATACCTATGGTCACTTGATTTCTTTTACAAAGAAGCCAAAACTATACAATGGTGAAAAGAAAGCATCTTCAACAAATGGTGCTGGCATAACTGGAGGTCAACATGTAGAAGATTTCAAATAAATTCATATCTATCACCCTGCACAAAACTCAAGTCCAAGTGGATCAATGACCTCAACATAAATCCTGTTACACTAAACCTGAGAGAGGAGAAAGTAGGAAGTTATTGGTGAAATTATTCAGGCCACTCCACGTAGTTAAAAGGGAGGTTTATTTTGTGGGATAACTTAAAAATGAAGGGATAGGCTACAGGGTCTGGGGAAGATGTAGCGCAGTCTAGCAGTGTTCTCTGGAGAACTCTGCCTGGTCTACCTCCAGCATCCAGGGTCCGGGAACCAAGAGAGGACAGTACATCCGGATCTCAGGTCTTCAGGGCCCTCTCTTGGCCCTGCCTTGTAGGCATGATAGTTACCGAAGCCTCAATGGGGGTTGGAACTTCCAGACCAAAGCTGGAATGGCTACCCACTACAGGAAGTAGCCTTGAACACATTGGCACAGGAGATAACTTCCTGAATGGAACACCAGTAGCATAGACACTAAGATTCACAATTAATAAATGGAATCTCATAAAACTAAAAAGATTCTATAAGGCAAGGGACACTGTCAATAGGACAAAGTGGTAGTCCACACAATGGGAAAAAAAAAATATCTTCACCAGCCCCTCATCGAATAGAGGCTGATCTCTAAAGTATATAAAGAACTCAAGAAACTAGATATCAAAAAAACCCAAATAATCCAGTTAAAAAATTGGGTACTGACCTAAACAGAGAATTCTCAACAGAAGAATCTCAAATGTCAAAGAAACACTTAAACATCCTTAGCCATCAGGGAAATGCAAATAAAAATGACTCTGAGATTCCAGCTTACACCTGTCAGAATGACTAAGACCAAAAACACAAGTGACAGCTTATGCTGGAGAGGATGTGGAGCAAGGGGAACACTCCTCCACTACTGGGGGGAGTGGAAACTTGTACAGTCACTTTGGAAATCAATATGGTGGTTTCTCATAAAATGAAGACTCAATCTACCTCAAGACCCAGCGATATCATTCTTGGGTATATACCCAAAGGATACTCAGTCACACCAAAGGCCACTTGCTCAATTATGTTCATAACAGCTTTGTTTCTAATAGTCAGAACCTGGAAACAACCTGCATACCCTTCAACCATAGAATGGATAAAGAAAATGTGGTACATTTACACAGTGAAGTATTACTCAGCTGTTAAAAAAATACTATCAGGAAATTTGAAGGCAAATGGAAATGCCTTTTTATATTCCTTTACCCCCCCCCCAAAAAAAGTCTATATCTGAAAGTAAAGTGTATTTGTGGAGTCAGCAATTATGTAGATCCTGTTGTTGTTGTTTTTTTTTCTACTCAATCTATTAGTCTGTGTCTTTTGATTAGATTTGAGACCATTAATACTCTGAGTTCATTTTGAAAGGTGTGTGCTAACTCAGGTCATTTCAATGATTCATAGTGTTTGGTGTTGTCGAACTATTGTAGTAGTGTATGTTCATCATTTTCCTCGGTCTACAGAATCTCTCACAGGATTAAGAGCTGGTGCAGAAGGAAAACACAACTCTTTTATCCTGACTTTTACTTCTCCATTAATTATGACAGAAAGTTTGCCAAAGTATAGCAAGTTGGGTTGGCAACTGGCAGTTTAGAATTTGAGCCACATCTCTCCATGACCTTCTGGCTAACAGATGAGGCAATATCATTTAGAACTTACTAGCCTACACTTTTCTGTGACTTGGTGTTTCACTCTCATAGTCCTCCATACCTTCTTTGTTCTCTCTTAATTATAAAATGCTGTTAGGTATTTCTTTTCTGGACCTGTCTACTTGATGCTCCATCTGCACCTTGCACTTAGATTTCTTCTTTTTATGTAGATTCAGGATATTTTCTGCTTTGTTTATATTGAAAATGTATTCTATACAGTTGGCATGGAGTACTTCCTTGTCTTCTATGCCAATCATTCATAGGTTTGGTATTTTCATAGTATTCTGAGTTCTTGAAAGTTCATATGGGCATTTTATGGTTGAATTTATTGTTATCCTTGACTGAATAAATCCATCCCTCTACTTGTCTTTGAGCCATGATATCCTGACCTCTCCCAGCGTATTCAGTTGTTCAGGATTTCTACTGATCTTTTCCCTTGACTTTTTGAATTTTCACTTCTGTCAACTTTCCCTTTGTGTTTTCTTCTGCACTTCTACCTGTTCGTTATATGCTAATCATAATCCACATTGACCTCTTCACCTCATTTCATTGTCTGTGCTCTTTCAGATTATGGTTAGAAGTTTACTCATGCCACTTTAATTTCCTTGAACATATTTATTATGCTTGCTTTGAAATTGGTATCAGAAAATTTATCTAAGTCATTCTTACTGTGGGCATTTATAGTTGAAGTGGGAGATTGTCAAGGAGATGGGCTATATGGAGCTTTTCTGTTATTTGTGTTTTTTGTGTTTAAATTTGCACACCCGGTGATAGATCACTGGTTCCATGTTTTCTGATTTAGATTACTCATCTTTCAAGTGTTTGCGCTGTGTGGAAGAATGTTATGGTAGGGTTATGTTGTCATTTCCCACTACAAGACTTGTGATCAATTTACTAGGCTCTCTACTAAACCTTATCCTATAAGAACAGTCACTATGTAGAGAAGACTCAGTATATAAACAGAGCAATAATCTACTGTATAATTGTCACTTCTTAAACACCAATCATTCCATGTAATGAAGACACACTGATAGCACTGTATGTACAAATGTGTAATTTATTGTAGGTGTGACTGGAAAAAAGTAGAAGAAAAATACAGCTCAAGAATAATGACTATTACTGGAATGGTAGAAACAAAGAAGATGAATGTCACAAGAAAGAAGAAGTGTGGAGACAAACATTCAGGGGATGAGAAAACTGTGCCTAAAGGTCGATCAGACAGAGGCAGTTAACAATATAGGATCAGATAATGTGGATCAGCCCTTTCTCCAGGGTGATAAAGCACAGGTAAGATTAATTTCTTTGGGAGAGGCAAGAGTAAAAGCAAAGAATAAAGTGAAAGGAAGAAAAATGACAGAGGAACATAAACAAGAAAGGGAGAAAGAAAGAGAGAATGAGGAAGAGGGGGAGGAGGAGGAGATGAAGAAGAAGAAAAAGAAGAAAGAAGAAGAAGAAGAAGAAGAAGAAGAAGAAGAAGAAGAAGAAGAAGAAGAAGAAGAAGAAGAAAATGGATACAGCATGATTTAAAAACCATGAAGTATTAAATATAGACAGGATAGGTATAAAGAATAGAAATCTGGATGGGCATATAATATGAAAACGGGCTAAACTGGCTCTTATTTGGCATCCATTCGTGGTCCTTACCCACAGCTTGAAGACAGACTCAATGTATACCTCTCCTGAAAGCTGCCTAAAGATATGCATGTGTTCCTTGAATTTATGGATATTTTAAAGTAAAGTAGGGTGATGTCTCCAATTTTTAAAAGACTGCCCAGAGTATCCCAGAACTTTTCTCATTCCATGTGTATTTTAGTATTTCTTACTTTCTATTTTGCTCAAGAATCGAGTTGGAATTTTACCAGTCAGTGTGTTGACTCTCCAGATCCCTTTACTCAGTGCAAATGTGTTAATAGTATGAACTTCCACTCCAGTAACTCACCTTATTTCCATTTGTTGCCATTATCTTCCATTTCTTTCATCAGTTTCACAGTTCCCAATGCAGAAATCTGTAACCCCTCTGTTTAGAACATTCCTATGCATTCTCTTTTATAGCCATTGTAAATGGAATTATGTTCAAAAATTTTCGCCACTAGCCATTTAGCTAGAAGTGTAGGAATCATGCTTATTTTAACTCCTCCCTACTTGGATTTTGTCTGGCTTGGGCTCACATTTTGCATGCTGTCAAAGTCATTGTGTGTTCATATTGCATCTGTGCTGTTGTGTCCAGAAAACATTGTTGCCCTGCAATTATGCACCACTTATGGCTCTTACAATCTTTGCGTCATCTCTTCAGTGTAGATTCCTGAGCCTTGAGGGAAAGAGTGACATCAATGCCCCATTTAGAGCTACGTACTCCAAAGTCTCTTGTTGACTGGTTTTGAGGTCTCTGTCTTAATTACCATCTACTGAAGGAAGAAGGACCCCAGATAAGATTAAATAATATAAAAAATTCATTAGGAATCATTTTAATGCTATATTCATTTAGTGGAGTAAAGGGAATAGGTTCTGCCCTAAAGCTCATGACCTGTTTAGCCTCTGGATCGCAGCCTTGGTGACAGTGTCAAGTATGACTTGTATCTCATGGGTGGGCCTTAAATCTAATAAAGAGAAGTGGTTGATGATTCATATCATATTCATGCCACTATTGCACCAGTAGGCTTATCTTGAATGGCAGGCTATTACTGTGTAGCACACAGAGTTCACAGATGAATAAGATTAATGATAAATTTTCTCTGATCACATACATAACACCCTCCATCCCCATGTAAGCTCATCAGTAGAGCTAAAGCTTCCAGGTGAATACCAGAGAGATTTCTATGTGCTCCATGATTTGAAAATGTGGTGTCTTCAACTGTATGGTCTTGCTGTCAATATTCTCTTACTTTTCTAAGAGTCCATTACAAGAGTGATCCTGGTTCCTGAAAGAAAAATATTGTTTAGGTTGTTATTGTTTATGTTTTTAGGGTGGGATCTAGGCATCTAGAATTAGGACATTTGTGGTCTTTCTGGGTATGGATATCTTTCTCATATTTGCCAGATGTGTTTTCAAGGACGTGTGTGTGTGTGTGTGTGTGTGTGTGTGTGTGTGTGTGTGTGTGTGTGTGTGTGCTTACCCCAACCCATCTGATTTTGGACCAGTTGAATGATATTTGTTTTTCAATGATCAATGCTCTCTATGTTTCTGGGTCCAGACTCCCACTGGTGTTAGATTGACATGGTAGATAGGATGGCTGATATGTGAGAAGACAAGTAGAGAGGGAACTGACTTTGATGTCTCTAACTGAAATTCTCTCTCGGTCTCCATGACATCCCTGTCACCCCTAGTAGGGAAAAGGTTTGAGAGTTAGTGGGTGAGTGAGCTGACTCTGGGGGTTTCTTCTGGAATTTCACATTCAGACTCTGGATTCCAAGGTGTCACAGATTGCTATAATATGTGGGTGGTTTAGAGTTGAGAAAATAAGGCCAGGGAGAGAGTATTGACTTTGGAGGTCTCTAACTAGGGTTTATGGTTTAGGGTCTGCTCTTGAGTGGGATGACTGACAGTGAAAGATATGAAACTGGCTCTAGAATTTCCTACCCTAAATTCTGGTTTAAACTGCAGTCATGTATTGACATGGTGTATGGGTGGCTTGTTTTTTGTTCTTTTAATCTTTTACGTACCTATTATGAAATTCTGCAATTACCCAAAAGCTTAGACAACATATTGTTTGTTTCTATTGATCTTATAACTTAACTGATATCATCAAAACTCTTTAAAGTACATATGACATCTTCCACATGATGTGTTCTATAGATTGAGTATAGGTGACACCTTCCATAAAGATAGGTTCTATAGATTGACAGGATCATATTAAGGATCTGTGGGAGGATCCAGGGTGGTCTAGAACACATGGATAGTGCAAAAGTCACCAAGCTATTAACCAAATCTATGGCCAGTATTTGGGGCATAAAGAGCTTAAAAATACCTCCCTTTGAAGGGACAACCATGTGCATTTAATATTCCTGGCACCCCTAGTACTTGTCTTTGAACACAAGGACTTCCATACCTCCCACAGCTTCCAGCTTAATTTTTATGGGATGCTTGATTGTGCATTGAGTGGGTCTCTGCATCTATATCTGTTTCTTGTGCCTTTTCTTGGGCATTTTTTCCTTTTGGTTGCTTGTTTTGTCTCATTCCAATGTGTTAACTTATATTATATTATATTATATTATATTATATTATATTATATTATATTATATTATATTGTTATAATCCCTCAGAGGCCTGTTCTTTTTTTCTAATGAGAGACAGAAATGAGGTGGATCCAGATAGAAGGACAGTTGGGAAGGAACTGTGAGGAGGAGAGGGAGGAGAAATCATAATCAAGATATATTATGTGAAAAAAACATATATTTTGTTACTTTTTCCATATTGATCTCTCAATATCTGTTTAATGTACTTAACTGTTCTGATATTAAATGCATATGTATATGTATATGCAATATATTTAAAGAATCAGAAGAACCTGACATATTAATCATTTATGAATTTGGCTGTTAAAATGATTTTGTCTTACTTAATAACTATATTTCATGATCTAATTAGTAATTCATGTAAATGGGGTAAGATTTGGATGCATATCATTTAATTCCATCAGGTTTTTTTTTTACCTTATGATGAATGTGATAGAACATTGCTAAGGAGATTAAAAACATAAGGTCAAAATTTGTCCGTTTAGTGAACAGTTAATTGCCAAATACATTTATCACTACTCTGCTATTTTATTCACCCTCTTCTAAGTTCTGTTTATGCCTTAGCTTTTCACAGTAGTTATATAAACTAGACAAAGCATCTTCATGTGCAGATGTTCAATGTCTCTGACATAATTAATTGACCTTTAGAGAACAAGTGACAGAAACTTGATTCCTCAGACTATGTTGTAAAAAAATGTCAGACAATTCTTGGGGATTTGAAATACATAGAATATTCCATAGTAGTGTTCACTTTTAAGGAAATGAAATTGAAAAAAATTTACAACGTGAACGAAAGTACAGAGTTCAGATGATTTTACTGTATATGAGGAATAAAAAAAAATGGATGGGAGAAAATGAGACTCATCCATGCTAGAAATGGTGGAGCATATCAAATGAAGTTGAGGAAGTCAGGCTTACTCACATGGAAAAAGTCCTAATAAGTTTTGTTAAGATGGCATAGGAATAGATGAGAAGAACCTCATCAGTCGACAGGTTCTGTGGACTGGGAGGCTTCTGTTGTTGGGTACAAGTTTCTAGAACTTTGTCCATGAGAGACAAAGGAGAGCCCTTGAGTTGTCTTTATCATGTGTGGTCTCAGAAGATGAGTGTTACCAATGATTCCACAGCAGAGCCAGAACTAGAGCTATGCACATCACTGTGTCATGGTAAGTCTTCAGGAGCTTCATTCAATAAGAGATAATAATAGATGATTACCAGGTGAAAAAAATATACATCCCATGACTTTTTCCAATTGTTCATATTTAGATCATGGAATTCCTTTTAAATATTTTCTAGTCTCTCTTTGGTGATTATGTAAGTTTTTAGTGTAATTGAGTATACTTTAAATGACATCTAACATAGGTGGCATTTGGCTGTTAATGAATTTGATCAAGTTGTGGGGAGCAAAAAGCAATGGAAAGATGTTAGTTAGCATTTGAGAGATAGCTGAACGTCACTGTTACCACACTGTACTATTGTTTGGAATACAATGCTATGCTTTCTCAGGAGCTAGGGTGTTGGGGACCAATTCCGGACAGCTGTGTCTTGAACTTTGTGTGACCTTCCTTGCTTTATCAAACTTTACGAAAGCAGGAAGTTCCTGGCCTAACCTCGAGCTGTACAACTTCCTGGAGTATGTGCTAATCAGCCAGCCGCAGGGGCCTGGGACCAAAGCGACCTCACCCTCCCTTAGGAATTTTTCATCCTTGCTTCCCCTGCTTCCCCTCCCTGCCTGAAGCCCTGCTTATAAGCTTCAATTCCCAGTCAATAAACTGAGACCTTGACGCAATTCAGACTGACTCCGTCTTTCTTTACGCGCCTGGTCTCCTTTCCCTCTCCCCCCTTTTGGTTTACAGGTGGACCCTCCTCGAGACCCTCAAATAACCTGGCCCGCGGGACGGGTCACTAGGGGCTCCAGAATCATTTTGCACAATAATTTAATGAATCCAATATCAGACATGCTCAGATTTTTTCCATGTTTTTTTTCTATTACTTACTTCTGGAATATCATTTTAATAATAAATTCTGAAACTCACTTTGATACAATCTCAACAATGCTACATTAGTGTTTTATAAATCTTTTTTATTAAAGCATAAACTTATACTTTGTGATAATTATCAAACATGTATGAAAACAGCCATGGACAGTGACTCAACATGTCAGAATTTTAATAATAATTTTAGTATATTTACTAAAAATCTCTGTTACTGCCCAGTTTTCTGATGTGGTTTATTGGCAGTCAGTGTGGTAATAATCTTGTAATCCCAGAATTGCAGAGGTAGAGACAGGAAGATTTCTGGGACCAACCTAACCTCTTTAGTGAGATCCAAGTCAATGAAAAAGACTTGGTGTCAAACTGAAGTTGGACAGTGACTTTGTAAATACGTGCAAGGTCAACCTTTGGCCTCTACACACACCAAAACCCAAACTCACAGACACTTCACATATCCACTTATACACCTATGTACATAAATGCACAAGAGGACAAATAAATAAAATAAAAATGTGTAAAATGTAAATACAAAATCAATGTATATGCTTACTCAATACCAGCATTTTGGCATGAACTCTGGCCTCCATGTACATATACAATCACCTATACAAACACCTCCCAAACAATTCACATGTGACCTTAGATAGCACCTGAACATCCATGCCCACCAGTCACACTTGCATTATAATGATAAATGAAAATCAAAATCCAGGTGAATATAATTCTCTTCCTACAAATATTTCCTGTCACTGATGGCAATAAGTCAGGGATTGAGATGACGTCTAACCTGTACTAAGTAAGCAGGAATTTATTTTTGCACTACAACTGAAATCACCAGGACTGAAGTTCAATATTAACAACTTTTGAAAAACAGTGTCAATTTTCAATTGAGAGTCCTATCTGTTGGTTAGGAAAGCTATAAAATAAGACTGCATTGAAACGATAAAGGGGATGCTTTTAAGTGCTGGAGGTGTATGAGAAACATATTTTTTCAGGAACAAGTGTACTTTACCACAATTGAGCTGAAAATCCATACACATGGTTGATACAAATTGGTTGGACCAAATTCTCATCCATTTTAGCCCATACTCTGTTGTTTTATCTTCTAATCAGAGTTGATCATGCTTTACCCACACCTATGTCTGCCTTTATTTTCTATGTTACTTTTAATCCTGATACTCTGGTGGACCAAATACACCAGAAGAGAAACTGGTAAAGGTCAATGTTGAATACAACCAGGGAAAGTCAGGACACAGATGGCAACACATTCTTCTGCTCCTCCTTGGCTCTGTCATAGGACATGATGGCTGTGGGTGAGACTCCGGGGCATCAATCACCTAGAGCCCTGGACATGGATGTTGCTTATCCTATCTTATTTTTTACTAACTTGACATGCTTGATACAACAACTCCCAGAATTGGTGAAACCTTTGAAGATCACTGACACTTTGGAGGTCAGAGACACATTATCAGCATGAAGCCTAAGAGAATTTTCGTATCCAGACAGCTCTCTGTGAACATGTACACTGACGATGGTGCTCTACTTGAAGATCATCCTTTTGTCCAGAATAACTGCTACTATCATGGCTGTATGGATGGGGACCCAGTTGCTATTACCACCTGTTTTGGTGGGTTTCAAGGAACACTGCAGATAAACGACACTATTTATAAAATCAAGCGCAAGGGTCCTGATTTCACACTTGAACATTTGGTTTACAAGATCACTATTGAGGACACACAATTACTCTCAATGAGATGCAGATTAACAAATGAAAAAATAGCAAGACAATTGAAACTTTACAGGGACAATAACCTGAAGCAAAACAGCTATGAAGGCTGGTGGGCACACAAAAGGACTCAAGTTTGCTGTGGTGATAGATAATAAACAATTTGTTTATACAGGAAGTAACATCACAGTTACTCAAATTGAAGCAAACACAGTTGTGAATGGATTGAATGACTTTTATATTCCCATAGAAATTGCAGTGATTTTAGTTGGACTTGAGATCTGGAATAAAAAGAATTACCTATCAGTGGAAACAAACATAGACCCTCTTCTAACAAGATTTTGCATTTGGAAGACAGGCGACCTTAATTATCGAATTAAGCATGATGCAATACATCTTTGGTCAAATCAAGGATATGGTATTTATTTATGACTAGGCCATATTGAAATAGTTTGTGCCTCAGATGTGAACTGTCCAGCTAACAGTTCCACACCAGACTCACCCTCTGACTTTCCATACATTCTGGCACACGAGCCGGGTAATAATCTGGGTATGTGCCATGATGACAGGACATGCACTTGTGAGGATAAAAAAATTGCATAATTACCACAGTGAAGACTATTCCCACTAGATTCAGCAACCGCAATTCTGCTCAAATGATGACCAGCATTGCCTAAAAAAACATGTTTGCTTGATTCACCAGATGAAGACATCATTGTGACATTGAGTCTATGTGGGGATAATTTGATTGAAGAAGGAGAGCAGTGTGATTGTGGATCCACTGAGTCATGTAAAAATGATCCATGTTGTCAAAAAGATTGTGTTCTGAAACTCAACGCTGATTGTGCACTTGGACTATGTGGCAGATACTGCAAGTTTATGCCAGTGGGCAGAGTGTAGAGCAAAGACGAGTGAATGTGACTTTTCAGAGTGGTCCAATGAAACTTCAGCTAAGTGTCCTGAAGATGTATATGTGTAGTTTTGGTATCAGGGTAACTTCAGCCTCATAAAAAGCGTTTGGCAATGTTCCTTCTGTTTGTATTATGTGGAAGAATTTGAGGAGTATTGGTATTTAGCTCTTCTTTGAAATTCTGGTAGAATACTGGGCTGAAACCATCTGGCCCTGGGCTTTTTTTGGTTGGGTGACTCTTAATGTCTGTCTGCTTCTATTTCCTTAGGGGCAATAGGTCTATTTAAATTGTTTATCTGGTTTTAATATAATTTTGGTATGTGGAAGCTATCCAGAAAATTATCCATTTCTTAGATTTTCCTAAGTGACCACAAAAATTCTACCATGGAACTACTACAACTGATAAACACCTTCAGTAATGTGGTGGCAGGATACAAGAATAACTCAAAAAAATCAGGAGCCCTCCTATATACAAGTGATAAACGGGCTGAAAAAGAAATCACAGAAACAACACCATTTACAATAGCCACAAATAATATAAAATATCTTAAGGTAACTCTAACCAAACAAGTAAAAGTCCTGTATGACAAGAACTTTAAGTCTTTGAAGAAAGAAATTGAAGAAGATATCTGAAAATAGAAAGATCTCTCATGCTTTTGGATAGGTAAGCTTAACATATTAAAAATGGCAGTAGGGCTGTGGATACTGCTCTGTATAAATAAAATGCTGATTGGCCAGTAGCCAGGCAGGAAGTATAAGAGGAACAAACAGAAAAGAGAATTCTGGGGACAGGAAGGCTGAGTCAGGAGACACTGACAGCCACCACCATTAGTACCAACATATAAGATATTGGTAAGCCACGAGCCATGTGGCAGGGTATAGATACATAGAAATGGATTAATTTAAAATGTAAGAACTAGATACCTAGAAGCCTGAGCCATTAGGCCAAACAGTTTAAATAATATAAGAGTCTGTGTGTTTATTTTATAAGTGGGCTGTGGGACTGCCAGGGCAATCTTACCAAAAGCAACGCAATCTCCATCAAAATTCCAACACAATTCTTTACAGACCTTGAAAGAACAATACTCAAAACAAAAATCCCAGGATAGCTAAAACAACCCTGTACAATAAAGAAATTTCTGGAGGCATCACCATCCCTGACTTCAAGCTCTACTATAGAACTGTAGTAATAAAAACAGCTTGGTATTGGCATAAAAACAGACACGTGGATCGATGGAATTGAATTGAATACACTGACATAAATCCACACACCTATGAAAACCTAATTTTTGACAAAGAAGCCAAAACTGCACAATGGAAAAAATAAAGCATCGTCAACAGATGATGTTGGCATAACCGAATGTCAGCATATGGAAGAATACAAATAAATCCCTATCTATTGACATGCACAAAACTCAAGTCCAAATGGATCAAAAACCTCAACATAAATCCAGTTATACTCGACCTGATAGAAGACAAAGTGGAAAGCAGCATTGAACACATTGGCACAGGAGGCAACTTCCTGAATATAACACCAGTAGCATAGACATTGAGGTCAACAATTAACAAATGGAACCTCATGATACTGAAAATCTTCCGTAAGGCAAAGGTCATAGTCTACAGAACAAAAACGCAGCCTACAGAATTGAAAAAGATCCTCACCAACCCCACATCTGACAGAGGGCTGATCTCCAAATATATAAAGACCTCAAAAAACTAGATGTCAAAATACCAAATAACTCAATTTTAAAAAAAAAATGGGATACAACTGTGCAGTGGTGGTGCATGCCTTTAATCCTAGCACTTGGGAGGCATAGGTTCATGGATCTCTGTGAGTTCGAGGCCATCCTGGTCTACAAAGTGAGTTCCAGGACAGCCATGACTGTTACACAAAGAAACTCTGTCTCAAAAAAAAATGGGGTACATATCCAAAGAAAGAATTCTCAACAGAAGAATTTAAAATGGCTGAAAGATATTTAAGGAATTGCTCAACATCCTTAGTTGTCAGGGAAATGCAAATCAAAAAAAACCTCTGAGATACCATCTTAAACCTGTCAGAATGGCTAAGATCAAAAACACTACAGAGAGCTTATGTTGGAGAGGATGTGGAGTAAGGGGAACACTTTACTGCCGGTGGGAGCACAAGCTTGTACAGACACTTTGGAAATCAATATGGTGGTTTCTAAGAAAATTGGGAATCAATTTACCTCAAGACCCAGTGATACCACTCTTGGGATTACAACCAAAGGATGCTCAATCATACCACAAGGACACTTGCTCAACTATGTTCATAGCAGCATAATTCATAATAGCCAGAACCTGGAAACAACCCAGATGCCCCTCAACCAAAGAATGGATTTAAAAAAATGTGGCACATTTAGACAATGGAGTATCACTCAGTAGTAAAAAAACAAGAATATTATGAAATTTGTAAGCAAATGGATGAAACTAGAAAAAAATCATCCCTAGTGAGGTAACTCAGACCCAGAAAGACAAACAAGGTATGTACTCATTCATAAGTGGATAATAGATGTAAAGCAAAGGATAACCAGACTACAATCCACAGCACCAGAAAAGCTAGATAACAAGGAGGACCCAAACAGGGATGCATGAATTGCCCTGGGAAGGGAAAATAGATGAGATCTCCTGGGTAAACTGGGGACCTGGAACTGGGGGATTAGAGAGGAGGGGATGGAGGATGGGAACATGAGGAATAAAACAAAAAAAAAAGGAAAATGGGATCTTAAGAGTATTTACAGTTTTTTGTTGAGTAAAGTAAATACTTGCAAACTGCTTTTCCACTGCAAACAAAAATTTTAAAAAAAATCCAAATTAACCTTAAAGTATACTTAAGAGGCAGATAAGAGCTTGTAGTTAAAGGATGGCTGAGTGAATTCATATATCATAAATAGAAAAAACATTGTTAAATGAGTTGAATGGTCCTCCACTCTTTTCTATGGAGCACAGGCTGAAGCAGCATTTGAGTTGAAGATGGGGTTTGTTCAGCCAGAGGAGACTAGCTCTACTCAGACAGGTACCTAATGTTCTAAGTTCAACAAAGGACTATGTATTTAGATTAGGCTTTTGAGGACTATGTATGTACATTTGATGTTTGGTAGTCTTTAGTTCATTTTTCTTTCTCTCCAGGTTATTACTGATTTTAAATATTCTGAAGGCAGTTTAACAGCATGTCCACTTAAGCAAAACATCACCAGTAAATTCTCCCCTAGAGCAGTGGTTCTCAACCTTCCTAATACTTCAGCCCTTTAATACAGTTCTTCATGTTGTGGTAACCCGCAACCATAAAAGAATTTTGTTACTACTTCATGACTATAATTTTGCTACTATTATGATTCATAATGTAAATATTTGATATGCAAAATGTCTGATATGTGACCACCCAAAAGGATTTCAACTCACAGGTTGAGAACTGCTGCTCTGAGCCTGTGAGCTTCCACACATGGACTCATGTCCAGGCCTCAAATGCAATCACAGGGCAGTTACTTCTCCCATAATAGTCATGCCATTATTGTACTACTGGATACATATTTTTTGATAAGTGGGAATTGTGGTATGCAGGCACAACAGCTGGGTAGAATCACCGGTGACTTTTTTCTCCCATTAGCCTGTACAGCAGCTTCAGTTTCTAGAAAAGCTTCCCAGCAAGGAAGGAGCTTCCAGCTCAGAACCAGCTTGGTCACCCTGTGTCCTTTAATCACAGTACTCATTGTTATTAGCAATAGGGTCTTACCATCTAATAATGAAAGTCATGAAGTAATGCCATTTTAGTCGCCAGTCATGTTTGGAAGGTGGGAAACTCTAGGGTTTCCAGACAGACAACTCACAAGCAAGCCTAGCATTCGGATTATTTTTTGATAACCTATTCTTCTAGGTTATCCATACATGTTGGCTACTTGTGTTCAAAGTGGCTATTTCCAATTGTGTTTTTAATTAGCTTACAGTGTAGTAAGCTTATATGTGGAGTTTTCATATATTCTCGACTTTATTTCACTTCTCTCCCTATTTGTGCCCATCTTTGATTTAATTTCTTCCATATCCATTACCCACTTGTACTTTCATATTATTTGTATTCTACTCTAACACTCCCCCAACAAAGACTTTTTTGTCTACTTGCTCATGGCTCCTTTCTGGCTTCCTGGATTCTATAATGTAGTCCAAAATAAACTCGCAAACTTCAAAATAAGAAGCTAGGGTCCATATAGAGTGGGAACGTGGGTCATCTGCTGTCTTTCAGGGTCTAAGCTACCTCCTTCAGTATAATACTGTCTAGTTCTATCCTGCAATTCTGTTTCTTTAAGGTGAAAAAAATTCCCATTTGTAGATATGCCATATCTTATCATCCATTCTTCAACTGGTGGGTGGGCAGCTAAATTTATTCCATTTCCTAGCTGTTGTGAATAGAGTGACAATGAACAGGAATGGCCAAGTGTCTCAGCAATAGTCATTTGGGTATATGTCTGGAATATAGTCCTATGGGAATATGGGTTGTTTGTTGTCTTTCAGGATCTAGGCTACCTCACTCAGTAGGTTATTTTCCAGTTCAAGCCATTTTCCTATAAATTTTATTTTCTTCAAGGTGACAAAACTCACTTTGTCTCAACTGCAGGGACTTAGAAGGATAACCAACAGCAATGCAATAACCTGTAACGCTTGGGAATATATAAAACCCCATTACCCACAATTAAGGATAAAAATTCTTCCATGTCTTTTCTCATTTATTTATATTTTTCATGTGCTAATCCCTCATGAAGAGATGTTGAATTTTCCTAACCTCTATTTTCTTCAGCTACTGGTTTAATCATGTTATTTTGTACTTCAGTTGATTAATGTGGCTTATCACGATTATTGATTCACATAACATGCTAAACTATTCTTCTATATTTGGTAAAAAAAGCTATTTGATCCTGTTGAGTGATATTTTTAACTTGCTGGTGAGTTTGGTGACTGATATTTTTTTGTGAATGTTTATCCTAAATTGGTCAGGGACACTAGTCTGTAGTTTGATTTTCATTGTTGAATATTTATCTGGTTTAGTTGCCAAAACAATGCTAATTTTACAGAATGAGATGGAAGAATCCTTTTACATTTACTTCCTTTGGAATAACTTACTTAAAAATAGTATTAGTTGTTGAAATTCAAAATAGATGTAAAGACTCGATCCTGGGATTTTCTCTAATGGAAACACCAACTTCCTGCTTCAGTCTTGAAGATCACCAGTGCCTTGCTCATCTTTCATTGCTTTTTCTTAATTAGACCACGATGTGTTATGTATGTGCAAAGTCATACCTATATCTTCTAGATTTTACAATTTGCTGTTGTATAATTATTATGTAGGCCTCTAATGAGCCTTTGTATTTCTGTTGTATCAGCCAAATTGTCCTTATTTGTCCTTGATAAAAATTCTTACATGTGTTTTCTCATTTATTTTTTTCAATTGGAGTGGGTAAAGGTATGACACTGCTTTTTCTCATTTCAAAAACCCATTTCTTCATTTCATTGATCTTTGATAGTTTCTTTACACAGAATTTCATGTACTACCCCCCAGTTCATTATTTTTCCTTCTACCATTTATGTGTTTTGTTTGTACTTGAGATGCAACATTACAGTATTTATTTTCAATGTTGCTTCTTATTGATGTAGGTGTTTGATTCTATTAAAAGCTGTTGCTTTGAAGCCCACAAAGTGTTTACAGAGAACACTTGATAGTTGTAACAGGTTATCTTGATCTGATAAGTTAAATCTGATGGCCAAAAATAGAAATCAAAATTATTAAAGTACTCTTATTTTCTTCCTTTCGCTGCATGTGATGCTTTTTATGTCATAAATTATATTCCTCATACTTCATCTCCTTTAACACATTATTCCAGGTGTAACTTCCTTACACATTTTCTCCTTCTAATTTCCTACTAAAGGAAACAGTAGAGTGATTTTCCAGTACTGCTATGTGAAAGCAATCTGAATTCCCAGTAGTTATTCTTGCCATAGTTACATGTTCAGGTATTCTCATATAATACTATCATCCTACTTTTTCAGTGCACATAGTTTCTATTAGCATTTCTTGGAAAGAAGGTCTATTTACACTTAATTTCCTTCTAAATAAATTGTCTAGAAATACCTTTATCCATATGTTATTTTTTAAGAATATACATAGTTTTGATGAGTAAAATATACAGAGTTGGTAAGTTATTTTCTCATTAGCACATTGGCTATTGCATCTGACCCTTTCCTGTCCTTAGGGTTTCTGGCATAAAGTCTACTTCTGGGTACTTTGAAACACTTAATTTGTCCTTGTTGGAAGCTAAGTTTGCTCAAGGATGGCCTTCAAGTTCGGTAGTAGCGCTATATGGAATAAAATATTTCCATACTATTTATTCTATAGATTATATTTACTGAAGCTTTTTAATAGACTGATCAGGTTGTACTCATGCATTTTATATGTATGCATGTGTACATATATGTAGATGTATATTGAAACTACAATTTACAAAGGCATCATGAACATGAAAAGGAAGAGAGAGGAGTATACAAGAGGGTTTACAAAGAAGAAATAAAGGAGGGAAATGATGTAATATAATCTAAAAAGTAAAATAAACCAATAAATGAAAAAGGAAAGAAACAGAAACTATGAAGATAGTCAAGATAAGGAAATACAAGCACTCAAGAGAGTGCTGTGATCAGTGTGTTTGACATAGGAATACATAAAAAAAAAACAAGACAAAATGGAGAACATGCTCAAAAAATTTAAAGTAAGAAAATGGATTTATAATTATTACACTTATAGGTATTGCATTCATTTCATAGGTGTGAATGTACATGTATGAGTATGTTTTTATCTCATCAGTCTGAGTGCATGCATATGTTTATGTCGAGGATGCATATTGATACAGAGACTTCACAGGATATTCTGGGAGATTTAGTTTTCTGCTTCTATTTCTTGGGTCCAAGGATAAAACTCAGGTCGCCAGGCTTGGTAGGAAATGCCCCCACCACCTGAGACATTTCACTTTCCTCAAAATGGAGGTTTTAGAACTACACATAACAATATAGTATAAGATCACAGTAGATGCACTAAACTGATCCCATAACAGAATTCCTTAACTAGGAAACTGACTAATAGAGAACTACCACAAAGCACTCTGGTTAAACTGAAAACAAGAAAACTAAAAAAGCAAGAATACATAACACATCAAATTTTAACAAACTTAATATTGGAGTCACAAAGCAAAATTGTTAGTTGAATGCCAATAATATTCAGAGTTGTTGGGTTTTTTTTCAAGAAAATATTCAATTTATTTATTTGGGGATTTTCTACATGCATGCTATATACACAACATCATCAACCCTCCCTCTGACTCTTTACCTCCTCCAATGTTCCCCCAACTCTCCTTTCATGACCTTTAACATTTGTTACTTACACACATATTTCTGTATACACGTGCATATTTCTGTACACATATGCATATTTATGTAAAACCTGCCGAGTTCATTTGGTTTTATTAATGGGTTTATGTGTTTAAGGCTGATATCTATGGAATGGATAACCTACCAGGGGAATTATGCCTTCTGAAGACCAATTCACCCTCTCTCAGAAGGTATTAACTGCTGTAGCTCTTCACCTAGGTGTGGGACCTTGTGAGATTCCCATCTGTCTTGGCATGTCAACTAGTGTCAACATTAAATATATATAAACCCCACCATGCTGAAAGTCAAAAGTCACAAATGAAAACATTAATATAAGAAAAAAAGACCTAAGGATTTAAAGTCTGTCCACGGAACATGTTTACAGTTAAAGATGGCTTACATCCACACACCGACACAATTTAAAGGGAAAAAATTCAAGCTACTACATCAGAATTTGTCACATATCTCTAAAGAACACTTCAGATTTATCCTTCTTCGTTTATCTTTCTCTTTTGATTGTGTTCTTTAATCTGTTTCTCTTTAAAGATGTTCTTTTTTCTGTCAGGTTGAATATTTGGCTTTTGCTCTTTAATGACAAATGTTATTTTTACAATGATATTTTCATCTCAGAATTTCCAGTTTATTCCTGGATATAACTTCAGCTTATTTATATCCAAAGAAGTATTTTGTATACTCAGAAGATATTTGATCGGAAGTTGCATGTAATCTCCACAGTTAATTAGTGCTGTGTTGGTTGTTACCATTTTTGTGGTGTCTTTATAGTTTTCTACATATATGGTCATGTCATCTAAAGACAGTATTTCACCTCTTCCTTTCTGATTTGGATTTTAATTATTTTTTTTTCTGATTTGACACAGCAATCTTGATCAGGTTTTGTTCATATGTCTAAATATACTGTTGAGGTCTGTCACCAATGTGTTCAGTAAAAGTGAGGATGATTAACATGCTTGATTGTTTCTGATTATATTGTGAAAGTTTCAGGATTCCATCATCATGTGGAATATTAGGTGTGGGCTTTTCATAGTATTATGGTGCTGCTTCAATGGTGTCAACTGCTGGACTGCGGACTTTTGGGATGGGCTAATGTACTGCTGACATAAATGATGGCATAGATCATGCTCCAGAAGTTATATGCATTGATAAGAAAATGTATCAGTAAGTCTGCTTTGATAAGTGATTGTTCACCATGCCAATGCAACATGCAAGGAGTCTGCAGCAACAAAGATCACTGTTATCGTGATGATAAATGGAGCCCACCAAACTATAAACTAAGTGTCACTGGAGGTAGTAATGACAGTGGTCCACCTCTTGTGGAAGTACCTAAAAATCTACCCTAGATAAACCCCTAAGAAACTACCCAAGTTAAACCCCAGCTAGTGTAACTACATGCTAGGGTCTTTAATTCCTTCGTGATTTTGTTATTTTCTTTAACATGCCTAATTATGAGGAAGAAACCATCATCTAAGACAGAAGCAGAAGCAGAACACAAAGCTGAAATTTTACCTTGACAGTATCTGCCAAAGCTGAATATTCACCTGAGGGAAAGGGAGGGGGGCAAAGATGAAGCTTCACATAAAAGACAAATATTAAAAATTGCTTCATCCTCCAGGAATCTTTGCATGTATTAGTTTGTAGACTTCTGGATGTAGAAATGTCATTGCATGTGTCAAAAGATCCAGAATTTCTGAAGCACTCCCTTGTTTGAGTATCAAAAGCACTCCCCACCAAATGAAAGGAAGCCCTACCACATTCATACTTTTCATTGATTTCACTAATTTATTGTCTCATTTTTTTATTGAATTGATGTCTGTCTTCCATAAGCATAGGTCCAGCCCATTGGCCTCTGTATGTGTTTCTTTGTATTTTGCTTCCTTCAGGTCCAAAGTCCCTTTTGAGAAACTGGTTTGCGATGGTTCAGGTCATGGTTGCTGCAGGCTCAGCTCTCACTTGCCTGGTGTTGGTAGCTCTCACTCTGCAGGTGATTTTAACATAGATTTCCAAAGATTCAGCACAACTCTGAAACATCTCAAAGAGAATTCTAATCTCAGGTCACTGAGCTCTCCACCAGATTCTAAAGTTCCAGCACCAACATCTGTCCTCCAAGATTAGCCTCCCACAGCCGTGGAACAGCCTTCAAATCCCTGAACAGCTATCCAGACCTGTTTCCCTTTGACATCTAGTGCCAGTGAAGAGAGCTACACATTCCAGTTAGCAGCCTTGGTCATCTCATGGGTGAATGTCTCTCAAAACAGAGTGATGGCACACTTTAGTACTACGCTAAATTCAAAGTAACATCGCTGCCCTTTACTGTTATAGGAAAGTAATTTAAGCTTGGGTGTTAATTTCTTATCATCTGTAACAGAAAACAATAGATTCTGACACCCCACTTCTGGTCAACTTTGTCTATAATGAGCTTATGAAGATATTTACAATTCTGTGCTGCATAAGATAAATATATGTACATTGTTTAAAAAATAAAAATCCCTATTAAAATTAAAAAACCAAACTTTCAAGGCAGACAGGAGCCTGTCCTCAAAAGGATGACTAAGTGAATTCATAGTTCAAATAAAGAAAACCATTCTGAAGAGAGTTGGATTACCTTCTACTTTTCCCTCCAGAGCATGAGCTGATGCTGCATACAATGGGTTTGGCTTACAGACAGATCCAAACTCTTAGTCACATAGGACTACATATGTGCCCAGAGCTTTGGAAGGGGTGGTATAGATGTACTGTTTAACTATTAGCAGTAAACTGTCATTTTCTCTCAACACTTTGACCAGTTATGAGTTTCTGTTTTAATCAGCACCCACTGAAAAAAAGATGAGGTGTAGTAATAAATTTGAGCAAGCAATTTTGTAGCCTGTTCATTTAATAAAAGATTAGTGACATCTTTCCTGCTAGAGCCTACAGATCCCTGAGCCATGGTCTCTTCACCATGGAGCAGGTTTTAAGTCCAATCAGAGAGCAGTTTCTTATTTCCATAAGTGTCATGTTTCCTTTATAGCGGTTAGGACATTTTGCCCAGGAGACTGGAAATACATAGCATGGAGGGCCCACACTGATATCTTTTCTTCCTCAATATCCTTTATGGAATATTCTGGCACTATGAAAACTTGCCAGGTCAGTTTCACTGTGATTTTCTATGTCCTGTAAGTAGAGAGTGTGTGGTCCTCAACAATGGTGTATTATAATCTTGTTCTTGTTGTCATCCAAGAGCTATCACAGTAGCCTGCATAGATTTGGGGAACCCCTTTGCTTCTGTGACAATCAACTCAGTGACAAGGAGTGTCTTAGTTGGGTTTCTATTGCTGTGAAGAGACACCATGGCCACAGCAACTCTTATAAAGAAACATCTAATTGGGGTGGTTCCCTAACAGTTTAGAGGTTTAGTGCGTTATCATCAGGAAAGGGAGCATGGAGGCATGTAAGCAGACGTTGTGCTGGAGTATTAGCTGAGAGTCCCACATCTTGCAAGCAGCAGGAAGTCAACTGAGACACATGGTGATATCCTGAACATAGGAAACTTCAAAGCCTGCCCCCACAGTGACACACTTCCTCCAGTAAGGCCATACCCACTCCAACAAAGCCACATCTCCTAGGAATCCCACTCCCTATGAGATTATGGAGACCTATTCCATTCAAACTACCATAGGGAGATATCCCACTACTGGCTCTAAGATGTTTTTTAAATAACCCACAGATTCAGGAAGAAACAATATGTACTCATGCAAAGTACCTTTGTTGAAATTTTATATTAATTGTGTTCTTTAAATTAATTTACATAGTTGTAAGTTTCCATGTGACTTTATATGCATCTCTGGGTTACACTTTTTGTTCCTTTCCAACATTTTCCCACAGTAATCCTCTCTCACACCTCTAAACACATTACTCCCTGCATTTTTCATATCATATATAAGTTGTTTGTTTTGGAGTTTTATTTATTTTTTTGTTTATTTATTTATTTATTTATTGTTTTTGGTTGGTTGGTTGGTTGGATTTGTTATATTTTGTTTTTGTCTTATTGAGACAGATTTTCACTGTGTGTAGTTCTGCCTGTCCTGAACTCACTCTACAGACCAGGAGAACTTGAATTCACAGAGTTCTGTGTCTGCCCCAAGAGTGCTGGGATTAAAGGCATGTGCCACTATGCCTGGCTATATCACATACGCTTTTGTATCCTCCTTAAGGCTGTAGCCATAAGTTCTCCTGTATCCTGCCCAGTTCCGTAGCCACTCCGACCCAAGTAAACACACAGAGGCTTATACTGATTATGAACTGGGTGGCCTATGGCTGATGCTTCTTGCTAACTAGCTTGCATATCTTAAATTAACCCATTTCTATTAATCTATGTTTTGCCACATGTTCTGTGGCTTTACTGGTCTGCTGGCATGCTGTTCCTTGGTCAGCAGGCTGGCATCTCTCCTGCCTCTGCCTTTCTTCTTCCTGTCTGTCTCTTCAATTTCCTGCCTAGCTATAACCTGACTTGCCATAGGACAAACGGCTTTACTTATCAACCAATCAGAGTGACACATATTCACAGCATACAGAAAGGCATCCCACAGTATAAGGCTTCTATTTTTATATCATTTCCTGCTTCCCTTCAAGCTTCCTGGCCTCTATAGACTCAAAGATAAATTATTAAATCTACAGATTAAAAAAAAATAGGATCCACACATGAGAGAAAATTGGTAGCATTGTGCTTTTGTGTCTAGGTTGATATTGCTCTGTATAAAGTTGTCTAGTCAATCAATTTTCTTGACAAATTAATAACTTCATTTTTTATAGCTGAATAAAATTCCATTGTGTATTTGTACTACATCTTCATTATTCACTTATTAGTTGATGAACATAGAGGTTCATTCTTTTTTTTTTTTTGCTCTTGTGAATAGTGCAGCAATGAACATGAGCATACAAATATTTTTCTGCTATGATACAGAATCATTTGCACATACATACAGACAAAGTTTGAGTGGATCATATGTTATCTATATTTTTAGTTCTTAAAGATTACCACAAATGAGCCACATGTGGTGATACACATCTTAATCCCAGCTCTCTGAATGCAGAATCACAGAAATCCTCACCTATGCAGTAAGCTACATGCCAACCTGAAATACCAAGTGAGATAGTATGAAAAAAGAATGCCTGTATTGAATACAGTAACTTCTCCGCCAATTTATACTCCCAGAAACAGTATAAAAGCTTTGCCCTTTTTCGCATCCTCACCATCATTAGCTTTAATTTATTATAATCTCATTCTTAGCCATTCTAATTGGAATGAAATGTAATATCAAAACTGAATGAATATGAATAGGAAACTTAAAAGTTGGAACATTCATAATTACAAGTGATGTAGTTCTAAACATACCAGACCCTAAATTCTCAACTACAAAAATCATTGAGTTTATAAACACTCTCAGCAACATTGCAACATATAACATATGGAAAATTTAGTAGTTGGCTGGGTGTGGTGGCACATGCCTTTAATCCCAACACTCGGGAGGCAGAGGCAGGGAGATCTCTGTGAGTTCGAGGCCAGCCTGGGCTACAGAGTGAGTTCCAGGATAGGCTCCAAAGAAACACAGAGAAACCCTTTCTCAAAAAAAAAAAAAAAAAGAAAAAGAAAAAGAAAAGAAAGAAAGAAAAATAAAAAGAAAAATTTAGTAGTCATCCTACATAAACAGTGACAGATTGAGGAAGAAATCAGGGAAACAATCCCATTTACTATTGGCTCAAAACAAAAACAAATGAAAAATCTCAGGCAAATTTAACCATGGCAGTAAAATATCTCTCTGATGAAAACTTTCAAACACTGAAGAAAGAAGTGGTAGAAGACATTAGAAGATGGAAAGGCCTCCCGTGCTCCTGCATTTTTAGGACTGATATTGTCAAAATGACCATTCTACCAACAGCAATATATAGATGCTTTTGGCATTCTTCATTTCTCTTTGAACATCAAAAGTTTGATTTTAGTATATGAGGGGCCTGATTTGTTTCATTAGATGCTGATTGATTTTTTATCAGTCTTGTATCAAGTTATTTAATTTATTTTACATTTGTTAAATTCTCTTATTATGTCTTTGAATAAGTTCTCCGTGCACTGGTAATTCTTCAGTCATGCTTGGACCAAAATCACTGATAAGTCTTTTGATGACATAATAAACAATCACATAATTTTGTTCCTTTTTATTCACCTTTTCCCCTCTGACTGCATTGTGAACTGTGAATTTTATAGATCACTGATTATGTTTCTGATTGACCAGTTTTGCTTTTAAGTATCTCCACTACATTTTTGTTTTATTTTGTTACATTGTTTTTAGCTCTCATATCTCCTTTTGGATTTTCTTTTAATTTTCTGCTATTTACTTTATTATTTCTCTCTCTCCTCTCCTCTTCTTTCTCTTCTCTTCTTTTCTCTTTTCTTCTCTTCTTTTCTCCTCTCCTCTCCTCCCCTCCTCCCCTCCCCTCTCTCTCTGTCTCTCTGTCTCTCTGTCTCTCTCTCTCTCTCTCTCTCTCTCTCTCTCTCTCTCTCTCTCTCTCTCCCCTCCTTGTGTGTGTGTGTGTGTGTGTGTGTGTGTGTGTGTGTGTGTAGAGAGAGAGAGAGAGTGACAGACAGACAGAGAGGAGAGAGACACATACAGAGAGATGGCGATAGAGAAGGGGAGTTTGCTTATGTGCCTATCACATGTTTATGCATATGAACATGATCATTTTCATGTCAAGATGCACATAGAGGTTAGAGGACCACTTTAAAAGTTGGGTTCTCTCCATGAACTGTGGATGCTGCAGGTTGAACTCAGGTGTCTTGTTTGGACAGAAATCACTCTTTACCACCCAGTCATCTGAACAGAACACCTGTGAGGAATTTTTTATTTCAGTTTCATAAAGTAAATAGCAGAAACTGAAATAAAAAATTTGTTTTAAATTCATCTGATAATTTTCTTAATTTGCAATTTGGTAAATTTTCTTAAAATCATTATTTTGAATTTTGGCTCATATAAGTCATTAGCTTACATCTATCAATCTTTAGAATCTGTTACTGATGTCTTATTTTGTCTTTTTAATGAGAAAATCTTTCTTTAGCTCTTCTTATATAGATTTACATCTCTATTGACAAATTTGACACATCCATCTTCAGAGACTGGGTTTGCTGGGGAATATTTCCATTTGAGTGGGCTTGTTTGGAAGTTCTATGGTAACTTAATTTTATATTCTGATATAATATCAGAGAGCTTCAAAGTCCAGAGTGAATATGAGTTTTTTAATGTCCCTCCTATTGTGGTGGTACCCCACCTGGATGTAAAATTCACCAAGCAGCAAGGATGAAAAATCATTGCCACATTCTGTACAGAAAGTATTAGCTTTATCTCCTCTTTTTGTTACTAAGAAACCACAGATGTTTCAGTCTCAGTGTTACTGATGATGTAGATGTCAAATGCCCAGAACTTAGAGCTATGTAGATATCAAATGCTTTTTCTTGTTCAATTTCCAGTATAGATGCTATAAGAATAGCAATGATTCATATAATTAATATTACATACAATTTGTGTAACACTCTATTTTCTATATGCTACCATTTTTCTATTTTTTCCCCTCTTTTTTCAAGTGCAGAGTGTTGTTTTCAGCTTCTGGACAGAAATGGCTAAGTCTTACAACTGAACACTGTGTGGGAAAAAATACAGCTCTAAATGGCTCACAGACTCCAACCACCAATCATTTGCAAAGCTACATCTATACAATGAGTAGAAAGTCGCTAATGAACTTTTTACATTTTTTTCCTGTATGGATTTATCATTGCTTTACAAGGAATTCCTCAAAACTTTCATAAGTGAAGTAGAAGTTGAATTAATGTCATTTTCAAATTTTGATACCACTGGAAGTGTTATTTACAAAATAGTTGTTCCCATTTATATTTAGATACAACTCAAAACCTACATCAGGATATAATCAGAGGTATTTTCAAGTTTGAAAACATCCATTTCTTCCTGCATTTGCCTTACAATGCATAGAAAAAGGAACACATTTTCCATTTCTTAAATGTCTTTAGTGATGTTTTATTTGCAATCATGTAATTTTGAAGCTCTTTTGGCTGCAAAGCAAACATATATACCCATTAAAGATAATGTATTAATGGACTCCTTATTCCACTGAAGCTAATCTTAAAACAGAAATATGGCAACCCATAATGCCATTCGTGGGTCCATTGAGGGCTGCAAAGTTAATGAAGCAAGACAAACATTCTGAATCTCCACCTATGGGTCAACTTTCCATCTGGTGAAGGGGAGAAGCCCTAAAATAACCCAGTAACTAATATACAATATGGGTCATGCTTACAATCTTATCTGTAAGACAAATGATTACTAAACACCAGGCTTCTGCCTAAGCACATGACATACATCTGACCTTATCTAATACCTGGAGCTGCCTAAAACAGTTGCTGTTTTTATAATTATTCCAATTTCATGTATCAAATAATAAAAGGCAAAGGATTAAAAAAATGGTGCAGTAACTGGGCTGTGGTGATGTCTGGGCCCAAACTGCTGCCAAGGGCCATGTCCGGGTCCTTGGACCTGCTGCAGTTGGGGTCTGTGATGATGTCCATGGACCATGTTAGCACAAGGGCTCATTGGAGCCACGCTATCCTGAGCCAGCACCATCATTCACTGGCCCTGGGATAGCTGGCCCTGCCCCTGGGTGGATACTGTAGTAGGGAAGCTGGCCCTGCCCCTCAGGGGAGAGTACCCAGGAAAGGTGGTTCCATCCCTCACCACAGGAGTGCACCTCACCTGGCCAGCACACTAGAGCCAGCTTTGAGGGCCTAAGAGCAACAGCAGACCCATCCACCCTTGTCTACCATTCCATACGCGATAGCAGGGATGAGGGAAAGATGCCTTCCTGCCTCAGTCCCTTGCTACCTGTCACAAGTGAGAGAGTTGGCCCCTGGGTCACAAGAGTGAGAGAGCTAGCCCTGCCCCTCATCAACTGCAGCACACAGAAGAGTGGGCCCTGCACCCCACCTGGGCAGCATACTAGAGCTGACCCTGTTATTGGGGGTGGGGGGGTGTGGACATAGGTGAGCCAGCCCAGAGGGCTTGAGGACAGGAGAACTCACTCCCCGCCCCCATATGTCCCCTACAGCAATCAGGAGAGAGGTTCCTGCACCCTGCCTGGACAAAAGAGAAGAGCTGGCTTTGGTAATATGAATGAGGATGACCCGGATCTGAGGACCCGGGAGTAGGATAACTGGCCCTGCTCCTTGCTACAGGCTGCAATCGGTGAGCTAGCAGAGGCAGTGCTGAAGAGCTTGCCTCGGTAGTGATCATGAGGGAAAACTGGCAGGCTGACCAATCTAGGTACCACCCAGGCCCAGAATTAGGACTTAGTTCGCCCACCCAGACCAACATCCACTGAATCTATGAACTGTTGGAACATGTAAAGGGGAAGAATTTACAGATCCAAAACAGCAGGATCTCCATGACACAGTACAACAGAATATCTAAGAAGGAGCCCAGTGAGAGCCCATTATTGGTGGTGTAGCAGAAACCAGAAGCCTTGAGCCAGACCAATGTCTCAAGGCAATGAACACTTGCAAGTAAAGATGGATGGACTAAAGCTAAACTGTATGAACAGAAAGTTAGGATCAGAGAAATGGGTCCAAGCACAGATACACTTCTCCAGGACATGTCCCCCAGAAACCCATTTCTTTTTCTTTTCTTTTTTTTTTTTTTTAAAAAAAGCTCCAATTTACACAATAATGGCACCTCTGCCTCATGATCCAATCACTTCCTTAAAGCCCCACCTTAGAACCAGGACAAACCATTCACTACATGAGACTTTGCCTGGACTGTTTATATACAATATCAATAATCCAAAGAAAGCTCAAAGAAGTTTCACACATGTCTTCACACATATATCTCATTGAACCCACCTTCTTTTTAATAACTCCTTTATTGAGGGTTAGATTCTGAGTAAATCAGAGTATAACATAATTTACAAATCCAAAATCTTTTCTCAAGAATGTCTGATTTAACTTGTTACAGTACCAGGGTTCCCATGAAGAACATAATTGATAAAATGAATATTTGCATTTCAATGGAGTTGTTATATTTGCTTACACAATAATGTCTGGAAAGTCCAACAGTGGTTGTCTTCACACTAGAGAAGATTAGAACCCGTAAGACTAGACACTTCAGGGGTCCTATTGTGGCATCATAAGTCTAGAGGATTCCTAGAGAGCTATAGGTCCTTTATTCCAGATGGAAGACCAAAGAATCTGCTTTCTGACACCTGGTAATGATGTAGCAGTAGCCCAAGAACAATGTAAGGTAGATGAACTTTCAAACATGGTCATGAAATCACTCCCAGAATGAAAGGCAATGAAGAAAAGAAACAAACAAACAAACAAACAAACAAAAACCAGTGAAGCTTTTCCCAGAAGGTTCTGCTTTCATTTAATGTAGCTCTTCCTGTATCAAATAACCTGATGAAGAAAATCCCTTATAGGTGTGCTCAGTGGGGTTCTCTTAGTTGATTCCACATCCACTCAAGTTAATAATAAATATTAATCATTGCAACTTGTATAGAATAAAAAAGCGATCGTTTTATTATTTAAATGATGCTTAAATATTTAAAAATTCCAACTAAAGGTAAAATAATACCAACATATTTCTGTGAATGACATACATACTGACTGTAAAAATTGGAAGTTCTGTGTTCAGTCCAAACAATTTCTTATATGTTTTCAGCTCAACAAATTTATTTTCAAGTCTCCTATCCTCCAAGGAAGCAATGTAGACATGGCTAGTTAGCAGGTGTCATAATCTTAAATCCTGAGATTGAAACTCCACCATGGACTGTTGCTTCTGATTTAGAAAAACATAGAGCTGTCATTACTCTGTCTGATTTGAAAAAGGTCTCTGCCTATTGAATTACATTGGAATTTAATTTCTATTAATGAGTTGGAAGGTGTGTACTTCTGTATCTTTGGCTTAAAGAAGATTCACATATGTCATATGTGCTAAACACATACCTTCATCTCTGAAAATGCTCAAGCAGACCTTTACACACAGGTCTGAGCACAAGTTTCACATTTTAATTAAAATATTTTAACATTTTGTCTGATTGGATTTGTAGTCAGTCATCTCAAATAATACATGAAAATCAACTATGGAAGAGGCAACAGAGAAACTTTCAGGCTACAATCCATAAATATCTATTCTATTCCCCTTCCTAGGAAGGTCCTTTCATCTTCTCTAGTCCCTTACTCTATCTCTAACCTCTACAGTTATATAGATTATAGTTTGCTTTTCAAAGCTTAAAACTAACATGCAAATATAAAAGAATATATTCAATATTTATCTTTTTGATTCTGAGTTAATCTAACTCAGAATGATATCATTTTCCTAAGCTCCATCCATGAACCTGCAAATTTCATGATTTTATTTTTAACAGTTAAATAATATTTTCTTGTATAAATGTAGCATATGTTCATTATTCATTCATCTGCTGATGGTTATCTAGGATGCTTGTAATTCTGATTACAATTTATCTAAAAAGAGCAGCAATAGATTTTATTGATCTATATGAATATTTGAACTTCCACCAAAAATGGATGACTGCACTTCTTACCTCAAATACTTAAAAGCATTAATTGTCATTAGTATTGTTGATCTTGAATATTCCCACTAGTGTAAAATGAAATCTCAAAGTAGTTCTGATTTGCATTTTTAGGGATGTTGGACATTTCTTTAAGTGTTTATCAGCCATGTGCTTCATCTTATGAGAACTCTATGTTGAGTTCTATGCCCATAATGAATTGGGTTGTTTTCTTGATGCCCAGCTTTTTGAATTCTTTGCATTTTAGATATTAACTTTCCATTAGACATATATTGGTAAACATCTTTTCCTATTCTACAGACTTCTGATTTGTTCAGATGATGATATCCTTTGCCATGCAGAAATTTTTCAGGTTCATATGGTCACATTTATTTTTATATTATTACACTAAAAGCCTGTGCTATCAGTGTCCTGTTCAGAAAGTCTTTCTGTGCCAATGAGTTTAAGAACATTTCCCACTTTTTCTTCTTTCAGATTCAGAGTATCTGGGCTTATGTTGAAGTTCTTGATTTATTTGGAGTTGAGTTTTATAGAGATGATAAATATGTATCTATTTGTGTTCTTCTACATACAATCATCTAATTTGATCCGTGCCATTTGTTGAAGATGCTATCTTTTTTCTAATGTATATTTCTGTCTTCTTAATAAAAAATCTGGTGTTCATAGGTATATGGACTTATTTCTGCATCTCCATTGGCCAACATACCTGTTTCTATGCCAGTGCCATGCTGTTTTTAGCACAAGTTGAAATCTGAAATGGTGATATCTCTAGCAGTATTTTTATTAACCAGGATATGTGAGCATGGGCGCTTTTTCCATCCTCTGATAACTTCTTCAATTTCTTTCTTCAAAGTCATTAAGTTTTTTGTCATACAAGTTTTCACTTGCTTGATTAGTGTTATCATAAGATATTTTTTGAGGCTATCATAAAAGATATTGTCAGACTGTTTGCCATTCATGTACAGAAAGGCCATTGATTTCTGTGTGTTGATTTTGCTGAAAATGTTTCTCAGCTATAGAAGTTTCCTGGTGGGATTTTATGTCTTTTATGTATAAAATCATATAATTTCAAATTAAGATACTTTGACTTAATGGGGAACATTGGGGTCCAGCCCCTCAATAACCCTCTCCCAGGGTCCATGGCAGAATCTGCAACCAGACGATAATTTAATCTTCAATGATATTAAATGAATCTACATACATGATACTCTTTAGTCCATAAACTTTATTTTTCTGAGTCAATTCGCTCTCTATATAGCTTCTTTTCTGTTCTTATAAATTGCTCCAATCTTGCCCAATTCTCTCTACATCTTTCGGCTGTTCCCTCTAAGTGCTATCTTAATTACTTCATATTAGTTCTGCTCCATCTTGGTCTTTCTCATCTTGTTTTTATTCACCTATTTCTTCCCCACCTGGCTGTTGCTCATCTTCCATCTTGTCCTTCTAGTTCTCGCTTCTAGTCCTCCAACCTAGTTCCTCTCAAGTCTCTGAGGTTTACAGTTATATACCCACACAAATAGCAATGCTATGACCAAGGCAAGGTCACCAGGCTTGAATTCCCTCAGGGTTAAAAGGAGGGGCAATAAGATCCACACAAAAGAGCAGTAATTGCCAGTGATCAACTGCAACCCAAAAGGCAAGTGGTTAATGGGAAATGAATCAACTGAGAACTAAACTTGGTTAATATGTAAGCAAATGGAATTTATGAGCTCAAACTATATTCTTAGAAGTGATTAGTTGAAATGTTAGGAATCTATAGAACCTATAAGTCAATAGGTCATGGGTAAAAATAAAACTGCCTTCTGCCTTCTTTTTTCCTTTGGTTCCTTATCTGTCCAAGCTATCTTGGCTACTGCCATTTTCTGGCAGAGCGGGAGAGTACACTCGGTGGCTAGGCACCCTGAGTCATAGCTTGATGTACCCTTAAGTAGAAACCATTTAGTTCTCAGTTAATTGTTAAGGGTGGATCTAAAACTATAGATAAGCCTTTGGAAAGGGGAAGGATAAGCTTAATTAGCAGATCTGCCTGGACTTCTCAAACAGATAGTCTGGATGCTTAAGTCTGTTCTTAGTCTGGGAGGTATCTCAGATAAGATACTTTCATCTGTCCAGGGATGGTCCTGGCCAGAGGCTGCTAATGATGATAATTATAGATAGGCCTGAAATTGGGGATTTTTGACTGTGTCTGTTGTAGCATAGTTGGAAAGAGTTATACAAATAACTTTAATTGTATAGGGGAAATTGTGCCCAGTGAATGATGGAAAAGTTACAGTAGCACATGAGAAATTCATAGCAGGAAACAGCTAATATTCAAAAGCTAATGTCACCAAGACTCCTTGAGCCATGGCTTTAACATCTGGAAGAGTTCTTAACTCTTCCAGGTATAGCTTTGTCATAATCAGCTGAATTTCTACTTCATATATATTTTTTTTTGTGGCCCATAGCATTAACTTCTTTCTTTCCAATTCTTTCTCCTTCAGTAGTCTTACTGTTTGTTCTAGCTAAGACATCAAGTAGTACATCAAATAGGTATGGAGAAAGTGGACAATCGTGTCTTGTTGCTGATTGTAATGGATTTGCTTTGAGTTTCTTTCCAATTAAGTTCATGTTGGCTATGTACTTGCTTTAAACCCTCTTTGTTATATTGAGATGTCCCTTGTATCACCAGTCCTTCCAAATCTTCTATCATGAAGGGGTGTTGGATTCTGTCAAAGGCATTTTCTGCATCTATGAGTTGATCATGTGGTTTTTCTCTTTTCAGTCTGTTTATATGGCAGATTACATTTATGGATTTATATTGAACCATACTTGCATCTCTGAGGTGAAGCCTACTTGATCATGGTAGATAATCTCTTTCTGTGTTATTAGATAAAGTTTGCAAGTATTTTATTGAGAATTTTTGCATCTATGTTCACAAAAAATATTGGTCTATAATTTTCTTTCCTTGTTGGGTCTTTGTATGGTTTAGGTATTATGGTAATTGTGGGCTCACAAAAAGAATTAGACAATGTTCCTCTGTGTCTATTTTGTGGAATAACTTGAGGAGTGTTGACATTAATTCTTCTTCCAAAGTCTAGTAGAATTTGAAATTATTGTAGGATCCTGGTGAGTTATTGTGTAATTTTTAAAGCACCTTAATAAAATCATGTTATACTTTTGACATAATATAACAAAATAAATGTTTGTTCCTAGGTTTTATTTAGTTAAGTGGGAATGGGAACACAAACTAACAGGCTAGGTGGGGATGAAGGGGGAGAGTACTGAAAGAGACTACTGGAAAGGGGAGGTGCATTTTGGGGTTAGGTGAAAACCAGGCACAAGGGAATCTCCCCCAGAATCTACTAGGATGACACCAGCTAAGCCTCCTAGCAATAGCGGATAATTAGCCTGAACTGGCCATCTTCTGTGACCAAATTGGTACCTAGCCCAATTGTCATCAAAGAGGCACCATCTAGAAACTAATGGAAATAGACGTAGAGACCCACAGCCAAATATTAAGTAGAATTTCAAGAAACCTGCAGAAGATGGGGAGAAAGGATCATAAGAGCCAAAGGGGGGAAAGAGGAAACAAGAAAACTCACGGAAGCGACTGACCTGGGCTCCCAGAGGCTCACAAAGACTGGATCAACAACCAAGGAGCCTGCATGGGACTGAACTAGGCACTCTGCATATATGTGACAGATATGTAGCTTGGTCTTCTTGTGTGCCTGCCAACAGTGGGAACAGGAGCCACTCTCTTACACTGGCTTTATTGACCCAACTCCCTATATTGAGCCTCCTTGCCCAGCCTTAATACATGGGGAGATGCTTAGTCTTACTGCAACTTAATATACCATGTTTTATTGATACTCATGAATGTTTTGTTGATACTCATAGGAGACCTGTCCTTTCCCAAATAGAAACAGAGGAGGAGCAGATTGGGGAGTAGCAACAGAAGGGAGATGGGGGGCGCGGATTGAGAGGACAGAAGGGAGGGGAAACTATGACAGGGATATAATTTAAATAAATGAATACATTTATTTTATAAAAAGAAAAGAATTTGAATGTGGGTATTGTATGTGACTGGCACATTGGACTGTGAACCTTAGGAGCTTAAATAGAATTATCGTCCCAAGCTGAGGATGCAAAACAATGTAAGTCCTTAGTTGCAACTATGGCAAGCCCAGGGCAAGACCAGGGAGGAAAATTAATCCAAGGTTTATGGAAGTATCACTTACTTTTCACTCTGTTAAATGACTGACTTAGAAAAATCAGGTTTTCAGCTTTGTTTACTCACAGAGGAAATAAAAGAAAATTTCCACATAGATGTCCTTCAAAGCTCTATAGCTGCGGTACATGCAAGAAAAGATTTCTATTCATTTTAAACACTGTATGCATTCACTGTAGTGAAGTTTTATTTACCAACTGAGCTTTTTGTATTATATAAGCATACATATGTACAACAAAAATTAAAAACTTAAAATCATTTTGTTGTTGTTGTTGTTTTTCAAGACAGGGTTTCTCTGTGTAGCTTTGCGCCTTTCCGCCTGCCTCTGCCTCCCGAGTGCTGGGATTAAAGGCCTGCGCCACCACCACCCAGTCACAAACATGAAAAAGAGCAAGGAGAGGTGTGTGGAGGGTTTGCACAGAAGAAATAAAAGTGGAAGTGAAGTAATTATAATCTTAAAAGTAAAGTAGATAAATATATTGAAGAAGGAATGAAACAGAAACTCTGAGTCCAGTCAATATAATCAAAAGAATATATGCACTAAAGAAAATGCTGTGATCAACGCATTTGAAAAGTGGGGAATACATGCAAAACATAAGACCATGATGCAGAATGTGCTGAACAAATTTAAAAGAAGAAAATGGATTTATAAAATGATTTCATCTGTCGGAGTGCATCTGTATGTCATTGTGGAGAATGCACACACACAGATTTCACTGAAATATTTGAGGGGTTAGTTTTCTGTTTCTATTTCATGGATCCAAGTGTCAATCCCTGGTCATCAGGCTTTGTGGCAAGTGAAAAGATGTCCCTCCACTTGAGACATCTCACTGTCCTCCAAGTGAAGTTTCTAGAACTACTTATTACAAGATAGACCAAGATCACAGTAGACACTGAACCAATCACATCACAGAATTTCTGAACTAGGAGACTGATTAATGGGCAAATTCTTACCACAAAGCACATGAAGCCAAGTAAACATGAAAACTAAGAGAGCAAGAGTACAGAATACCTCAAGATGTAACATAATATTGCAGTCACAACTTCAATGCTAAGACTGTTCAGAGTTGTTTGTGTTAGGATTTTCAATTTCTTTTTAATTTAATTTTTTTCATGGTCTAGGGTCTATTGGCGAGTGGGATGGCTGAAAGTAGAGGGTGTGAAAGCAGCTCTAGGATTTCCTACCTGAGATTTAGGGTTGAACTGCTGGTTCACACTCCAAGCATTTACAAACTGCCATGGTGGGTAGGTGGCTTCTTTTGTTCCTTTATCTTTGATTTATCTGTTACAAAATTTTGTAATGACCAGAAGGCATGCACGGTATCTTTTGTCTATAATGATCTGTATATGGCTATAAGAACTTAATCTTTAAGAAAACCACACAATTCACATATTGTCTGTTAATGAAGTCACGCTGAATACTTTTAATATGTATTCTTAGTTGCTTTGTGGTTGCAGTTTTGCCTAATATTTTTGTCTTTAACATATAGCAAATATCATTAATTTGTATAGCACCACTTAATAATGATATTTATTTTATATTCATCTATATAATGCACCAGTGAGATTTATATGTTCTTAAACAAGTGTAGTGTTGGTGAATTGCATCTGGTTTTGTTGTCTGGAAAAACATTCACATATCTTTGCTTGTTATAGGATTCTTTTGCCTGGTATAGCTTTTTCTTAACTATCATTTTATTTTATTCCCACTTTGACTAAAATCATTCACATTTCCATTTAAAAGTTCAATGATAACCTTATGGAGTTTCCAGAGTATATAATGAGTTGCTTTTCTTTTATTAATCTCAAAATTCATTGTCTTTCACTTTTTTTTTTCAAAAGCTGACTTTATTCAGAGCTTCAGGCAATTTATACTCTGAGGATTAAGAAAAGATCACATGACTATGAGTTCAATCTGTATACAATCACAAGGAAAAACCACACATTGCAAAAACTTTTTTCCATAGATAGTTTAAACATTTAATTGAATAAAACCAGAAAGCAATATGAAAATACAATTATAATGTGTCTCAGGATAAAACATTTTTGGAAAATACCCTTTTTATATTATTTTATGTAGTATATTTTTATGATGTATGTGTGTGCATACGTTCCTATGTGACTGATGAATAACACATGGGTGTGAGAGGTCAGACATGGACAATTTATTAGACAGGATGCCTTTGTTCACTACTGTTTAGGGCTGGGAAACTGGTCCTGGTGCTTCTGGTGAACGCCTGTCTCTGTTTCCCTCACCTCAGGAGCGTTGGGAATACAGATACATGGCACTTTGCTGGCTTTGTGTAGCTTCTGAGAATCCAAAAATTAGGTCCTCAGCCTTGAGCATCAGCTAACTTCCATACTGAGTCATCTCTCCAGTGCAGTGTTGAGCTTTTAAAGACAATTGATTTACAAAACAAATATCAGATGGCATCATTATGCTATTAAGGCAAAGATGATAGAAAGTAAGGGAGGGAAAATTCACTTCCTAGTTTTTATAGTGATAATCAATCATCATATAAAATAATTATCCTCAAATTAGTGTCTTGAACACACATACATACATGACCTATGCATCTCAGTGAACTAGGAATATGGACATAGTCTCGTTGAGTTTTTTCTCTAGGACTCACTAGGCTGTAAGTGAGGTATTGTTCAGAAAATGGTCTCATGGAAACCAGGGAACAAATCCACTTAGTCACCTTTCCCATTCCTGGCATGACTGGTCTTCTGCTAGCAGCACATCTCAGAGTCTGGCTTTCTATTGTCAGTAACCTCAGAGCCTACTACAGTTCTCTAACAACTTGGAAACTCAGTGTCCTATTATATTGAAGAGAAACTCAAAATATTTTGCAAATTCACCACTAATGATCGGCTGAAAGACACAATGATGTTGATTATCATTTTAACATGATCGTTGCTATGTCCTTTAGTCAATGCTCTTTTGAACCCTGTACATTTTTTGAGATTGTAATTTAATTACATTTCTCCTTTCCCTTTCCTCGCTCCAAACTCTCCCATATTCCCATCCCCACTTTCCTTAAAATTTACAGCCTCTTTTTCCCCTAACTATAATTGCATGCTTACAACCACCTTAGTCCATATAATGTTATTTACTTGTATGTATGCCATCAGGGCTGACTCTTTGCCACTGGACAATCAATAGACATGATCTTCTATGGGGAAGACCACCTCTCCCTTTCAGTTCTCCTCCATTGCCTATAGCTCTGTCAATGGTATTGAGGCCTTGTGGGCTTATCATGACCAGTTATGCATGTTAGTTGTTCTTATCTTTCTTCAACTCATATTTGAGCAGTCATATGAACCCAGTACTTTTCTTTAAACTTTAAACCTTACACTCTTATGAAAAATTGCTGGAGATTTTATACAAATTTGCATATGGAGTGAATAATCTCTGGAGAAAATAAATACAGCTTTTCTTTCATTTTCAGGGACATGAATGGTTCATAAAAACATAAGCACTACACATACTCCTTTGCATAAATAAAACTCAAGAACTATAAGAATGTATTCTAGTTAAGTTTACAAATAGGGAGGAAGAGAATTAGCAGTCATCAGTTTCATGGCCTTGTTATGAGAAGCAAAATATTGTTGTGAAATGAACTCTTTATAAGTCATGTAATATTTAATAGATCATGCATATTGTAGTCAAATAGTAGCATACTATACCTAATCAAGCTTGTCACTGGCAACACTGAATGTTTTATAAAAAACATTTTAATAGAATAACGATGTGGGGTGAACAATGAATGACAGCAAACTATAATGGCACATACGCATGAAGATACCGTGATGAAACTCATTACTGTGAATGATACACTAATAAAACTTGATAAGATTATTACTCCTTTACTAATGCAATGTTAATATTATTAAGTATAAATATACAAGGGGATACAGTAAGTAAATAATTCATAAGCATATAAAAATGAGTTAGTATTATATGTTAGCTATTTTAATTGAATGTTTGTTTCCTTTTCATTTAAAACAAAATAAATTTATCTTCATTTACACACTGGAATTTTCTATTTTTATGGTGACACAGTGTTGTACATCCTTTTGGGTATTCGTGGAAAAACTGACTCATTCATTCATAAAGTATGATGACAAAATCCAGGTAATTGTCAATGTTAACCATCTAAAAATTGTTATTATTTATTTGGTATGGAAAATTTCCAAATCCTTTAGTTCTACATAAAATATATAAAAAGTTACTGTAAAATCGATATATATATACCATTCAAATATACAGTTCAAAACTGTAATTATTTGGCTAGAGGCTTTCTCTCTGCATATTCAATCTATTGGTGAAAGTTGGATTTTGAAGCAACTTAATAACATATGTTAATCTGACAAGACCTGTTTAGTATGGCTATAAATTCTGATATATGATACCTATTTTTAATATATTTAAAGTATCCCCAAATCCTGACATTTTTACCATATATGATTACGACTGTTGAATTGGGATTTTTACTTATTTGTTGGCTCTTGTAAATGGTGTAAAACTTAGAAACAGACCATAGCAGCTGACAAATAGCATTTGTGGTGCAAAGCCTGAACAGTTATGAAGAGATAAAGGAGTGTCCTAAAGATGAAAGGGTCAAGGAAGAACATTGGCAGGTGCCAAGACAATTTTAATTTGTAAATAGACTTGTTACCACCATGTGTCCAAGCAATCCTGTTAAAAGCATTCGTCTCAGGCTGATGTTTTCCCAAGAATCAGTTAGTTAATTGCAAAAAAAAATTAATGCCTATCCTGCTATTTTATTCACGTCTCCTCTTCTAAGTTCTGTTTATGCCTTATTTTTTTATGACAGTTGTATGAAATAGGTAAAGCATCTTTATGAGCAGTTGCAGTGTCTGATATATTCATTGACCATTGAAAGAAAAGAAGTAACAAACACTTGATTTCTTAGGCTATGTTGTAAAAGAGATAGAAAAATTCTTGCAGATTTGAATGATTTAAGAATATTCCTTACTATTGTTCACAATTGAGGGAATAAACTGGGAAAGAGGTTTCAATATGCACCAAAGTACAGAGTTCAGCTTTTGTTTACAATTCACATACAGTAAAATAAAATGAATGTCATGAAATGGTGTTTATCCATACTAGAGATACTGGAGGATATCAAATGATGTGAGGAAGCAGACTTACTCACATTGAAGAAATCCTAATAAGTTTGGTTGAGATGGCTGAAGAATACTTGGGAAGAACCTCATCAGTTGCCAGGTTCTGTGGACTGGGAGGCTTCTGTTGCAAGGCACAGGATTCTAGAACCTTGTCTATGAGAGACAATGGAGAGCCCTTGAGTTCTCTTTATTATGTGTGGTCTCAGAAGATGAGCATTACAAACGATTCTACAGCAGAGCCAGAACAAGAGCTATGCACATCACTCCATCATGGTAGGTCTTACAGGAGTTTCATTCTAAAAGACAGAAGGAGAGATGATTATCAGGACAATAAACATACATTCCTTAATTCTTTGCCAATTGTTTAAAGTTTGGGGCATGGCATTTCCTTTAAATATTTTCTGCTTTTCTCTGTTTCTTTGGTGACTCTGTAGAGTTTTTCTCATAGATTTTGTAGTTTGTCAAGACAGCTGGAATTGTTGTAGACAGTTCTACTCACAGGAAAATCAGCAATATTATTTTATCTGGAAATTAAAATGCATGCTCATTTTAAAAATGTTATTGCTTCAAAATAATATTTGATATTGAATACTTGTATCAAGGAAACTGCTAAGTAGTCTGAGTTTCACTAAACTGCTTTGAATTTTCATGAAAGTGCTGAACTTCATGAGAGTATTCCTTCATTCAGCCAGAAGATGTTTGTTTTTAAACATGGTCTCATCTAGTTCAGGCTGGTCCTGTGCTTGGTATGTAGTTCTGAACTACTGATGCTCTTGCCTACAGCCCCTGAGTGCTGAAATTATAGACCTCAGAATAAGAAGCACAGCTTACTTTGCAGTTGGTACATTGCCTGTGTAGTGTGTAGAGTGCTGAGGTGTTCTTAATGTGGTTTAATGTTCTCTAGATAACAGGGAGCCTAAATGGTGAGTTTCTAGTTATTGATGAATTTGATGAAAATATAAGGGGAAAAAGCAATGGATAAATGATGGCATTTTGGAGTTGCCTGGAAGACTCTGTTAATATCATTCTGCACCAGATTTTCAATGAAAGTATTCAATTTTGTCAACACCTTTGGTCTCTAGAATCATTGTGTACAGTAATTTACACAATTGTGCACAAGTATTCTTTCCAGTTTTTTTCCTGTTACATACTTTTGAAATATATTTTTAATAGGGGATCCTGAGACTCACATTGACAGAACTTTAAGAGTGCTACACTAAAATACATATTATTGGTGAAATTATTAAGGCCACTCCACGTAGTTAAAAAGAGATTTATTTAATGACGTAACTTACAAATTAAGGCATAGGTAGGTCACAGGGTCTGGGGAAGGTGTATCACAGTCCAGCGGTGTTCTCTGGAGCTCTGCTTGGTCCACCTCCACCATCCAGGGTCCTGGAACTGAGAGAGTGTCTGCCGATCCAGATCTTGGGTCCCCAGGCGCCTCCCTTGGCCCCGCGTGACAGTTGCCGAAGTCTCAATGGGGGTTGAAACTTCCAGAACAAAGCTGGAATGGCTACCCACTACAACATATAATTCTTTTGGTTGTTGCTATTGTTACAATACAAATCTAGACATTCTGTGGGGCGTTTACCCACCACCCCCACAGTTCCCCAGAGTTTTCTTGAGTGCAAGCAGCAGGAAATATTAGATAGAAGGATTTATTGCGGAGAATATCGCGAAGATAAACAGATAGAAAATAAAGGATAGCCTCAAGAGGGCCTGGAACCTATTCCAACGGCCCCCGACTGTCTCTGCCCCAGGGTTTTATAGAGATGCCAAGGGGTGGAGCAAAAGACCTCCTCCCCCAGCACAGCCAAGTGCAGACCATCTCAGACACCTGCACTCAGGCCCGTGGTCCTAATCATCCTCTATGCGGACCTGCTGGGTAAAGCCACGAGGAACCCGAGAACGGGCTCCCACAGCATTCAAATAATTATGAAACATGAATCAAAACCATAATGGACAGTGACTTAGCATGTCAAATTTTTAATCACAAGTTCAAGATATTGTCTTCAAAATCTATTTTACCAAAGAATTATCTTCTATGGCTTGTTAGCACTGCCTATGGCAACTCACTTTTTTCCTTAGTTAGTTTTCTTCAATAACAGGACACTCTTGTTTCTAGGAAAATAAACACACTGGATGGGAAAGGTAGCTGAGTTGGTAAAGTATATGCATCATAATCATAAAGACCTGAGTTTGAACACTAGAATATTCTAACAGGCAGGCATTAGCAGCATATGCTTGGAATACCAGGAATGTCAGGAGGCAGAGACAGTAGAATGGCTGGGACTGTCTGTCCAGTCAGCTGAATCTCTTTAGTGAACTTTAAGTCAGTGTCAGACTCTGTGTCAAAAAGCAAGGTGGGTAGTGACTTTGAAATGCTCCCTAAAGACAGTTCTTGTCCTAAACTCACACTCTCTCTCTCCTCTCTCTCTCTCCCCCTCTCTCTCTCTAACACAAACACCCACACCAACACATAGATGAATATCCACACATACACAATCATACGCACACATATCAAATAAACACACATTCAAAAATTACAAAAGCATAAACAGTAAAACAAAAAAATAATGTCTATGTCTCCAGAGTACCACCAGTCTAGGATGAACTCTGGCTGACATACATACAGAGAAGTACATTTACTATGCACATGCACACAATCCACACAACCTTGACATTCATGCCTAGAACACATCTACACTAAAATCCAAATCAGAAAAATGTTTGTCTTGAAACAATTTCCTGCCTCCTTTGACAATGACAAGCCATGGACTAAAATGAGCATCCAACCTGTACTTAATAAGACAGAATTGAGTTTAGCTTTACAACATAAATCACTGTTGCGGAATAATCTTTCTGTACACTGTGAAGATGTGTCTTTGTCAATGCACCTTCTGATTGGTTGGATAAAAATGCTCAATGTCCACTAGGTTGGCAGGTAGAGGTTAGTTGGGACTTCGGAGCAGAGAGAAATGAAGAGGGGATGAATCTAGGTCGGGGAGAGGCACCAGAGGAGCCAGAAAGGAAGCAGGACATGCAGAACGAGAGATGAAAGCTACGAGCCATGTGGCAGCATGTAGATTAGTAGAAATGGGTTCATTTAAGTTATAAGAGTTAGATGCAAGCAAAAGGTAATGCCAAGCTTTCATAATTAATAATAAGTCTCTGTGTCATGATTTGGGGGCTGGCAATCCAAGAAAGCCTGCTACAAATCACCATGACAGAAATTCAATAATAAAAACTAAAATCAAAAACAAAAACAGACAACACCCATTTTAGATAAGGATTCTTCCTGTTGTTGGGGAATGTTGTAAAATAATAACATTTAAAAACAACATGGAAAGGCAAAATAATTTTAAAAATTGGTGCTGTATGAAAAATATACCTCTGCAGGAACAAGAATACTTTAATCAAACTTAACAGAAAATACAAGCACACTGTTCATATATCTTGAACTCAAATCCAATTCATTTTAGTTCACACTTTATAATTTTCTCCTACCTGATTTGTTCATAATTTTACTATACATGGGTCTGTCTTTCTTTTCTTTTCTATGTGTCTTTTATTCATGATGCTCTGATAGATAAACTCTGAAAAAATACATATCAGTAAAGCATGAAAAACAAACAATTTGAAGACATAGACCCAACAGGGATTTCTGTTCCTCATTTGTTCTCTCACAGAATATAGTGGCTCTTGGTGAGATCCTGGTGCATGTGAGGATAACTTGCCTGCAGCTTTGGCTGTGAAGGCAGCTTTCCTTTTCTGTATGGCTAGAAGTTGAATGTGCTCAATGCGACACCCTCCCCCTAGAAGTGGTTATATATGCTCAAGGGTCATTAACATGTATAGAGACAGAACTTTGCAGGTTGGTTGTCTTATGCCCTGTACTTTGGAGGCCAGAGACACATTATTACATTGAAGCCCAAAATATACTTGATATCTATACACTTCTCATTGTCTATCTACACTGACCAAAAGTCTTGTCTTTGAGGAACAACCTTAATACAGAATGACTGCTATTACCATGACTAGGTGATGGAAAACCTGAATCCATGGTTGTTCTAACCACCTGTTTGGTAGCTTTTCAAGACATAATAGAGATAAATGCCACTTTTTATGACATCATGCCCAAGAGCCCTTCTTCCACACTTCCAAAGTGAGGCAAAACTTTCATGAGAACCAGTGGGTTCATAAAAAGATTATCAAATATTTTGTGGTATAAGTTTACATGGGAAGTATTATAGTCGATCACAATAAAGTATTTTAAATTAACAATAGAATAAAGGGCTATCATGTTCAAACAATTTATTTTACTGATGTGTTTTTGATGGACCTGAGATCTGGACTGAACAAAATCTGGTATAAGTGAAAAGAAGTATATATCAAGTCTTAAAAGATTTTTGCAATTTGAATAGAAAAACCATGAAGCATCATTGGTGTGATGTCATATACTTCTTGGTAAGGCAAGGCTGTCCTGGTTATTTAGGACTAGTCACTGTTGAAACAGTTAGTGTTCAAAATCACATTTGTGGAGTCATTATTTTGCTGTCAAGAGGGCTGCCTTCTGAAACCTGATGCTCCCTGTACTAGCGAGTCTGTTTCTATATCAGTATTATGTTTTCTGTGTTACTGTAGCACTGTAGTTTAACTTAACATTGAAATTGTGATATTTCCAGTAGATTTTTGTTGTATTGTTGTTCAGAATTATTTTAACTATAGTGGGTATTTTGTATTTCCATATAAAATTTAACATTGTTCCTTTCAATTTCTGTGAATAATTGCATTGAAATTTTGGTGGGAGAACATCAACTTTGTAGATTGCTTTTGTAGGTTTAATGTTTTTCTCAATTCCGCCAATCCATGAGCATGGGAAATCTTTCCATCCTAGAGCATCTTCTTCAAATTATTTTTTTCACTCTCTTAAAAAGTATGTTTGTAAACACAGAGAAACCCTGTCTCGAAAAACAAAAAAAAAAAACAAGAAAAAACAAACAAACAAACAAAAAAACCAAAAAGTATGTTTGTAAAAGTATTTTATTTCCTTGGTTAGATTTATCCATATATATACATATACATATATATGTATGTATATGTATATATATATACATATATGTGTGTATGTGTGTGCATGTATATGTATACATATATATAGAGAGATATAGATAGATAGATACATAGGTAAGATAGATATAGATATAGATAGGTATATTAGACTATTGTAAATGGTATTGTTTCCTTGCTTTCTTTCTTGATGTGCTTGTGGTTTGTATATAGGAAGAAGATCAAATTTTGTATGTGAATTTTGTTGTCAGTTACTTTGCTTAATATATTTATCAGCTGTAATAGTTTTATGGTGGAGATATTGGGGACATTTGTATATATTTCATCTGCAAATAAGGGTACTTTGGCTTGATACTTTACCATTATTATCACTGCATCTCCTACACTTTTCTCTTATTGCTCTAGCTAATCCTTCAAGCATTGCATTTAATAGGAAGAATGAACACCTTTTTCTTGTTCATGAGTTTCATGTAAATCCGTCTAGGATGGTGTTGGGTGCTGATTTGTTACATATTATCTATTTCCCACCTCTGTCCATCAGATTAAGGATACCTGGTCTTATATTGAGGTCTTTGATCCATTAGGAGTTTGTGCAGGGTAATGAGTATGATTTTATTTTCATTCTTCGAAATGTAGCGATCCAATTTGAGCAGCACCATTTGTTGAAGATACTGTCTCTTTTTCCTCGATGTGTATTTCTGGTTTATTAAAAATTCGGTGTCTACATAAGTGTGGAATTATGTCTGGAACTTGCATTTAATTCCAGTGTTCAAAGTGTCAGTTTTTATGCCAATACCATGCATTTGCTTGTTTGTTTGTGTGTTGTTTGTTTTCAAGACAAGATTTCTCTGTATAACATCCCTAGCTGTCCTGGAACTAGCTCTGTAGACCATGCTGGCCTGGAACTCACAGAGATCCAGGTGCCCCTACCTCCCAAGGGCTAGGATTAAAGGCATGTGCCACATCCACCCAGCAAGTCTTTTTTTTAATTTTATAATTTGATTTAATTTTACATATCAGCCACATATTACCCTGTCCTTCCTCCTCCCGCCACCCTCTGCCCTCCCCCCAGCCCACCCCCCATTCCAATCTCCTCCAGGGCAACAACTCCCCTGGGGATTCAGCTCAACCTGGTAGATTAAGTCCAGGCAGGTCCAGTCCCCTCCTCCCAGGCTGAACAAAGTGTCCCTGCATAGGCCCCAGGTTCCAAATAGCCAACTCATGCACTAAGGACAGGTCCTGGTCCCACTGCCTGGGTGCCTACCAAACAGTTCAAGCTAATCAACTGTCTCACTTATCCAGAAGGCCTGATACAGTTGGGGGCTCCTCAACTATTGGTTCATAGTTCATGTGTTTCCACTAGTTTGGCTATTTGTCCCTGTGCTTTTTCCAATCTTCGTCTCAACAATTCTCGATCATACGATCCCTCCTCTTTCTCAGCGATTGGATTCCTGGAGCTCCACCTGGGGCCTGGCCTTGGATCTCTGCATCCACTTCCATCAGTCACTGGATGAGATTTCTAGCACCACATTAGGGCGTTTGGCCATCCTATCACCAGAGTAGGTCAGTCTGGGCTTTCTCTTGACCATTGCCAGTAGTCTATTGTGGAGGTATCTTTGTGGGGACCTCTCTAGATCTTTGCTTCTTCCTATTCCCATGGAGTCTTCGTTTATCATGGTCTCTTTTTCCTTTTTCTCCCTCTCTGTTCTTGATCCAGCTAGGATCTCCTGCTCCCCTACAACCCTTGTCCTTCATTATCCCCCTCCTTACATCCAGTTTGCTCATGTAGATCTCATCCATTTCTCTGTCATCGGGCGATCCCTGTGGCTTTCTTGGGGTCCTGTTTTCTAGGTAGCCTCCCTGGAGTTGTGAGTAGCAGTCTAGTCATCCTTTGTTTTACATCTAATATCCTCCTATGAGTGAGTACATACGATGTTTGTCTTTCTGAGTCTGGGTTACCTCACTCAGGATGATTTTTTCTAGATCCATGCATTTGCCTGCACACCTCATGATGCCATTGTTTTTCTCTGCTGAGTAGTACTCCATTGTGTGTATGTACCACATTTTATTTATCCATTCTTCAGTTGAAGGGTATCTAGGTCATTTCCAGGTTCTGGCTATTACAAATAATGCTGATATGAACATAGCTGAGCATGTGTCCTTGTGGTATGTTTGAGCATTCCTTGGGTATATGCCCAAGAATGGTATAGTTGGGTCTTGGGGGAGATTGATTCCCAATTTTCTAAGAAAGTGCCATATTGATTTCCAAAGTGGCCATACAAGCTTGCATTCCCACCAGCAGTGGAGGAGAGTTCCCCTTGATCCACATCCTCTCCAGCATAAGGTGTCTTCAGTGTTTTTGATCTTAGCCATTCTGATGGGTGTAAAGTGGCTTCTCAGAGTCGTTTTGATTTGCACTTCCCTGGTGATTAGGGATGTTGAGCAATTCCTTAAATGTCTTTCAGCCATTTGAGCTTCCTCTGTTGAGAATTCTCTGTCTAGCTCTATAGCCCATTTCTTAATTGGACTGTTGGGCATTTTGATGTCTAATTTCTTGAGTTCTTTACATATTCTGGATATCAGCCCTCTGTCAGATGTGGGCTTAGTGAAGATCTTTTCCCATTCTGTAGGCTGTCACTTTGTCTTATTGACTGTGTCCTTTGCTCTACAAAAGCTTCTCAGTTTCAAGAGGTTCCATTGATTGACTGTTTCTCTCAGTGTCTGTGCTACTGGTGTTCTATTTAGGAAGTGATCTTCTATGCCAATGCGTTCAAGACTACTTCCTACTTTCTCTTCTAGCAGGTTCAGAGTAACTGGATTTATGTTGAGGTCTTTGATCCACTTGGACTTAAGTTTTGTGCACGGTGATAGATATGGATCTATTTGCAGCCTTCTACATGTTGACATCCAGTTATGCCAGCACCATTTGTTGAAGATGCTTTCTTTTTTTCCATTGTACAGTTGTGGCTTCTTTGTCAAAAATTATATGTTCATAGGTATGCGGATTAATGTCAGGATCTTCAGTTCGATTCCATTGGTCCACATGTCGGTTTTTATGCCAGTACCAAGCTGTTTTTATTACTGTAGCTCTATAGTAGAGCTTGAGGCCAGTGATCGTGATGCCTCCAGAGGTTATTTTATTGTACTTGATTCTTTTGGCTATCCTGGGTTTTTTGTTTTTCCATATGAAGTTGAGTATTATTCTTTCCAGGTCTCTGAAAAATTGTCTTGGTATTTTGATGGGGATTGCATTGAATCTGTAGATTGCTTTTGGCAAGATTGCCATTTTTATTATGTTAATCCTGCCTATCCATGATCATGGGAGATCTTTCCATTTTCTGACATCTTCTTAATTTCTTTTTTCAGGGACTTAAAGTTCTTGTCATATAGGTCCTTCACTTGCTTAGTTAGTGTTACCCCAAGGTATTTTATATCGTTTGTGGCTATTGTAAAGGTGATGTATCTCCTATTTCCTTCTCAGCCTGTTTGTCAATTGTATATAGGAGGGTTGCTGATTTTTTTGAGTTAATCTTGTATCCTGCTATGTTGCTGAAGGTGTTTATAAGCTTTATCAGTTCCTTGGTCAAATTTTTGGGGTCACTCATGTATACTATTATGTCATCTGCAAATAGGGAAAGCTTGACTTCTTCCTTTCCACTTTGCATCCCCTTAATCTCCTTATGTTGTCTTATTGCTCTGGCTAGAACTTCAAGTACTATATTGAATAAGTATGGGGAGAGCGGACAGCCTTGTCTTGTTTCTGATTTTAGTGGAATCGCTTTGAGTTTCTCTCCATTTAATTTGATGTTGGCTTTTGGCTTGCTGTAAATTGCCTTTATTATGTTTAGATATGTTCCCTGTATTCCTGATCTCTCCATACCCTTAACATGAAGGGGTTTGTGATTTTGTCAAATGCCTTTTCAGCATCTAGTGAGATGATCATGTGTTTTTTTTCTTTCAGTTTGTTTATATAGTGGATTACATTGACGGACTCTCGTATGTTGAACCACCCTTGCATCCCTGGGATGAAGCCTACTTGATCATGGTGGATAATTGTTTTGATGTGTTCTTGGAGTCTGTTTGCCAGTGTTTTATTGAGTATTTTGCATCAATGTTCATGAGGAAGATTGGTCTGTAATTCTCTTTCTTTGTTGCATCTTGGTTTGGTTTAGGAATCAGGGTAACTGTAGCCTCATAGAAGGAGTTTGGTAACATTCCTTCTGTTTCTATTGTATAGAACAATTTAAGAGTATTGGTATTAAATCTTCTTTGAAGATCTGGTAGAATTCTACGCTGAAACCACCTGGTCCTGGACTTTTTTTGGTTGGGAGACTTTTAATGACTGTTTCTATTTCCTTAGGGGTTATTGGACTATTTAAATAGTTTATCTGGTCTTGATTTAACTTAGGTATGTGGTATCTATCAAGAAAATTATCCATTTCTTTAAGATTTCCCAGTTTTGTGGAGTAGAGGTTTTTGAAGTATGATCTAATGATTCTCTGGATTTCCTCATTGTCTGTTGTTATGTCCCCCTTTTCATTTCTGATTTTGTTAATTTGGGTGCTCTCTCTCTCTGTCTTTTGGTTAGTTTGAATAAGGGCTTCTCTATCTTGTTGATTTTGTCAAAAACCAACTCTTTGTTTCATTAATTTTTTGTATTGTTCTCTTTGTTTCTATTTTATTGATTTCAGCTCTCTCAGTTTCATAATTTCCTGGCATCTATTCTTCCTGGGTGACTTTTCCTCTTCTTGTTCTAGAGCTTTCAGGTGTCCTGTTAAGTCACTAGTGTGAGATTTCTCCAAATTCTTTATGTGGGCATTTAGTGCTATGAATTTCCTTCTAAGCACTGCTTTCATAGTGTCCCATAAGTTTGGGTATGTGGTATTTCATTGATCTCTAGGAAGTCTTTAATTTCTTTCTTTATTTCTTCCTTAACCCATTGGTGATTCAGTTCAGTATTATTCAGTTTCCATGAGATTGTAGGCTTTCTGTAGTTGTTGTTGTTGTTGAAATCTAACTTTAAGCCATGGTACTGATAGAATGCAGGAGGTTATTCCAATTTTTTTTGTATCTGTTGAGATTTGCTTTGTGGCCAATTATGTGGTCAATTTTAGAGAAGGTTCCATGGGGGGCTAAGAAGGTATATTCTTTTTTGTTAGGGTGGAATGTTCTGTAGATATTAAGTCCATTTGAGTCATAACATCAGTTAAGTCCTTTATTTCTAAGTTTCGATTTGGGAGATCTGTCTAGTGATGAGAGTGGGGTGTTGAAGTCTCCCACTATTAATGTGTGGGGTTTTATATGTGATTTAAGCTTTATTAATGTTTCTTTTACATATGTGGGTACCCTTGTGTTTGGCGCACAAATGTTCAGAATTGAAACTTCATCTTGGTGGATCTTTCTTGTGATGAGTATGTAATGCCCTTCTTGATCTCTTTTGATTGATTTTAGTTTGAAGTCTATTTTGCTGGATATTAGGATGGCTACACCTGCTTTTTTCTTAAGTCCATTTGATTAGAAAGTCTTTTCCCAGCCTTTTATTCTTAGGTAGTGTCTATCTTTGAATTTGAGTTGTGTTTCTTGTATGCAGCAGAATGATGGGTCCTGCTTTCATATCCATTCTGTTAGCCAGTGTCTTTTTATACGTGAATTAAGTCCATTGATATTAAGGGATATTAATGACCAGTGATTGTTCATTCCTGTTGTTGTTATTATTATTATTGTTATTATTATTATTATTATTATTATTATTATTATTGGTGGTGGTGGTTTCGTGTGTATACTTCTCTTCTTTGGGGTTTACTGCTGTGGCATTATCTGTTGCCTGTGGTTTTGAGGGTATATCTGACTTCCTTAGGTTGGAATTTTCCCTCCAGTGCTTTCTGTAGGGCTGGGTGTGTGGATAAGTATTGTTTAAATCTGGCTTTGAGGCCGGGCGGTGGTGGCACACACCTTTAATCCCAGCCTTCAGGAGGCAGAGGCAGGCGGATCTCTGTGAGTTCGAGGGCAGCCTGGTCTCCAAAGCGAGTTCCAGGAAAGGCGCAAAGCTACACAGAGAAACCCTGTCTTGAAAAACCAAATAAATAAATAAGTAAATAAATAAATATGGCTTTGTCTTGAAATGTCTTGTTCACTCTGTCTATGATGATTGAAAGTTTTGCTGGGTATATTAGTCTAGGCTGGCATCCATGGTCTCTTAGTGTCTGCATTACATCTGTCCAGGTCCTTCTGGCTTTCAAAGTCTCCATTGAGAAACTGGGTGTTATTCTGATGGGTTTTCCTTTATAAGTCACTTGGCCTTTTTCCTTTGCTGTTCTTAATATTCTTTCTTTATTCTGTATGTTTAGTTATTTAATTATTATGTGGCAAGAGGACTGTTTTGGGAGGTCTACTCTGTTTGGTGTTCTGTAGGCTTCTTGTATCTTCATAGCCATTCCTTCTTTAAGTTGGGAAAGTTTTCTTTTATGATCTTGTTGAATATATTTTCTGTGCCTTTGAGTTGGTATTCTTCTCCTTCCACTATTCCTATTATTCGTAGTTTTGGTCTTTTCACGGTGTACCAAATTTCCTGGACATTTTGGGTCATGATTTTGTTGTCTTTAGTGTTTTCTTTGACTGATGAATCTGTTTCTTCTACCGTATCTTCAACGCCAGAGATCCACTCTTCCATCTCTTGCATTCTGTTGGTTATACTTGCATCTGTAGTTCCTGTTCGTTTACTCAGATTTTCTATTTCCAGCATTCCCTCTGTTAGTGTCTTCTTCATTTTTTCTATTTCCCTTTTCAGGTCTTGTACTGTTTCCCTCATCTGTTTCATTGCTTTTTCATGGTTTTCTTTCACGGATTTATTGTTTTCTTCTGGTTTATTTGTCTTTTCCTCTAGTTTTTTATAGCGTTCTTCCCATTTTTTGTTTGTCTTTTCCTCAATTTCATTTTTGATTTCTTCTTTAAAAGTCTCTAGCATCTTCATGATGTTATTCTTAAGGTTGCTTTCTTCTACTTCCATTTGTGATGTTCAGGTCTAGCTTTTGGAAGATGGCTTGGTTTGGTGATGCTGTATTGCTCTTTATTTTGTTGTATGTACTTCTGCCTTGACATTTGCCCATAACCTCATGGATTCATTCTTGGTCTTAGCAGTGCTCTTGGTCTAGACAGAGCTGACAGATTCGGCATTTCAGGAAGCCTCTGGCCCGGATGGGAGCTCCAGGCCAGATGGGAGCTAGGGGCTGGTCTCTAAGTCTCAGGAAGTGGCAGGGGTCTCCGGGCAGATGGGTGTGGGGCAGAGTGTGTAGATTGCAGGGTCTGCCAGGGGTGTGTGTAGGAGAAGGGGAACCTTCCCACTGGGGCTCGCCTGATGGCCAGAACCTGGGGCTAAGTTGGGCAGGTCTTCCCTGGAATGGCTGGTGCCTAGGGATTGGACCTGGGGCAGGCCTCTCTGGGTATGACTCCAGACACTCACCTCTCATCTGGATGGGAGCTGGGAGCTGGTCTCCAATTCTCAGGAAGTAAGGGGGGGGGGTCTCCGGTAGATGGATGTGGGGACAGGGCATATATACTGCAGGGTCTGCCGGGGGTCTTGGAAAAGGGGAACCTTCCGAGAGGCTCCACCCAATGGCCACAAACTGGGGCCAAGTTGGGCGGGTCTTCCTAGGAATGGCTGATGCCCAGTGATAGGACCTAGGGGCAGGAGTGGAAAGAATTTTAAGGGAGTTACCAATCCATCTGTAATTGGATTTAAACTACACTTCATGACAGTGAACCCATATTTGGTATTGTTTATGTGGCCAAGAATCTTAGACTAGAAGTCATGGGAACTAGATGGAAACATACTACTATGGTTCTAATAAAATAATATTACAAGAAAATGACTCCTAATAACATATTATATCTATAGTTCAGAGTGTCACTCAACCCTCATTAAAGAGCTTCTTCATGCACTGGATGGTAAATAGCACAGAGATCCACAACAATAGAAAGCTATAAAGTTGGAAGTCTCAGTCCTAAAGGGGATATCTTTATCAAACCCCTCCCCTCAAGACTTAGAGATCTATGTGCAGAGGGAAATGGAAAGATTCTAAGAGTCAGAAGTGATAGATGACTTTATGAAACTTGAATTCTCCACATACAATAAGACAGACACACATATGAATTCACAAAACTGTGAAAACAAGACTTACACAAGCTCAAGCCACAGAGAATCTCATCAGGAAGGAGAAGTGGGCACAAAGTCCCATCACTAAAAAAAATATGATCGAAAGATATTTTCTGGAAAAAAATTTAAATAAAAGATTATGAAGCTCCACCCCTAGCTGAGAAGCTCTCTGTAAGTGGAAACTGCTAAGAGTAAGGAAATTGGTTTTCTTCAATGGAGGGAAACAGAGAATATCAACCCCACTCACTGACTCACTCAAGGGCAGACCTGATGATGGCGAGCACAAACTGGATTCCGGGTTTTCTGCAGTGTTTCTTTTTTATTTGTTTATTTGTATTTATTAGAGAGAAACAACATGAAGTTGGGTAGATTGGAAGGGAGAAGGGTTCTGGGAGAATTGAAGGGTGAGGAAGAACATAATATAAAGTGCAAAATCCTCAAAGATTTTAATAAATAAAAATGATGGAAGAGTCAATGCAGCACACCGGCAGGTCACCAAGCTTCCTGACACTGGCAACCTTAATTAAGGAATACACTTGTTTCTACCATTTGCCTTCAACAATTTATAAAATATGCTTGTCTCAGATTGATATTTTCTCAGCTGTCTACTAAAGAAATTTAATCCTACACAGTTACCCCTACAATTCTAAATTCACGAATTAGTTTTAATAGTTGTTTTATGAAGTAGACAAAGCATCTACATCTACATGAGCAAGTGTGCAATGTCTCTGAGATACTTATGACCTTAGAAAGGTAAACCAATAGCAGACACTTGATTCTTTGGAGCAGAGGTTCTCAATGCTCCTAATCCTAAAGATAGGATCCTTTAGCTAGACACTGGGATCTAGGGGTTTGTCCATGAGAGACAAAGAAAGGAAAGAATTCATGGTCTCTTATGCATTCTCAAACAAATGAAAAAGAACAACAACAAAAATAAAATCCTTTGCTGCTAAGATGGGTTTTACAAATGCTTCATGAGCAAGGACATAAATAGAAGGGACCATTGGTATCACTGCATCTGGTGATAGTATTTCAGGAGAGTTGTTGCAAAGAACAGAAGCACAAAAAAAAAATTAGGAGGTGGACACACACATCCCTTAATTCCTTGCCAATTGTTCAGGTCTTGGGACAGCATTTCCTTTCATTATTTCCAATCCCTTCAATTTCATCACGGTGACTCTAGAGTTTTTAGTGGGATAATTTGTAGGAAGCTCATTTGGCAAATGGCTAGCT